>NC_069727.1:20738837-21046337 GCF_027358585.1 Pangasianodon hypophthalmus | reverse complement strand
ATAATGGAAACTGACCGAAGAGATAGCAACGTGTGACAGAGTCTTTTGCGATAGAGAGATCATTTGAAGTGGAAGACTTTTCACCAGAATCACCCTTATGTGATAATAATAATAATTAGCTGGATAAGCAAACAGTCGGCTCAGAGCCTCATCAGTTTGAGCCTCTGGCTAAGGGAGCATATGCAACTCCTGGAAATTTATATGGAGATTGAAGAGAGACTCAGTCAGTGAATGATACAAACCATGTGTTGTCCTTAGCTTAGGGGTTTATATAGTAAAGAAACAGCCCATTAATAACTGTTTATAGAGTTTATTACAATTTCTATAAAAGTTACAGTAATAAGTGACGTCAGTAGAGTAATAGTGTAGATAGCAACATCTTTTTGCTCATTAGCAGTCTAACACTGATATGTATAGTTATGGGACGATTAACAATTCATTGATGAATATCAAAATATTGTTGTCCCAATTTATTATATTATTATTCATAACACCACAAAGTCAACCTCACAACTTTCACACTGCTCTTACTCTCTATGTATACTTGTGGCTGTTATATTAACTGTTTGCCGAGGGAAGATGGAAAATTTGCAGGGAAATCCTCCAAGTTAGCCAGAGCCTTCACAAGTAATAGTTTTCATCTCGCAGCAGGATTACATGGACAGAATTGGATGGAAACTCTTCCCTTCCTATATTCATAAAATCATCATTGTGTACAGTACAATTATAGTAAATCATTTATAATCATCATCCAAACTCCTTGACTGCTCTAGTAGCTTAGTGTGGTGAAGCAAGTCATCACCACAGGGCAGTAACACTGCGTGACTAATGTACATAATGTGACATGTCTCTATACTTGGGTGCCATGACACATTCGTGCATATAGCAGAGAGTCGAACTACTACACTTTCTCCCCATTTTTTAACAGTTTAGATGAATGTATTTTCAACAAGATTGGGGTTATTTTCTTATAAAGAAAATAAGAATGGGGTTATATTCTTATAAAGCAATTAATTTCAGTTTTTAACTAAAAATAAATTGTGGTGTAATTACTCTTTAAAGTGTTTTTGTGTGAGCTCAAGGAGGAGGCGCATGAAGCAGAGAGATTTTAAAGTACAGAAAAAAATTGTACAGCCATTGCAAGTCTCCTGTTTTCTCCAGGCTGTCCTCCTCTGTTTAACTAATTGTCAGGAGGCAGTTTGTATCCAAATCCACCATTTATCTCAATTTATCTTACAGTTTATACTTTTCATTTTCCATGGGCATTGCATTTTATTATTCTTTGTGGGCCCCTTGTCATTTTGATTTGTGGACCATGTTCTTTCAAGCTTACTCTCTAGTATGTGAGATAGTAGAAGGAATTTGTGGTTAATCCTCTGTTTTCTCCTTACAGCTCTTCTCTATATCTCTGTCGATTATGCAGTGGAATGGATTTCACATAACTTTAGAAGGTTCAGGTCTGAAATACATTTTGTCCATGCATGCTATATTCGATAATGGTATTTTAATAATGTTATATTTTCTTGAACTTGTGTTGTATTTTTGTAATGTAATTTATCCTGCTTTTAAGAGAACACAACCAGTGCCCACTCTGCTATCCCCTGTTTTTACTAAGGTGAATAAGATATGTAGTACCCTGCCTAAGGCCAACACATTAAATGTATTTATTTATTTATTTTTCCTAGAGATGGTGTGTGCTCATTGGGGAAGCACTGTGTTGTTGTGTTTTGTTAATCATTATCATAGAAGATGTGTGCTAAGGAATGATAGCCCACCTAGACAATAGTATCAAAGGCAAATATGCGAAGATGCAAAGGCTTTTGTTTTTATTGCTGCTCCTTGCTGGTTGATAGATAGTCTGAAGATACTACTTAAGTACCCAGATGGCACAAACTGCCAAAATTGTTATTTGATATAGTGTGACTTTCAAAGTCAAACTGTTATTGCAGTTACTTTTAGACTATTTAAAAAGCCTCTCCCAAAGCCAGGGAGAAAACTGCTAAACTAATCATGACAATAATGGTGCACTTTGAGGAGAGACAGGAGAAACAAATGTATTTATTCAGGGACTCATGGGTAGCCTATCATTTAAGATACTCTTTCCAGCATAGTTTAAACAACAGGGCTAAGTATATCATTAAAGCCACTATTATTATTATTATTATTATTATTATTATTATTATTATTATTATTAAATCATTGTTGTTGGTGGTGGTGGTGTTACTATTGTTAATGTTGTCTAAAATAATTTCACTTGGTTTTTAGCAGTGTATTCAGTCACATTAACAAAGAAAGAATTGGTGATTTATTATGCAAATAAGGTGTTCAAATGTTCTAGGTAATATTGTTATAAGAAGATAATATGATGCCAGAGTGACTTATATGCTTATTAACATTTTGATGATTATGAAATTATAACATACTTAGTACGGCCTTTGTTATTCCATACATATCACACTGGATAAAAAAAATTGTTTCATATAAGACCTCTGAAATTTAAACTCTGAATTAAACATTTAGTTTATTTCCAATATTCTGTGTTCTAAAGCTCCACTTTGGCAACACTGTATGTCTGTTTATAGCATTTTTATAGTGTTTTTTTACAGCTGTTGTGGATGAATGTACTCCTCTCCACTGTAAGGAAATGTTTATGGTAAAATCCTGATAAACACGTAGCCAGTGTTCACCTACTTCCTTTGTCACTTTCGTGCCATTTTGTAACTTTCATGCCACTATGTGCATCCATATCTTTGAAGACAGAGGACAAGAACAATGCTCGCTGATGATCCTCACATGACTCACTTTCTAGCTCCCTATCCCTTTTTAGACTTACTCCAAGAGATGCAAACCACAGCTGGTGGTCAGCCCAGTGCACAGGATTTCTGGCAACTTCTTCCAGCACAAACTCTCTCTCTCTCCCATCACACATACAGCAAAAGGAAGAACTGCAATCTTCTAACCAATTTGACCACTGACAATGATGTGGAAATGGACCTGAATATGTTCAAACGTGTTACAGAAAGCAAAGAGTGGGACCAGGAATATTGTCATAGTTAAGGCCCAACAGACATATAGTATGTCTACAATCAATGGCAGCAATCACTAAGTGCAAAGCAGAGATCCATGAACAAATAGGTCTGACATCTGGAGTGGCTGCTCAACAGTCATTCCAATACAACCATGGCATTATACTCCACCATCAGATGAGTCAGCTACTACGCATTACTGTATCCATCCCGAAGAACAGACTGCCACCCAGGTGATTGAGAGGGTACTGAAGAACAATTTCTTGAGTGCCCTGCCGCATGAGGGCAGTGGGTAGCCAAGCTCTATGAGAGCAAGCAATAAGGGTTTGGGCCCCATGTGCATTTTCATTGTGAAGGGAAAACTGGTTCAGGCATTGGAGGATTCAAGTGGCATGTGAATATGATGTTACCCACAACATGTCCACATATTGAAGGCCCCAGTGGGGCCTGGCCCATCGCTGGTTGTGCTTGAGGCTTGAAGAGAGCATGGTGCAGTTTGGAGTGTTACACATGTCCTGTGAAGTGTCTAGCAGCTGCATTCTGAATAAGTTGGAAGGGTTGGATGGCATGTAGGGGCCAACCTGCCAGGTGCAATTGGCAGTAGTCCAGTCTTGAGATGATGAGGGACTGTATAAGCACCTATATAACCTGCATGACTGAGACAGGTTAAAAGTGTGAGGTGAGAAAGACAGTTGGTTTCAAGAACTACACAAACGTTGTGTGCAGTGTCTGTGTTCTTTAGGGTGATCATTAGACATAGGAATACAGTTCAGTCTTCCTAGGATTTAGTTTCAGCTGATGAGCTGCCATCCATGGTGAGATGTCTGCCAGACATGCTGAGATCCTTTCAGGAACATAAAGTGTCTGGGAAGAGGATGTTGAGTTGAGTGTTATCATTATAGCAGTGGAAGACCCATGTGAGAATATGACCTCATTGAGAAAGCAGGTATAGAGGGACAACTGAAAAGGACCCAGGAAACCAGTGGAGAGTCTGAATGGAGCATATGTGTATCTCCTCCATGTCACCTGATATGACCACCTCTCCAAGTGAGAAGCACACCACCACCATGCTGAGCCACTAATTCCAAGACTCCTGAGGATAGACAGGAGAGTCTTGTGGTTGATGGTATCAAAGGCTATCAAAAGGTCAAGGAGTATGAGGACCGATCACAGTTTGGCTTATCTAGTGGCATGAAGCTTCTTAGTAACCTCCACAAGGACACCTTCTGTGGAGTGTGCTCCTTTAAAGCCAAACTGGTTAAGATATCAGAGGTCGTTCTGGGTAAGATAGAGAAAGAACTAACTGTGTACAGCACATTCATCAATTTTAGAAAGAAAGGACAGAAGTGATTTTTTTCCAGTATGGGTATAACCCTTGCTGTCTTGAGCACATTTGGTAAAATTTACAGTTTGGTAAATGAACAGATGCTATAGTCTTATTTACATTGGAAGTGAGGAAAGAGTGACCCTATGAGATATTCTGGAGCACTGTAAAATGGATGGGTTCCAGCGGGCATGTGGTAGGGTTGCAGGACAAGATAATCTGCAGGATCTCTTCTATGGAAAGAGGAGAAAATGTGTTAAGGGAAGTGGAGGGGAAGAGGGATTGCGCAGTGTAGGAACAGGGGTAGGAGGAAAGGATTGGAAGATTTAGCTAATCTTCACAGAAAAGAAGGTGGCAAAGTCATCATCAGTAAAGGAGGAGAATGAAAGAGGAGGCAGAGGGTTGAGAAAAAAAAATTGATGCTGTTTGCGTGGATGTGATGCAGATGCTTCCACGATGGATGGAAGGATGAAGGATGTCTTAGCAGCAGTCACGTCAGTCAGCAGCATGTTGCCATACATGACAATAATATGAAGGTCAGTGGGAGAGGTAACAGTGAAAGCATGGATTTCAAAGGATTATGAGATATTGTGATGAGACTCCGCAAGAAGTGTGACTGTAAAGTATGAGAGAAAGCTTTGGCAGCTGACAGAGCAGCCAGGGTAGCTGACTCCTCTGAAGCGAAGAAGGTCTCAATCAATGGTAGAAAATGGAATGGCAAGAGTGAATGGAAGATAAAGCAGAGCTGAAATCAGCTTTCTGGATGGCAGACGGCAGTTCAGGAGCCCATCTACCACCACAATTTGGGACTCTCATACGGCCTCTGTTTCCTGGAGGATAACTCTGGGTCTGTGAGTTGTGAGGACACAGATTGGTGATATGTTAGAAGAAAAAGCAACAATAAGTGAGTTAAATAAATGGAGATAATTCGTAGTCGAATGAAGAAGAGTGGAGATGATACTTAGCCAGGCAGAAGTCCAGTCTGGAGTAAAGCCAAGGTAGCTTGAATAGGGTTGGGATAGAAAGGGTAACTATCACTAGCCAACTATGTGATCCACCTCTAATGCTTTGTGTCTCTAGTGAAACCTTCAATATATGTTAGGAAGCCCTTCACACAATTCACTCCTTAAAGGAAACCACTCAATTTCACAGCTGAAACAAATTACCATGAGACAATAAAAAACAATACTAAAAATGAACAATAATAAAATCAACAGACACATGCAAATAGTGCAACAAGAATGAGAAGCCTACTTTACCAGCAGATAATAAATCCATTGGCATGTGTGTTGAGAACAAAATCTCATAGATTTGGACATGACTAGGACCTTATGTGCTTTTTGCTGTCTATAATGTCCCCCCAGCCTCCACTGGGATTTTCAATGTTTCAGGTTTTTTTGGCAGGAGATCTCACAGAATCCTGGAGGTGGCTTATAAAGCATGGGAGCAGCAGCCTTCCCCATTTTAGCTGGTCTGCAGGGTGAGCCCCATCGTGAAAGACATCACATGTCTACAACTATCAGCCTTGAAAATTCCAGCCAGGCAACTATGTTATGGTTCTCACACCAAATGCCAGATTCATGTTCTTGGCCCTTATATCTTCGTGAAAAGGGAGGCAGCACAGAGATGAGCAGATTAGTCATGTTTATCTTATAAAAAATTGGCTGAATCTGTGCTTGCCCTCTCTGCCCTCATCTACTCCGCGGATCCAACCAAACCCTACAACGGAGGGGATCTGGGCCTTATCTGTCTACCCACCAGCACCAAGAATGTAAAAGCTCAAACGCAAGCACAACTAATCCAACATCAAATCCAAACACCAGGAGCAATATGGCAGAGGCCTTACCACAAACCATGAAGACGGCAACAGGTTGTTGAGGAGGAACTGAGGAAAATGAGGGAACTCAGCATGATTAAGAAGTCATACAGCCCCGGTACAGCCTGTCATCATAATACCAAAACAGGACAGGACCCTGAGGTTCTGCAATAACTGCAAAAGCTTAATAAGGTCTCACTTTGACATCTACCCAATCCTGCAAATGGATGCACCAGACACTGGACTTGGAGCTGTGCTCTCACAAAAAATAGCAGGTGATGAACACCCAGTTGTTTAATAGAGACAGTGAAGAAAGAGACTCTGGCCAAGGGGTTCTCTTCTTTTGTTTTATTTATAGCTATTACGAATTAATATAAGAAATATCACTCTAGCAATGAAGACTATTTTGTCTTCACTGTGCTAATTTTTTGATATGTCAATATTAGAACAAAATTGTCACTGCCACAAGGCAAATTTATATTAAGAGTGTAAATGCTGTTTTAGTCTTTTTCACTATCCTGACATGCTGCATTAGTGCAGTTCAGCTATAAAAATGGACAAACAAAACAAATGGATATGTAAAGTTACGCATCAAGTATAAACCAGGCTCCTCTGGCCATCTCACACCACTTTGGTCTGGATTGTTTTCATGCAACAGCACACCCATCCTGTTTTTTTTTTATATTGTTTGAAGCTGGATGTGACAGTGGAAAGAGATGCACCCTTTCAAACACACCTCCTGATGTTTTATAAAGCTGTGTCAAGCAATGCAAGTTCACCTTTCTCACTAAACTGGTAAGTCAGTGCAAGGAATATTCCTTTGGTTTTTGTTAAACCACAGATATGTTAAAGACATATGATAAAATGTTCAAATATTATGGTTGTCCTAATATGTAAGTATGGAATATAGAAATGTTGGGTGATCAAGGCTTGGGGTTGTAGAAAATTCAGAATGTGCATTTGGGGTCATTTGCCCAAAAGGTTTGGGAGCCCCTGCTCTGACCTCTCGCCTCTACATGTCTTAAGGCTGAGATTTCTGGCACCCCTGGCTAACCTTTAAAGGGGAGTGAGGGTGGTGGTGGAAAGAGCTGGGTTATAAAACCGGGCCTTCTTAAAGGGTAGGGTCCAACCACCAAAATTCCCTGCACCCACTTGTGGCACACATTTTCCCTCCCTCTCAGTGCAAAGATACCTGGAAGAAATGCATTCTCTGATGTACTCTCCCTCTCTCTCTTGCCCACATTAAATCCACCCTACTGGGGTTGAACTGCCATATTGTGTCTGTGTTCACTGTGTATTTGTCTGTCTGTGTGTTGTGTCTGTGTATTTATCATTCGTCAGTCAGAGTGACATTAGCCAATCCTGAGAGTCTGTGAGCTCATGCATGCAGAAGGGTGCAGATAGTGCTTTCCTCCGAGTGTGTTACACTGCCCTGTGATGCTGCATGAGCTGTCATGTGATAGGGAAGAGGATAATATCAGGGATAGATAGATAGATAGATCAGAAACACAATTTAATATAAAAATAATATTAATAATAAATCTTAAGATCTGACAAGATATGATTTTCACATACTACAGTCCATATTACAGAAGGCATATCATATCTTAATTTATAAATAATATCTTATCTTACAGTATCTTATCTCAAATTAGGAAATTCTAGTCTAGTACAGAGTGTTTAAAAAAGTTTATGACACTACGACACTAACGCTATAGTGGAAACTGTAATATAACACGAGTAGGTTACTTATTACAGACTGTAACTGTAACCTAACTGCTTCAAAGGGTCTCCAGCTGTGCACCAAAAAGAATTGCAGCAGTACTGTAAAGAAAAGAAAAATGTTGCCAGTAAGTGTTAACATTTTTGCCAATATTATCAATTATTACCTAGCAACCAATGAAGCATGCACAAACTAAACAAACTGAATACATTTAATTTATCATTAATTCATCCTGTGTCATCTGGCCACCAGACATCTGGAGTTCCGTCACAGTGACCTTTGGGTTCTTAATCACCTCTGTATAGAATGTCATAGCAAAGACTGAGTATGCCTATAAATCTGATTTTTGTTTTGTTGTTTTTAATAAATTTACTAAAACTTGAAACCATATACAGTCAGGTTCAGGTCCATAAGTATTTGGACTGTGACACAACCACCGCTACAATGGATTTGAAACGAATCAATCAAGATGTGATTGAAGTGTAGACCTTCAGCTTTAATTCAAGGGGTTTAACAAAAAAATTGCATTAACTGTTTCGGAATTACAGCCATTTTTTTTTACAGAATCCCTCCATTTTCACAGGCTCAAAAGTAATTGGACAATTGACTGATAAGCAGTTTCATGGCCAGTTGTGGCCTGTTTCCTCCTTATATCATGATAAATTAAGGAGATAAAAGGTCTGGAGTTGATTCCATGCATTGAATTTGCATTTGGTAGCTGTTCATGGGAACTCTCAATATGCAGTCCAAAGAGGTGTCGATGCAAGTGAAGGAGGCCATCATTAGGCTGAAAAAACAAAACAGACCAATCGGAGAGATAGCAGAAACTTTAGGAGTGGCCAATTTCAGTTCAATTCAATTTTATTTTATTTATATAGCACTTTTAACAATGGCCATTTTCACAAAGCAGTTTTACAGGAAAATATAAATTAAGGATATGAATTTTAAACTTATAAATTTATCCCTAATGAGCAAGCCAGAGGCAACGGTGGTGAGGAAAAACTCTGACTATGTGAGGAAGAAAGACTTGAGAGGAACCAGACTCAAAAGGGAACCCATCCTCATCTGGGTGACAACAAATAGTGCAAATATAAATAATACCCTTCTATACCTGTGTACTACATTGTCAAAAAGTGCAATTGTGTAAACAGGAAATTCATTATAGCTTTCACATGAAGTTTATTTTGTTTAATTTATCAATTGTTCACTGATGGAGACTGGACTGCAAAACCGTTCATAGCAATTGTAGTCCTAAGTCATCATAGCAAGACTGTTTATATCAATTGCAATCCAAAGCCAGCTTCATGGTTTCTAAGTGGTACCATCCTCAGTAATCTCATTGCTCTTATTGGGTCACTGGTGTTTATTGATAATGTGACTGGTGAGTAGTCAGCAGTAGTAGAAGAATGAATTCTGAAGTGTATAGAGCTATACTTTCCGCTCAGATTCAGTCAAATGCTGCAAATCTGATAGGACAGCACTTCACAGTACAGTTGGATAATGACTCAAAACATATCCTCAACCCAACTGAGCTGCTTTTCATTTACTGAAGACAAAACTGAAGGCAGAAAGAACCAAAAACAAGCAGCAGCTGAAGGCAGCTGCAGTAAAGGCCTGGGAAAAGCATTTCAAGGGAGGAAACTCAGCATTTGGTGATGTCCATGGGGTCCAGACTTCAGGCAGTCATTGACTGCAAAGGATTTGCATCCAAGTATTAAAAATAATCCGAATATTTATGATTGTTAGTTTGTCTAATTACTTTTGAGCCTGTGAAAATGGAGGGACTCTGGACAAAATGGTTGTAATTCCTAAATGGTTGATGCAATATTTTTGTTAAACCCCTTGAATTAAGGCTGGAAATCTACACTTCAATCACATCTTGACTGCTTCATTTCAAATCCATTGTGGTGGTGTACAGAGGCAAAATTACAATTATATATACACACCATTCAGCCATAACATTAAAACCATTGACAAGTGAAGTGAACAACATTGATTAACGCCTTACAGTGGCACATGTAAAGGGTTGAGATATATTAGTCAGCAAGTGAACAGTCAGTTCTTGAAGTTAATGTGTTGGAAGCAGGAAAAATAGGCAAGCGTAAAGATCAACTTTGAGCAACTTTGACAAGCGCCAAATTGTGATGGCTAGACAACTGGGTCAGAGCATCTCCAAAACAGCAGGTCTTGTGGGGTGTTTCCAATATGCAGTGGTTAGTGCCTACCAAAAGTGGTCCAAAGAAGAACAGATAGTGAACCGGCGACAGGATCATGGGCGCCCAAGGCTCATTGATGGGCTTGGGGAGCAAAGGCTAGCCTGTCTGGTCCAATCCCAAAGAAGAGCCACTGTAGCACGAATTGCTGAAAAAGTTAATGCTGGCTCTGATAGAAAGGTGTCAGAACACACAGTGCATCACAGATGCTGCATATAGCCACAGAGCGGTCAGAGAGCCCATGCTGACCCTGTCCACCACCGAAAGTGCTTACAATGGACAGGTGAGCATCAGAACTGGACCATAGAGCAATCAAAGAAGGTGGCATAGTCATGAATCACGTTTTCTTTTACATCATGTGGACGGATAGATGCGTGTGTGTTGCTTACCTGGAGAAGAGATGGCACCAAGATGCACTATGGGAAGAAAGCAAGCCGGTGGAGGCAGTGTGATGCTCTGGGCAATGTTCTGCTGGGAAACCTTGGGTCCTGGCATTCATGTGGATGTTACTCTTCACGAAAATTCATTATAATGCACACTGCCACACTGCAAAAATTATCCAGGAATGGTTTGAGGAACATGACAAAGAGTTCAAGGTGTTGACTTGGCCTCCAAATCCCCCAGATCGCAATCCAATCGAACATCTGTGGGACGTGCTGGACAAACAAGTCCGAACCATGGAGGCCCCACCTCACACCTTACAGGACTTAAAGGATCAGCTGCTAATGTCTTGGTGCCAGAAACCACAGCACACCTTCAGCGGTCTTGTAGAGTCCATGTTTTGTGGGGCAGAGCTGTTTTGGTGGCAGGAGGAGGATCTACACAATATTAGGCAGGTGGTTTTAATGTTATGGCTGATCACTGTATATAAAACATAGTACAGGGGTTGTTAAATGGTAGACCACGGTCCATAGACTTAAAGTATTTCAGCGGATCAAACCAAGTACTTAAAAAAGCTGTAGGAGATTCTGTTAAAAAATACTGTTCAGCAACTCCAGTATTCTAAACATGAACCAGCCCAGATCCTCTTTTATGGCTTATTCAATGTCATGCATTTAAATAAATTATATGGCTGAAGGCAAATCGTCAGACCAGAGACTAGCTAAAGGGATAGTGAAATTAGGTAAGAAAGGGGAGAGCTTTCATAGATTTTACATTTTATTAACTCTATCTGGCCTGATAAGTGAAGTGACCATATTGGCACACTGAGAAATATGACACATTCAGCATGTTTACATTGACAGTCAGAGATGAACATAAAAGTCTAGTTGTGAATGGGCATGTTTAGTTTTAAATGGTCATGTCTAGCTAGGGCAGTGGTAGCTCAGTGTTTAAATCTCTGGTTTACTGATCAGAAGTTTGGGGTTCAAGCCAAGCTACCATTGTTGGGCACTTGAGCAGGGCATTTACATCCATCTGCTCCAGGGGTGAGGTCTCATGGCTGACCCTGCACTAAGACCCCAACTTCCTAACAAGTTGGCATATGTGAAGAAAAGAATATCATTGTACTGTATGTGAAAAAGAAAGGCATCTTCATGAAGTTAAAATGAAATATTTTATTAAATTCTCTTTTTGATATTCCTTACTGGAGTATGACAAAGCAAGCTTATTCCAAATCTACATATATATATATATATATATATATATATATATCACTACTAGCCTTCACCACAAAGCTATCTAGACAGAATTCCAGATGGTTAAATCTTCATGCTGCCTAACACGCTTAGATAATTTTGCTAAGATTACGCACTCAATAAAAAAAGGTATATTTTAAGTAGCAAGCATGCCATGGGCCACTGATTTTGTTTGAATTGGCTGCCCTTCACCAATACAATGTCTCCTTCCTTGAGACAAGGCTTCTTGTCATGTCACTTCTACCTGCTCTGGAGAGTGTAAAAGTATTCATGACGCCATCTAGTCCAAAACATTTCTGTGAGATTCTGAACTCTTCTCCACTCACCCTTGAAAAGATCTCCATCTGTGAACCCAGGGGACACTGAATCTGGGTCAAGAGGACAGCAGGGATAACTATTAAAGGAGCTTCAGGGTCTGAAGAGATGGGCATAAGAGGATGTGCATTCATGATGTTGGAATCTTCAGCCATCAGGGTAACAAGAACTTCCTGTGTGAGATGATTTTCTTTCGAGCAGCATACAGTTGAGAATTCGTTAGGCTATACCAACCATCCTCTACAAGCAGTACTGCTACATGATGTCTTCCAGGAATGATCCCTGGATTGCTTTCTTCCTCCTGAAGACCTGCCTGAGCAATCCAGCCTCCAACTCACAAAAGACCTTTATCATCAATAACTGGGTAAAGCTTTCATAGACTGCTTTTAGGTGAAAAGTTGTGTCTTGCTTTCATGTCGCTCAGCTCCTGAGGATAAGCTGCATGTTGAACACTCTTTAAGATGATGGTGCTTGCCTTCTCCAACTCCACTTTTGTATGGCTCTTACTGCAAAGGTGCCACATGAAACATCTGGACTCTTGTATAGAACGAGATAATGACTGGGAGATGTGGCTCAAAAGAGCATTTACTCTAATTAGTTTGCTCAAGCTGCAAGGCACTCAAATCATTTGGGAGTCAGGAACTCCTGAGATACTGCAGTCAGACATGAAGTTACCTGTGGTTAAACTTCTGGACCTGATGCCAGGTCAACAAGATCATAGTTCTCTTGAGGCAAGCCGTCGCCACTGGCTTGCTCATTAGGGATAAATTCACAGTGATAAATTTAAATATTTACAATATATTTTTGTGAATCCATTTATTTCTGTAAAGCTGCTTTGTGACAATGTCCATTGTTAAAAGCGCTATACAAATAAAATTGAATTGAATTGAATTGAAGTTGAGGGGTGGAGAGTTGAGAAAGAAGTCTGCCCCCGTAAGCCAAGTTATGCTACTGAGGCGATTGGCTGCTACAGTTCTGGACCCATGTTCCGCAGGGTTGACATCTGATGGGACATACCTCCACTGGCTAAGAGTAGATGACTGGAGAATGCATTGGATTCTGTTGTAGACGTACACATAAAAACGTCTTGTTTGGTTGTGAATATATCCAAGAGCAACTTTACTGTCAGTGAAGAACTGGATCCTGTTGAACTGCAAGCCCATTTTTTCTACAACCATGTCTGCAATCTCAACTGCAAGGACTGCTGCACACAGTTCCATCCTCTGAACAGTAAGATCTGGCTGTGGTGCTAACTTGGTTTTTCCAAACACAAAGCCAATTTCTGTCCGTCCACTGCAGGATGTGGATGGCAGGTAAGCCACAGCTACAACAGCTTTCTATATTGGATTGGAGTATCTTCAAAGAAGAGTTCAACATCCTTGTAATCCACAGCCTGATCTTCAGGGATAAACGCCTCTATCACTGCAGGTCAATTGGAGGTTATTTTATGTAGCCTAAGGTTTACCACCACATTGCTGTTGCTTCAGTCAGGAAGGATTTCAGATTTCAGATTTTCAGACAAACTCTTTCACATCACTGCCAAAGTTCATTTCTTCTTCTTTGGCTGCTCTTTGCAAACCATAGATGGCAACAGCTAGAGAGGGACTATTGTCAAACACATGAACATGCATTTGTTATTCCACTATAACCTGAAGCATACTAGATGTTTCTTGCAAAACTGCTTATGGTCTTCTCTCTGAAGCCTCTACATCTTTTCAGAGGGTGATGCTTGCCATGGATGAAGCAGTACTGACTAGTTTAATTGGGTTTTGTGAACTGTAATAGAAGTTTGCCTATATCTGTCTGGTCTGTCTCTCTTGTCTTGTGATGCTGGAGAAAAGATAGTAAAGCTGGAGTCTGTTCTTGCCTTAGCTTCTGTACGGATGAAGTCAGCAAACACAGAGAATGGTAGGAAGGCTACTGAATGCTTGTACTTGGATCCTTAAGATATCCATTTTTCCTGGATATTGTGAGGAACTTTCACAATAGTGCTTATTCCACAAGCAGTGTTAAGATAGGACAACCCAGGTGGCTAGCCATCTATCTTGGCTGCCTCTAGCTCTGAAAGCATGTCTCCAAGGTCATACAGCCTAAATGGATCTTTGTTATTTTAAGGAAGCTCTCCATTTTGCAGAAAAGCTAGTTCACTGGCCTCTGGTGAGCCATATGTTTCCTCTAGCCTCTCCATGTGTAGACCTGCCAATGGGTGCCTGATGTTAACTGCTTTTATTCTTCAAACCTGTTTAGATTCTCTTCTAAGATAGTTGATAAGCAAATCCATTTCTTCCTCTGGCTTGAGGTCAAGGTCTGCAACAGCACCTTTGAAAGATGATTTCCGAGCCCAATAATTCATAGGCTTATTATTGAAGGAATTCAACCCAGAAGTCACTAGCTGACTGCATGCAAGGTATTTGGCAAGGTACTTCGCAAATTCATAATGCTCAGCCCTGCTTTGAGAGCTTCTTCACTTCTGTGATAGCTGCATCTTTTTCTTTCACTTCCTGCAGTGCCTCCAATGTTGCTTGGAGTGAAGCATGTTTGACTTTAATCTCAATCTCTCTTTTAGCATACTCAGCTCTTGCCTACTCTAGCTCTAGCCTCTGCCCTTGCATGTGCTTTTATGATGACTTAACTGGCTCTAGAGCTTCTAGATACCTTGGAAGACTGAGAGCTTAATGTGCAAGCATCTTCACTTTCTTCTTTATGATGATGTTGCCGAATTGATGCTTTAGAGTCTTTCAATGACAATGTTTTGTGCAGAGTGTGGTGTGCAGAGTGTGGTATGAGACTGCTGGTTTAGAGGAAGAATTTCAGATGTAACTTACACAGCAAGTACTATGATGTATCGGTATTTGATGTATCGGTATTTAAAGAATGATTAACACTGAAATGAAATTCTATTTTAACAGCACAGATAAACATTTTGCAGATATGAGAAGTAGATTAATGATGAAATGACAAATATGCTGGGATATGGGTTAATTGACTGATACATTAGCACAGAATTGCTAACTCAGTTGATCATCACACATAAAACACCAAAAACATAAATAAATTGACAAAACATTATTAAACTTACAGACATTGCATTTCAAAGAGCTTTTAAAGGTAAGATGGAGATGGATAACCATAACCACATGGAGTACATTTCACTGCTGCAGCACAGAACAGACATTAACAACTTCCTCTTAGAACAGGAAACTCAATTCACATTATTGGAATGTCAGAATAAAAGTGTCATTATAAGTCTTAACTCAAACTAAACTCAACGGTCCAGCAAACTATGTAACTTTTGTTCCTGAGTAGTAAGTGTTATTTCCTAATTGCTTATAACAGAAAAGTATAGAAGTGTATGTGAACGAAAAGAAGTAAATTTGTCCATTATAATAATAAAAATAGCACTGTTATAGAAGTCTGGAAATTTTCTGGAAAATAGGTCAATTTCAAAATATGTTATTTTCCTGAACATTTCCAAACTTCTAGAACTTTCTAGAACTTTCCAGTAATATAAATAGTAGTATACATACAGGGGCCTTAAGCCCAGCAGTTTAGTCTCCGGCAGACATACTTTGCTACATCTGCTGCGAATTTATCAAGACAAGAGCGAAAAAGTACTCAGTAGAAGCATCTGCTAAGATGTGTGAGGCCTACAAGGCATATTTCAGCATGCCTGTCAGGGATCAAGACAAACCGTGGTCACCTCATTTCACCTGGAAGGTAAGATGGACAATTGGTTTCAATTTATTGATAAAATATATCATACAAGAAAAATGTTGCAAGAATCTCTTACACATAAGCCATGGGTAAAATAAATTTATTTTTTCAGACAATTTTACTTTGTTCTTTTGCAGGATTTTACAGAGGGGAAAAAAGAGCCATGATGTTTGCTATCCCAAGAATTTGGTAGGAACTCATTGCCCATTCAAGCAATTGCTATTTCTGCATGGTGGACCCTTCCAAGCATCAGAGTGGCAAGAATGCAAATGCTATCATGTATCTGGGCCTTCCATCATTCATCACCCAAGTGCCACACTGCCCTGCTTCCCATACCCACTCCTCTGGACAGACGGCAGCTGTCTTCAGAAGGGAGCAGCAAGTCAGAGAGTGAGAAAGACACTGTAGATCCAGATACAATTTCAAAGGTGATGCTAAGGAGAGAAACTCATACTACTCCAACAAAAAAGACCTCAAAAACTTGATCAGAGATCTTGATGTCTAGGCTCAAGGAGTGGAACTTGATGGACAAAAGTGTGCAAGTTGCAGGTCCTAGGAAGTGTCACTAGGCTCTTTCCATTTCTTCACCCATTCCTGGGTAGTAAGTGTTATTTCCTAATTGCTTATACCACAAAGTATAGAAAATGGCTGTTATTCCCCTCAAAATTTGCTTTTGTGACCAGTACTTAGGTATTTTGATATTTACCAAAAGTACCAAGTACCTGTCTCTTCCCCGGCTAACTCTCTGTACCTCAAAGAATATTATAACATTATAACAAGACATTGCTGGATGCCTTTAAGTATGACAAGTATGGCTGGGAGGTCAACAGAGACTTCAAAATGGTGGCATTCCTGATGGGTCTCTTGGTTTTATTGAGTTTCCCTGCTATCTTTGCTTTGAGACAGCAGGGACACCAAGGTGCTCTACCAAAGGCAGGACCGGCCACAGCAGACTGAGTTTCCTATGGGGAGGAACAATGTCAAGTGGGAGCCATTGATAGACTACTGGAAGGTGCTGATGCCACCACTGCACATCAAATTGGGCCTTGTGAAACAATTTGTCATAGCCCTACATAAGGAGCCGGCACCCTTCAAGTACCTTCAAGACTTGATTCCTAAGCTGTCTGAGGCAAAAGTCAAAGCCGGTGTCTTCATCAGACTACAGATAAAGAAGATCCTGGAGTGCAAGGAATTCCCCAAGAAGTTCACTGGGAAGGTGAAAGTGGCTTGGAACAGCTTTGCCGTAGTGGTTTGGGGCTTCCTGGGCAATCACAAAGCAGAAAACTATGTGGAGCTGGTTGAGACTCTGGTGAAGATCTGTGGCACAATGGGCTGCAGGAAGTCCATTGTCCAAGTCCATATGCTTGATGATCATCGTGATAAATTTAAGCAGAACATGGGCGGATACTGAGAGGAGCAAGGTGAATGCTTTCACCAGGATATGCTGGACTTTGAATGCTGCTACCAAGGACAATATAATGAGAACATGATGGGAGACTACAATCCTGGGCAAAAAAAATGGGCCAAGCCCAAAATGGCAAATATTACGCTTTTAATGGTCTTAACAACAAATCATTGGTCATAAAATTTGTAAGAATTAAACAAATGCACTACTGAGAGCTCCTCTGCCACCATTTGCTTGTTTACTTTTGCTGCAGTGAACTGTTTGGGGAAAAGGTAGAAACAGGGAAATTCACTTATAAAGTTTTCTCATACACAAAAGTAAATTCAAGATAATGATTAACATATTTGATGTAAAATTCAAACTAACACATGTCTAGGTGTACATTTTTTTTTTGTACAATAATTGTTCTGTATCGTAAAGTCCATTGCACATTCAATGACTATTCAAGGCTGTGTCCCAAACTAAAGAAGAATCAGAATCAGAAACAGCTTCATTTGCCAAGCATGCTTGTACACACAAGAAGTTCGCTCAAAAGTCCCTGTATGGTCATGGTGTTGGAGGATATAATGCAGTCCCATTTTGATTGCATCATCCACCGCACTGGTGCAAACTGAAGGGGGTCTAGCAAGGGGCCGTTGATTTCCTTGCGGCGTATCAGCACCAAGATTTCAAAGGACTGCATGATCACAGATGACAGATCTGTAGTCATTCAGCCCTCTAACCCTGTTTTTTTTTGGGATAGGGATGATGGTGGAGCATTTGAAGCAGGAGGATACCTCACACTGCTCCAGTGATCTGTTGAAGAACTGTGTGAAGACAGGGGCCAACTGATCAGCACATGTTTTCAGACAGGAGGGTGAGACACCATCTGGGCCTGGTGCTTTCCTGGACTTTTGTTTCAGGAAGACATCATGAACATCTCCCTCACAGATCCTAAATGCAATCAAAGTGGATATTGTTGGTTTGTGGAGTGATTATTGGAGTGGGTGTTGGGTGTAGGCCTATTCATATTGTATCTACAGTACAGTACAGGAGAACCTGTTTAGGTCTTCAGCCAGCTGTTGATGTTCCACATAGTGGTAGGAAGATGTCCTGTAGTTGGTAATATCTCCCAGGCCTTTCCACACTGTTGCAGGGTTTTTAGCCAAGAACTTGTTTCTCAGCTTTTCTGAGTAACCCCTCATAGCAACACTTATCTTCCTTGTCATTGTGTTTTTGGCCGGTTTATAAAGATCTTGTCCCCACTTCTATAGGCATCTTCTTTAGCTTGACAAATGTGTCTGAGTTTTCCTATGAACCAAGGTTTTCATTGTTGTATGTTAAACAGGTCTTGGTGGGTACACACATATCCTCACAAAAACTGATGTGCAATGTTAGTGTCAATTAGTTCATTGAGATTAGTAGCTGCAGTTTCAAAAACATTCCAGTCAGTACAGTCGAAACAGGCCTGTAATTCCAGCTTTGCCTCATTAGTCCACCTCGTAAGGTATAGCAGATTTAAGTTGCTGTCTGTAGGCTGGGAGAAGGTGCACTAGTGATCAGTGATCAGAGTATCCCACAGCTGCCCTAGGGACAGAGCAATATGTGTTGGGCAGTGTTAGCTCAGTGGTTAAGGCTCTGGGTTACTGCTCAGAATGTCAAGTGCTGAGGTTCAAGCTGCCAGGCTGCCACTGTTGGGCCCTTGAGCAAGGCCCATAACCCTCTCTGCTCTAGGGGTGCTGTATCATGGCTGACCCTGTGCTCTGACCCTAGATTCCTAACAAGCTGGGATATGCAAAGAAAAGAATTTCACTGTGCTGCAATGTATTTGTGATGAATAAAAAAAAAGCCTCTTCAACAAAGTATGGTGTAGAAGTGATCCAGTGTGTAATGTCCTGGTTGTATTTAGGTCGCTCATAGCTGAAGTTTGCCCTTTTAAAATCTCCAAGAATAATAAGAACAGAGTTTGTGCGTTGTTGCTCTGTGCTGATAATCTGATCAGACAGTTGTAGCAGCACCTCATCTAGTCATGTAAGCACCAGATTCGGTGCCAAACTCACACACTCATTGTCACATTCACACTCTCCCGAATACTGATTATGCACACTTGCCGCCAATCACACCTGCAACTATATAAAGGACTCTCAAACTAACTCACCATAAAGTATTGCTCAGAGTATCATTTCCTGACTTAACAAGCCTTTTGTTAGTGTTCCCATTGTTCTGTTTTTTGACTTTCTTTGTTACCTGGATTGGATTGTTTGCCTGAACGTAATAAACCTCACCTGCAACTGCATCTGTCTCCGCTGCCTGAGAGATTACTTCACCTGCACATGGATGCAGCAGGTGTGCAAGCCTGGCAGAATGCTCTCGCAGCACAAGGCTGTCTGGTTCGAGGGAGGGGAGAATATCTTGTCCAATGATTGCTTCATACAATTTTTCCAGTGAGTCTTTGATCATTCTTCATAGGCAAAAGAAATCGGAGAGCAGCTCCTCTCCGTCACCCAAGGTCAATGAAGTGCCACTGACTCTGTACCCTTGCAGCATAGAGTGGATGGAATGAGCCAGAACTTAAGGCACCATATCACAGAGGTTTGAACACAGAAGTGATCACCGAACTTGTCTGCTGCGATGACTCATTGTCCCCGGACTCATTGATTGATCTCGCCACTGCCAGACAACCAAGGTGAAGTGGAAATCCCAGTCTGACACTCATGGCCCTGAACCCATTCAAGTGGGCCAAGCCACAAAACACTCCATAGTTCTTGGATTTCCATGGATGCACCTAAATTACCCCCAGATTTCATGGGCAGGTAAGGAAATCTCCCGCTCGTCTTGACATTGTTTCGCTTATTGTCTTCATGAAACCCGTCTCCTAGCCTGCTTTACCTCTGTGGAAACCCTGAACCCAGCTCACAGATATCCATCCCACCTGAATACCTAAAGTTTAAGGAAGTGTTCAGCAAGACAAAAGCCAGCGGCCTGCCACTTCATAGTTCCTATGACTGTGTCATCGAACTCATGGCCAGGACCATGCCTCCACACAACCGCATCTACCCACTCTCCATGGCCAAGCACAACACTATGTAGGAGTACATCGAGGAGGCACTTAACAAGGCTACATCTGTCCCTCCACCTCTCCTGCCTCTGTGGGCTTCTTCTTCATACAAGAAAAAGGGGGAGGACTCTGACCATGTATCAACTACAGAGCTAAATATCCTCTCCCCCAGTACCATCTGCCCTGGAACAGCCTTGAACAGCCCAGATCTTCAAGAAAATTGACCTCTGCACTGCTTATAATCTTGTGCAGATCCAGGAGCGCGATGAGTGGAATACGGCCTTTAGCACCACCTCTGGCCACTTCGAGTACTGCATCATGCAATATGGGCTTTCTTGTGCACCCTTGGTGTTCTAGTGCCTGATCAAAACAGAATGCAAAGATTTACAAATCATAAAAACCAATATTTTATTCGCAACAGAGCATAGACAAAATATGAAATGTTTAAAGGGAGACATTTTACTATTGTATGAAAAATATTAGCTCATTTGGAATTTAATGCCAGCAACATGTCTCAAAAAATTTGGGACAGGGCCAGCAAAAGGCTGGAAAAGTAAATAATACTAACAAGAAACAGCTGAAGGAACATTTTAAAACTTATTGGATTAATAGGCAACAGGCCAGTAACATGATTGGATATAAAAAGAGCATCTTATAGAGGCAGAGTCTCTCAGAAGTAAAGATGGCCAGAGGTTCACCGACCAGTGAAAAACTGCACGAGCAAGTAGGGAATGAGCTAATATTTTTCATAAAATAGTAAAATGTCTCACTTTAAACATTTCATATGTTGTCTATGCTCTGTTGTGAATAAAATATGGGTTTATGTGATTTGTAAATCTTTGCATTCTGTTTTTATTCACATTTTACAAATCAGCCCAACTTTTTTTGGAAATGGGGTTGTACTAAGAGTAGGAAATATTGTGAAAAAGACTGCAATTTGCATCAGGCATATCGAACCAGGATAAATTAATTAGCAAATCACTGCAGAGTAGTTTCACAGATGAAGTTTTATATGGTGATAATGTGCTGTTTTATAATAATGTATAGTTTTGACTATAATCATAGAACTGAGTGGTAACACATCACACTAAGATCATTGCAGATCTTGGAAGTATTCCTTCGTACCTCTAACTGTACGTATGAGCTACTACAGTCCAATTCCAAACATCCAAAGTCAATCACTGCACAGTATGACAGATTATCTATAACTGTAGAACATTTCAAAATACTACCACACTAGAGAGACATATCAGTGTGGTGAATAGAGATCTGAGAACATTTTTTTTTCCTTTTTCACTATGTCCAAAACACTTTTCAAACAAATACACTTCCTGTTCTCTTTGTCTATGTACCTAGATACAATGCTTATTCTGTGTTTACCATTGACATTGATGCAAAGAGTACTGGGTATTGCTTTCTGGCCATCCAACGAAAGCAAAAGTCCTCTTAAGTTCTATTGTTTTACTATTATCTCTTACTCAAGTGAGTAGGTGATTGAATTGCAAGTTATACTGTACCATTTTAACCAAATTAAAATTAACATCAATACATGAAGTACCAAAACGAATTTGGTCCAGAGTACATTCACATCCCAATGAATGGCTGAAAACCAAATTTCTACTTGGTGTTTCAAGACATTCAGCTGTAAATTTAATCTTATTTACAACCAAAAGGATCTCCATTTGTTTCATGAAGTTATCATGTCCAAAAGCCCTTGGTTGTTTGAATGAGGTCCATCACCACTTGACATTTTTTACAGAGTTCTTCTGTGAGTTTTACTTGCAGTGAGAACCTAAGAAGTCTCTCGCAATGGTCAAAAAGACCTGGTGTTTCAAATGAGTAGGGCTACTTTTTTCTTCATTGTGTTTAATTGTTTTATTGTTAATGTCCAGTTGCATCACACATGACTCAGGTATCAGATTTTCTTGATGAGAACTGCACAGTTCAATCATTTTGTTTTCATGATCACCATCATTAATGGGAGGGGAGGGCTGCCTGATATATTTGTCTGATTTGTTGTTTTGGCCTCTTTTGAACACTCACACCTGCTTATCTGCTGAATGTCTGTGTGGTTTGTCTTAAGCAATTTCAACAATTGTAGCATCAGAGAATCATGACAACTTCCTGTAACAATGTTCCCACTGACATTGGAGAAAGACTTGGGAACTCGTTCCACTGTATTAAAGGCTTAAACCTGCTCTAACTCTACAAAAGCCACTGGCAAGTTGGTTCCAAATCACCTTGTGGTCCTAAAATCAGAATAATAAGTGAAAGGGTTAAGCATATGACTCAGGTGTTAGATGAAAGGGCCTCATTTATCAATTTATCAAACTACATATGAATGAATTTATTCATAAATCGTTCATAAGAGCAGCTACATAAGAAATATGGTATTCGGGAAAATAATCGTGTTTCAGAAAGAATTTTGTATCCTACTCATGCTCCTGAGTGTGTGTAAATTTATGCATAAGAAGACCTCGATTAATCAGCTACAGATTGTATAATTTGCATGGATTACTGCACTTTTATGCACTTATTACACCGTCAAAGGTAAATAGCTATTTCAGTTACACATACAAATTTAATTAAACTTTTTTTTAAAACCCAGTCATTTTATATTAATTATATTCATTAAAGAAATATTAAATATTAAAACATTAAAGAAACCAATCTGAAAATAAACTTCAGACAAATAAGACTAGTCATTCAATTTAGAGTAAATGCTGCTACATATAATGAGGGTGAGCTGTAATGGTTTAGTATTAAGTCGGTTCTTAACACTAGGGTATTAAGGTGCATTAGTTTGTGAGGGATTTCTGTCTGATGGTCGACAAGATGCTTTGAATAAAAAAGAAATTTAATAAATCGCAGTTTCCCTGTATGATGTGCTTGGTGACCACAACAACCTGGGTACAGTAGATATATATTATATCTCTCTTTCCATTTCAAAGCAATGAATTAATATGATGTTGATATGCATACACACACACAAATGTTCTTACGTGTATAGTGCATGTTTTGTACATTCTGGTTCATTTACAACGGTCCCAAATGGAATTTGAATATTAAACCAAATTTACCGCAGTCACTTAGCTCTGCCCTTTACCTCAGATAGCGAGTCAAATCGCTTTCTTACTGCAACTGAACCACACTAGTGTTCAACTAGGCCTGGACTGAGACCACATAGCTGGTGGAACTGGTTATTTTGGAAAGCAACCGAGTGTGATTGTTGTTCTCACCTGTCTAAAGAGTTCAGTTCAAACAGACTCTTTTCCTCTTTTGGTTGCTCCAGAACGGGGTCACCACAGCAGATCACGCATCCGTATAGTAATTCTGGCACGTTTTACACTGGATGCCCTTCTTGACACAACCCTAGCGTGCTACTATTCTGATATGAAAAATCATTTGAATATAAGTAATAGCACACTCACAGTCATGCTGATTAGCTGCCTACGTGCCTCTGGCTGAATCACAGCCGTGCTGATATTCAGTACAACAGTACTCTTTCTTGTGCAAGATTGCTTAATTATACACAGATTAAAAAATGTAAAAAGTTTTTACACTATTCTCTAAGCAGAAACCCTGCTTTTAAATTCCACCAAATGGTTTTGCCTATTCCTGCTGAAGAAGGTCTAATAAGCTCTAGTTTACGCTGGGTCTCTCCATGGAGATTGACACTGAACACACCCATTTGATTGAAAATGAATGCCCTAGATCCACTGCCGATCACAGGTCAACAGTAATAATCCACAATTTTTCTAATTTTACCACAAACTTGAAAAAGCAGCAAAAATGTTAATAATAATTAATACAGACACTTTTACTGATCTGAAAAAAAACATAGGTCAGAATTTTTTAGCCAATAGACTCGACCAAATTAAAATTTTGTACAGAAAGTGGAAAAATAATGAAACTTACTTTGAAGTGCTTAAGTAGTCCTGAGCAGTTAAATGGCCCATGAACTGCAAACTGTAAAACCGTGTTCCATCCAGTAGCATGTGAACACCCAGTTGTTTTGATTTAGGCTCTCACTCATTACTACAAATTGTTGACATTCACAGTAAGCTCGCTTTTAATGTATGGAGCTAATCCAAACCTTGCCATGTATACTGTCTTATCTCTTCCGCATGGAAATGTCTGCACTAACTGTAATCGTGTAATCGGTTCCGGTTCGAGAGATGGTTTATCACTGTTCTTAAAACCGAAATTACCTCTGTTCTTAGTGGTGGCGTTGAAACACAAATAGAATAAATGTCAGATGCTGCTGCTGATGATGACGGTTGTGAAAGTTGTGTCTGAGCTGTAGCTTCAGCATAGCTTCTGTGCCTCTGGCTCTGCATATGCAATTCACCTGCAATGATTCTCACTGTATAGTAAATGTTTTACAGCACAGTGTGCAGTGGGCTTCAGAGTCATTCAGGGTCTTAGCCAGCATGAGTATTTGCTGTTCTCCAGCCACTTTGGGTTAAATTTGCATTGACCCATGTCGACGGAGCATAATGCACATTATGGATTTCCTAAGACCACAAGCCTTGACCACCCTACATTTTTTTTTTAATTCCAGATTTATAATATAGGGTTACTATAACATTTGAACATTTTATGTCTGTAACATACGTATGTGTAATGTAAGTGAGTAAGAAACCAAATTCTTTCTCCTTCCTGGCCAACCCTTAATACTCTCTTGTCCCTTCTTTTCTCCATTCTTTGCTCTCTTTCTGCTTTTCTGTGCAGTTTCTTTTCTGATTCTTTTTCATTCTTATTTTCCTTTTTCAGGCAAAGCCCTGACATACCGTACTAGTCACCCCTCTACAAAGGTGCAAAAAGGGATGTGTCAAAGGTTGGCCTTGAGTCTCCTGCAGGCAATCGGCCTGGAGAATTCTGGGCCACTGAGTTCTCCTGAACGGCCGCTCTCACTGTGCACCGCTGCTGCCCTCTTCTGGCTGCCGGTGGTGTAGCGTGGCCAGCCCTAGTTAGGGAACTCCTGCCTTACGGGCTCCTCACAGTGACCTGTTTAACTGTCAGAAAGCCAAACAGCAAATCAGTGTGTTGATTAAAACCAAAGCAAAGTCTATGAAGAAAAATAAATTGGAGCTCTTAAAACATGAGCTGAGTATTTTAAGGAAATTTCAGAGTGTTTTAGCTAAAATATAAATATAAATAAATAACAACAGAAGAAGAGGTCATTTCTCAATTAGCCTTCCTATGTCAAATTTTCCCTCAAGGACCCTTGGGGATCTATCCATCTCGCTATCAATTAAAACCTTTAGCTGATACAGAGAGATGGGAATATGCAAAATGCCTACTTCTTCAGACTGGAAGGCCCCAGCTGAAAATGAGCTGAAGGTGAATGATAGAATATGCAGTGACTCTAGAGAAATAGCAACCTATTGCTCCAGATTTTATAGCACTCTTTATACATCTGAGTAAGATGAAACCATAGCCAGCTAAATTTAGACTCAATTAGCCAAAATAAGATTATTTCACCAGGAAACAGGAATGCATGTGATTGTAGCATCTCCCAAGATGTTTCAAAAGCTATCAAAGTTTAAAATATAACAAGTGTCCGGGATGTGATGGTTTAAATAAGATGGTTATATAAAATATTTGCCAAATGACTGCCCACCTTTCTGGTTAAGGTCTTAGCAGATTAGAGATGTACAGAGATCAAATCTCTTCCACCATGGGAATGTTTTTCTAGTTCCTAAACTCAAAAAAGATAAGGAATGTTTAGAGAATGTTTCACTACCCTATAATAATACAATTAAAATTAATTTAATGCAATTGCTGTTGGCATTAATCCAGTTGCAGTGATTAAGCTGCTGAAGGGTGTTATCTTTTCATGGCCATTTGATCAATTATTTGATTTATTAGATACTATTTGATGGGGAGTTGTGCTTTTCTCACAGAGCAGGAGAAATAAAACCATCCCAATGCCATATTAAGATATCAAGTACCTACTTTCCAACGAACTGAGAGAAGTCATGCTTAAATTAATCCACAGATTTATCTGGAAAAGACTTTAAAGAAAAGACTTAAGAGATTCAATCCCCTTCTGTAAAAATGTTTCTGATCTCTTCTGACTCATCTGTTGTATGCTCATACAAGCACTTTTCATTCTGGTCTCCTGATACTTGAACCCATTTTACTGATGATTTTTCAGTTTGTTATGTATTCTTAAGAAGGATTAATTATGTAAAGGTGAATAGAGAGAAATATTTTTCAATAAATAGTACCTGCTAAATACCATATTAATAAGTGTAAACAACACACACGCACGCTGATGTAAAATGTACCTATTAGTTTAAATGTGCTTATGTGACCTTTGTAGGATATGTTGTTGTTTTTGGAGGTGGGAGGAAACTGAGGAACCCTGAGGAAAACCCACACGACACAGGGAGGACATGAGAAACTCCACACACACCAGAGCTCAGGTTCAAACACTGGAGCTATGAGACAGCAACAATACCTACAGCACTGCTGTGTTGCTCCAGGTTTTTGTTGTTCTTATTTCGGCTGTTCCCATTAGGGGTCGCCACAGTGGATCATTGGACTGCATATTTGATTTGGCGCAGTTTTTACTCCGGATACCCTTCCTGTCGCAGCCCTCCCCAATTTTATCCGGGTTTGGGACCAGCACTAGGAGTGCGCTGTCTTGTGCCACAGCAGTGAGAGCACCAAGACCTAACCACTAGTCCTCCAGCGACCTTTGTAGGGTGTGTAAGGTGGGCATTAAATTAAATATTGGAAATTATTATTATTATTCATAATAATATTTCTATTAAGTGGAGAACCTTTTAAAGTCCAACTGATAAAATAATCCCAAAATGAGATATATGATGATGGTCACATCACCAAGACAAGAAAAAGTAATAATTTCTGTTTATCTGAAGGATTCGATTTATATCAAATCAGGTGAATGCATTGGTATTCGTTGGAACTCATTTGTGAGAGAAAAATGCACACAAGTAAAACATACGATGGTTAATAACAAGATGAAAGGCATGCATCAATATAATACAAAATATAAATCAACCTGAAAATATAAATGTAGTGGAAGTAATTGACAATTGGATAATGAGTGGAATTAAGATTAATAGCAGACATACACAGTGAGTTTAGATCTTATTATGTGAAATGGTCAAAAGTGTGGATCTACTTAATGTACTAATTCTAGCTAAACTACTTTCTATGAGTCTGTGGTGTCGACTACCATCTTTTATGCTGCTGTGTGCTGGAGCAGGAGCATTTCAGCGACTGAACACGATCATTAGAAAGGCCGGCTCAGTCTTGGGGGCTACACTGGACACAGTGGAGATGGGGACAGAGAGGAGGACGTTGGCAAAGATGTCATTGATTGCTCCTTCCCCAACGCAGGAAGGAATGCTTTTGCAGGTCATCAGACTGTACAACTCTGCACTCTAATCCATTTTGTAATCGCTCCAAAGGTCCAGCCGTGAAGTTGATGAACAGAGATCCAGGTGGATGGAAATCTAATGCCCAGCTCACAGATGTTCGTGAGTTTCTGAACTTTATACTGAGGTGCGATAAGGAGGGCCAGGGTTCCTGCCTCTCCTCATTCAGTGGTGCTGATTGGTTGTTGTTCAAAGGCAAGTCCTGAGGTTTAATTCCAATTCACACACACCCCATGGACTGCACTCTGGGGAACCTATTGCATGTTCATAAAATGGCCAGATCCTGAACCTGTATGCATTCCTGGAACTCACTCCAAAGTTCTAAGCATGATTTTACTATGCATATGACACCAACCATGACCTAGTTGTTGAGTTCTCTGTACCTATGAGAAAAACAGGGGGATTTCACATTAGTGATAAATTTATAAATATAAAATTTATATCCTGTGTGTATGTATTTCTGTAAAGCTGCTTTGTGGCGATGTCCATTGTTAAAGCTATACAAATAAAAAAGAAAGAAAAGAGAAACAGGTGTACAGGTGTTCCTAATAAAGTGGACGGTGAGTGTATACTTAATTTTGTATTTATTATTTACAGCATATGCTCTACATGTTCGCCCTTATGCTCTACACATTTTCTCAGTCACTGTATCACGTTTTTCCGGATTTTGTGATTGGTCAGTGTCATCAGTTAATTGGCTGATTGCTGTGTGCCTCCCTGCCAGAGACACCTTCCAAATCCCCCTCTAGAATAAATGTTGTGAGGAGCTGAGCAGAAAGCAAAAATAAGTAAGGACAGATGGGGCAACCTTGTCTTACTCCACAGAATATGTTGATATTTTAGTTTAATTGAACAGCTTCCCGAACAGCTTTAGAGGCGTGCTGGGTTGCGCTCCCTTTTTTCCCTGCACCCCTAATGCTCACCTCAAGACTTTTTTAAGAACCCATTACCTACTACATTAATTAAATCACATATCAAACTCAAGACCTGCAGGCCAAATACGGCTGCTGCCTTGTTTCACTCAGCCCACGTGAACTTCAAAAAATAATGATATGGCTAAAAAATAAAATATTAATTAATTAATTATCTCACAATCCCTGCAGATGGCTTTGTAGAAATGGAAAGTAAATTAAAATTTAAACAATACACAGAACAGGAAGCCTTCAGTTCTTCATTATGATACAAATATAAAATTTCATCAACATGCATGATTGATAAAAAGGCCACCAGGCATTTTGACTGCAGGACCAGCTAAATCCAGCCCTGCTTTCCTATATACAGTTTTTACATTATTACAGCAAGAATCCCGAAGCCAATTACATACAGAAATACATTTCTGTAGTGAATGGTAAATAAATTGATGCTTTAACAAATTAAAGTTTGTAAAAATCTAGGAAAAAGACTCCTACTTCATAGTCGAATCCACAGGAAGGTCAAAAATTTTGCTTATCCTGCACAGGGTCACGGGGAGCCTGGAGCCTGGAGCCTATCCCCGGGAGCTTGGGGCAGAAGGCAGGGGGATGCCAGTCCATCACAGGGCACAATCACACACTCACACTCATGCACTCACTACTGACAATTTAGAGACGCCAATCAGACTACAACGCACGTCTTTGTTATTAAGCTGGTGTCTGTCATCTGGCTTTGCTGAAACATACAACTGTGTGTCATCAGTGTAACAGTGGAAGCTAATACCATGTTTACGGATAATTTTACCCAGAGGTAGCATATATAGAGAAAAGAGCAGTGGGCCTAAAACAGAGCCTTGTGGGACACCAAACTGTAACTTAGTGTGCGTATAGAAGTCACCATTTACGTTTACAAACTGATAACGATCAGTCAAATAAGACCTGAGCCAGGAAAGGGCTGTTCCCTTAATGCCTACTACATTTTCCAGTCTATCGAGGAGAATAGTATGATCAATGGTATCAAAAGCTGCACTAAGGTCAAGCAGCACCAGCAAGGAGACACAACCCTGATCAGAGGCCAGCAGTAAGTCATTTACCACTCTAACCAGCGCTGTCTCTGTGCTATGATGAGGCCTAAATCCTGACTGATACATTTCATGAATGTTATTCCTATGTAAGTATGAGCATAGCTGCTGTGCTACAACCTTTTCTAGGACCTTGGAGATAAAGAGGAGGTTTGATATTGCTCCTATAATTACTCTGATACTCTATGTCCCAACCCATAGCTCCACCACCACTGCTTCACACTCTGTTTTCACATCCACAACTCTGAACCATATTCCTAGTTTAATAAAAAGTTATCACTACCATTGCCAGCTTTTCTGCTGTATATCCTTGCATAACTGAGGCTTAAGCCATGACTCCTGAACACATATTATTTGTGATTTATCAACCAAATCATCTATACGTTTCTTGAATTCCAAATCATTTGCAATTAAACTTCTGGCGTTCCACTGAATTATTATGAACACGATTATGAACCACTTCTTGTCTCCTGTGAATTTGAAGTCTGTGTCTTTAGTATTTCATTTATTTGATCCACTGTTATTCCTTCAACATTCAAATATTTCCCCGCTGCCCTTATAATTATTCTAATCTTTTCAGACCATGAATGAAATACATGAATACAATGAATGAAACTTTATCCACTAACCATGAGGTTTCTTTCACGTTGCAATGATTACTTCTCTCTGGAGTACCAGTTTCCTTTAGTTCTTTCTGCTGAACTGTCCTCTGAACACATTTGTTTGCTTCTGCATATGTCATGCCCTCCAAAACCTTTTTATTTTGAATTTCCTGAGCCTCCTTCCTGACCTGGCATCCACCGTATCAGCACTATGCACCCCTCTGCAGCTGCAACATTTCAGACTCACAACATGCCCACATTTACATATGGAAGGACAGCATAACTTCAGTAACCAAGTCATACTCTATTGGGCATTCTTTCCTCATCAAAATGTACCATAACTAAAAGAGTATCTGTCGTCTCCTTTCCCTTGGTCACGTTCAGTCGTTTCGCACTGATCACCTCAGCCCCTGACAGATTCTTTTTGACTGACTCTTCAGTCACATCTGTGGGAATCCCTGTTATTTCTCCTCTTACCCATTTCTCTTCTTCCAATACAGTACTGTACACTTTTACTCCCATTAAGCATTTTAATCCTAGCGCTGCCTTTTGCTGTTTGCTATTCTTACAAAATATCATTAATCTCCCATCGCTCATCATTTTAGCATTTTCAATCTTACCTACAGCTTCCTTCAACACTTTAGTTATTCTTATTGGATTTAACGTGTTCGTGGGTTCAGACAGGAATTTTATCATTACCTTATATTCTTCTTTTCTTCTCCTGTCAATTTTCTCTTTCATTGTCCGTTGCTGAAACCTGTCCCGCACCAGTCCAATTGCTATTTCTTCCACCTTCAGACTCCCCACCAAATAGTCCATCATCCATCAACTTCTGGAATCTACATCACTACCTCCCATCTCTATTCACTGTCACCGTTTCTTTTTGTCTGTGTTCCTGATAGAAAGTGTAGCATTTTGTAAATGCGTAAAAGTTTAGTTTGTGGTACCGTGACCAAAGGTGACTTCATTCTATAAGAAATAAATTATAATCTGTTATTTTCTATTCTGATAAAACTCTATTTTCTTCTATGGGAAAATCTTCCTTCTTAAATTAAGTATGAGTATGCTGAATAGGGGGGCAGGGTGACTTAGTGGTCAGCACTGTTGCCTCGCACCTCTGGGGTTGGGGGTTGGAATCCCTCCTCTGCCGTGTGTGTGTGGAATTTGCATGTCCTTGCGCTTCAGGGTTTCCTCTGGGTAATCTGGTTTCCTCCCCCAGTCCAAAGACATGCGTTGTAGGCTGATTGGAATCTGCTGCGGTGCATTTAGAACATCACCACGAGCATCAGAACAAGTGGAAAAGGGAGAAATGCCTTTAGCGTTAAGACGATTACAATTAAAAATGGTTTACTGGACATTGATAAAAGGACATGCAAACAGTCACCCAGTAAAGAAAGTACTGGAGAAATGCTGGGAGTATGCGTGCTCTCAGCTGGAACGCTTCGGATGGACTGCAGGTAAAGAGGCTGAGTGTATGAGTATTACTGATGTTGATGTTAGTCCAACAGTGGCTATGCCAGCTTTACCGCTTTGGTTATTTCCAATGCCTTCAGTCAATCTCCAGTTGCTGGATAAAATTAATGACAATCAAAGCTGTAACTCTAAGCAGATGGTAGTGAAGCAATACTTAGACCAGAAGTATCTCCACTGTCTACAAACGTACATAGTGCAAAAGCTCCAGATTCTGGGCGAACGGCTGCAGCAGTGGTCCTTCCCCAGCTCAAATATAAGATAAACTAAAGGACTTCAGATCATACACCAGTCTACACATCAGAAATGACTGCAGTTCAGCTGACACTTCAGTGGCTGGAAGACATTCAGCCATTAAATGTGGTGATCTGTTCAGATTGTTTTTCTACTCTTATAAGTTTAATGAACGGGAAATCTACATCAAGACAAGACATACTATTAGAAATTCGTCAGACTCTATACAGGTTACATCAACAAGGAATAAGAATAATATTTTTTTTTTATGGGTACCAGCTCATGTAGTGGAAGGTAAGGAAGAAGCAGATGATATGGCCAAGAAAGCTTTAAAGCATCCAGACATAGAAATACACTATATAGGCAAAAGTATGTGCACCCCTGACCATCACACCCATATGTGCATGACGAACGTCTCATTCCAGATTTATTCCCCGTGTGTTTGCTGTTATAATGAGCTCCACTCTTCTGGGAAGCTTTCCACTAGATGTTGGAGCGTGGCTGTGGGGATTTGTGTTCATTCAGCTACAAGAGCATTAGTGAGATCAGGTGCTGATGTTGGGTAAGGAGTCTCCAGTTCCAGTTCATCCCAAAGGTGTTCAGTGGGGTTGAGGTCAGGGCTCTGTGCAGGACACTCGAGTTCCTCCACTCCAACCTTCACACACCATGTCTTCATGGAGCTCGCTTTGTGCACAGGGGCATTGTCATGCTGGAACAGGTTTGAGTCTCTTAGTTCCAGTGAAGGGAAACTGTAAAGCTACAGCACACAGAGACGCTCTATACAACTGTGTGTTTCAGACTTTGTGGTAACAGTTTGGAGAAGAAACACATATGGGTGTGATGGTCAGGGGTGCACATACTTATGGCCATATAGTGTAGGTATATCATTAAGCAAATGAGAAATGAAAGGGTTAATTAAAGCAGCAGTAAAGGGACTGTGGAGAGAGATGTGGGATAAGGAGGGAAAGGGAGGACACTGTACAGAACCCAAAGGGTAGCAGGGCACGAGAGAGCGGTTTGTGGCAGTAGAAGGGATGACACTGTTATTTCACGTCTCTGAATAGGGCACAGTGCACTAAAGCACAGTAAATATCACTGGTAAACATGATAAAGGCTTTTCAGTGGAGCATGTGCTGCTATAACAGTGAAAGGGCCCGGATTTAAAAACTAGTTAATTCCTTAGGTTAAAGTGGCGTAACACTACAGAACTTGCTAAGGAATAGTTCAGTAGCTTCTAAGACTCTGTTAGACTGTTTAAATCAAGACAAATCTGATTAAACGAATTTAATATACAAGCGTGTTTTTAAGTATCCGAGTGCTCCTCGCTCCAGCACAGTAGGTGGCGCACGTGCAGCAACAGTTTGTTTGCCAACCGCCATAAAGCCCGAAGAAGAAGAAGAAGAAGAAGAGGAGGAGGAGGAGGAGGAGGAGGAAGAAGAAGAACTCGTATATCAGCAGCTGTGATGTGAGCAGAAGAGCTGTATCGCGCTCAGGACAGTCACTAACGTCTGCTCAGAACCTCGCTAGATTTGTTTTTTAAATTAAAGTCGCTAAAAGGCTCTTAAAAGTCGCCAAATCGCTAAGGTAGCAACACTGAGCGAGGTCAACGCGAATGCAGCAACAGCGCATGCGCGAATTGTTGCGCATGCGAGTTTAATGTTAATGCGTCACCTTTTCACAGCGTCTTCTATCTTCATTACACCGGAAGCTGACTTCAGTTCCGTTCTCGTTAAATCTCGTGTGTGTGACGGCATTTCCGCCTCAGTGCTGGTACAGAGGGATCATGGCGACCTGGAGGCGGATAAACTGCATACCTGTCCTGCTGACACGCGCCTGCTGTAACGCTAACAAACAGTTATTTCAAGTCAGAGGTAAGAGTCCTGGGTGTAGTTCTCCTTCCGGCACTTTGCATACAGATGATACTTTTGTCTTTTAAACAGGAATGTCTGAAGAACAAATGATGTTGAAACTACAGCTGTATGTTGTTTCCCTCTATCAAAACAATTGCACAGAACATAAAACCACTTTTTAACAGTATCTGAGTGCAGAAAATACACTGAAATGGTCAGGCTGAGGCACATTAACTTGCTCTCGATCGTTTATTCATGACACTCTATATTTGAATCCATTTCGGGGAAATCTGGAAGAAGGGATTTTGTTCATTTTAGCTGCTTCTGGAGCTACTAAGAGTTGAAATATTCTGAATCAGAGCTACATGTGGTAGTGTGGTAGCTCTCCCTGCTCATGTGCATTCAACAAACCAAGAGTTGCCTCACCTGGAATTTCCTCTTGTTGTAAAATGTGAAGTATAGCCAGACATGCTAGATCAAGTAGTATCCACTGCTAAGGGGAATCACTGATATCACCTGAAACTCAGAAACATACATTTTCAGCACCTCAGCCTGGACAGATGTAGCACTGGAACACATCTGGGTAAAGACGATGAGTGCCACAGCAAGAGTTTTACCAGAAAGTGTGGACTTCCAAGACTTACTGATCTTCCTGAAACCGACTGTGAGTGGGCTGAAAATCCTATCAGTGGGATCACATGTTTCTATGTTCTCAATGAGCAAGAAGAAGAAACAATAGAGGCTCAAGAGCTTGGTTTTGCAATAGTGAAGAAGATTTCAGGGATGAGAAGTCACCACTGTTTTATGCCTGATGCAAAAGGTCAACTTCGCATGCTTCGAATGTCTGCTGACACCACTGGCACTTTAGTCCAGGTTCCTGAAGATCTGCCCAACATGAAGCAGTGTGTACCTGGGCAAAACACCGCTGCAGCGTACGATCAGAAGTGGCGTACTGGCAGCATGGTGGAGCGTGATGATGAGAGGCAGGACGTTCTTGTGGCCAGGACGTGCTGATGAGTGCTGTGTACCAGACACACACATTCTAGATCATCTTCCTGTGCCTTCAGCCACCACTGGAGGACAGGATCACTTTGAGGGAGAAGACATTCAAAGCATAAATTATGGCTTCCAGAGCTTTGGAGATGTACATTTCTGAAATCCAAAAGTGAAATAAAGGTATTGCATCAGCTAAATAGCCACGTTTTCGTTATTCTTAATAACGGTGTATTTTTGGACTCTCAAAAATCAAGATATTGACATTGTTTTTATGCGAATAAATAAAAATATATTTCCAGTTTCAGCATTAGTTGTTCTTCAGACATTCCTCTTTAAATACAATAAGTATCAGCTTTATACAAAGTGACTCACATTTGATTTTCAACCATTGCAAATGGGTAAAATTCCACAATTTATTCATGGAGCCACACTGAGATCCCCATATCTCCGGGATTGAACCATATAGGGCCTTTTAAATGAAGATATCAGAAGACACATTTGTTAAGAACCAGAATGTAAAAAGATAAAAGATATCTTTAATATTTCTTGAGTTACATGCATGCCAACTTTGGGGGGAAAGAAAAACACACAAAAAAAAGTGCTTTGTCCGATGTTTGGACTCACACCGTTGGTGTATAATGCAATAAGATCTGCTAAAGTCAACAGATTTCAGTAAGAAATACACGTCTCTGTGGAAGAATAAAATAATAATGCTGTCACCTTTCTAAGGTTATTTTTCATTATCTGTGGTTTTGGTGAAAATTTTGACCCCTTCTACAAAATAGTGGATTATTCAGTAAATATTCATCCATGACATTTAATATTTTGCCTTTCATTTTCATTTATGTTTTTCTTTCCCCAAACCTCTGGTTGAGTTGACTCGGAATGACCCAGTTATAAACTGCCACACGACAGCCATGGTTTAAAAAAAGCCCTCCAATGCAGTGTAAAACCTGGAGAAGCACAGTTTCAGAGGTAACAGTGTTCTCTACACTGACAGGAATGGAACTGTGTTGTCAGGAGGATCACCACCTGCCTGTATGAAACAGCCGTGTCTGTTGTGTGTGAATATAAAATCTGCGTAGTGATTTTTCACTGTGATCATGAGCATATCGTGTTAATTCCTTACTTTTTATTTATTTATTTTATTTTTTCCTGCAGCTAGGGCCTTGTCATTTCATCCTGCGTCAAGAAACCAAGTACCTACTTCTGATGAGAACAGGTAAACAGAGAGGTTTTATTTGTTGCTCTAATTGCATTAATGATCCTTTAGTGGCTTTAATGTTTATGGATATTTTACAGCCCTAGAGCTTTTAGCATTTATGTTATATCGTTCTTGTCTGTGACATTTGATATATCTGCAGTGGTCTATCGTACACCCAGTCTTAGTTTGGTATGCACTAATTAATAAATAATTTTTTACATCTATCTCCTAGGGATGTGGACCTTGGGGTGACACGTGACGGGGAAACCATAGTGTGTTTCCACCCTGCTGCAGACATTCCCTATGAGCTCACAAAGGTGGGCAAGACACACTAAGGGTGTTTGACTTGAGATATATATATATATATATCTGTGTGTGTGTGTGTGTGTGTGTGTGTATATGTATGTATATAATCTCTATGATCATGCATGTCAGTTGACAGAATTTCTTTTATGAAAACAGTAGGCCTATACATCCTGTATACATTTATCAATGCAAATATTGTACTACTGTACTAAAATATAATAATTTTAAGTGCACATCACTTCTCTAAACCAAAGGGAGTGTGTTCCTCGACTGTACAGAAGGCTGGCCGTAGTGCCACATGGTCCTCACAGTCCGTTAATGCTGAGGCGCTTTTCTGCAGAATTCAGCAGGACTGAGAGGGGAATTATCAACAGTCTGCTGACGAATAATGATTTTATTGAGACAAAAATAAAAACTGATTAAAGGCATCTGCTAAACGCCCTGATTGTAAATGTAAAATGACAAATTATGCACAGTAACTACTTTTGTTTGAAGCTTTCCAAATTGTTTATATCCTTTTTTACATGTTGTGTGACATATCCATTTAATAAATAATAAACAATTTTTCTCTGGTTTGCTCTACAGCCCATCCCCAGTCCAGATCCTACACTTGATTCTGCAGAAACACATGATCTAGTATTGAAGTCGCAGCTTAATAAGGACATTTTAAAGAGTGAAAAGACGCCGGCTGTAGAGGAGCTTGCCAAGATGTTCTACACCACAAAGCACCGCTGGTACCCAGTCGGACAGTGAGTTATACATTATTCTCGTGTTATTTTTTTTTATTTTATTTTTTATAAGGTTTAAAGTTATTTATTTCCTGGTACACTGATGTTCACCAGAGATGGATTTTGAGGATTGGAAATTTGACTCGATTGTGGCCATATATCTGAATTATTTTGTGCTCAAAACTCTCCCAATAATCTGCATGACTTAAAATCCTCTATTGCAGCTACATGAATTAAAGTTGTACATCATAGTGATCGTTATGGAGATTATTATGGAGATTAGTTTATATTTGCAAAAATATTTTTGCTGGGATGGGAGCTGTTCATAAAAGTAGCTTTCAGGGATTTTATAGAAACGTATTATCAGTGTCAGCTGAAGTTTAGATGTTTATCACATTTTATGAATAATCTCGGCAAAATTAAAGCTACTGTAGATCCTGTCTTCCTACAGCAATCAGTGTGTCTGTATCTAGATTTTATTAAAACAGTTACTCTGGGGCAGTGGACTGTAATGCTGCATTCAACTAAGACTCGTAACTCGGAATTTCTGACCTTTCGACTAGGAAAACCAAAGAAGACTCCCCCTCAACTTATAATTCTTACTTGTGCACTTGTGAACTCTTCCACCTCAAGTTCAGCAAGTGACATCACAGCAACATGGCCGCTGTGACCTTTACTTCCATCAGCAGTAAACTAATTAGCACGTCTTATCTTTAAATGAGTTATACTGTATTTAGATCAATCAACATACCGACATACTCACCTGGTAAATCTACACTGACTCTACCGTTTGCTGTTTTGAGGAGGAAAATGCTAGCTTGTTGTTAACAAAAGACGAGCACGGAGGCATCCATGATTTTTTTTCTTACTTTGAAGTGCAAATGCATGGTGGTCGATAATGATGTAATTCCGAGTTCCCATTTCTAAGGTAAGGTGAATGCAGCATCTCCCACTGATGCTGCTTAGCAAGTGTCACTGCTGCTGAGTTCTGACCTGATAATTGGTTTGCAAAAGGGTGTGAGGCAAAAACGTGAAAGAATGTGCAAACAGAACGGGAGAAGACCAAAGAGTGAGTTTTAGTTGTTGCAGGAGATGCAGTCTGCTGCACAGCTTTCCCACCAGTAGACAGAATACTGCAGCGCTGCAGCACGTTTCTCAAATGAATTACTTCTGACTCGGCTGCAGTATTTTCAGGTCTTATCCTTCTTATTACCTTTATGCAAAAATTGTAACAGGTTTAGTACATCACCCCACCTCCAAAATCCCAAACAAACATGGACTGTTGGTCATAATGCTATTTGTTTTCTCTTTTGTGATCCAATCAAAATGTATCTGGTGAACGGCAACATATAAATTGAACATGAAAAAATGATAGTTTATTTGGTTTGTGTTTCTTTGCAGATATCATACAAGGCGCAGGAACCGAAATCCACCCAAAGACAGATAGCAATGTTTGCTGTCTGAGAGCTGTATAAATGTGATTGATCCTAATCTCTATCACTTGCTTTTTGTGTGAATAAATAAAACCATTATAAATGAATTGCAATAATGGTGTAAAATGGCATTTGTTTCAGTAAAAGAAATGTATTTATTTGCTTTCCAAGCTACAACAAAGACCCAGCTACCAGCATTGAAAAGAAAATCTATATTGGTTTAATTATAAATATATACAGCTGTATGCATATACTGACACTGGCCACTTTAATAGGAACACCTTTACTCAGTCAGTCAATCATGAGGCTGCAGCATGGTGCATAAAATCCTGCAAAAATATGTCAAGGGCTTCAGTTAATATTTTGATCAAACATCAGAAAAGAAATGTGATCGCAATGACTTTGTGATAAAGTGGTTAGAGAGTATTTGAGAAACTGCTGATCTCCTTGGGATTTTCACACATCAGACACACATCAGAGTTTACACAGAGGCAGTTCTGTGGGCGGAAATCCTTTTGTTGAAAGGTCAAAGGAGAATGGCCAGACTGATTCAAACTGCCACGAAGGCTATGGTAACTCAAATAACCACTCTTTACAACCGTGGTGAGCAGAAAAGCATCACGAATGTCGAACTTTGAGGTGGATGGGCTACAAGAACAGAAGACCAAATTGGGTTCCACTCCTGTCTGCTGAGGGCACAGTGGGCACGGACACACTGATACTGAACAGTTCAGGACTGAAAAAGCTTTTGCCTGGTCTAAAGTTTCAGTTTCACGACCAGGGTGTGGTGTCTTAAAATGGTCCATTTGGCTGTGCTGCCTTCGTGATTTCAAAACCTGCACCTATTTGTTCTAGTCATTTAATGATGTACTCTGGTCATTGTTCGATTCATGATACTGGGTCAATATTTTTATATTTTTAAAAATATTTTAAATGAAGAAAAAATATTACTGAAACAGATTCCCTGTTTATTTCTGAATCATAAACCATACCATAAAATGGTAAGCAGAAAGAATCATTAGTCCCCTGCAATCCCAAAAAAATGGAACAAGGAGTTAAAAGTGTAAACAAAATGTACTGTGGCAGGTTTATGCTATCATAGATAGATAGATAGATAAACAAAGTCTGTATGTAATGTAAAAAAAAAAAAGGAAACCTAAATAAAACGTCAGATATTTTTCCACCATTAATGTGACATAGCAACCCACAAATATCATGCGAAAAACAAATTGGAGGTGGGGACCTGGTTGCATAAGTATGTATACCCTTTACCTAATACTTTATACAAGCATTTTGCTTGTAGTACAGCACTCAATCTTTTTTGGGTAAGACTCTACCAACTTCTTGATTTGGCAGTTTTATTCCACTCCTTGCAAAAGACAACAGATTTCTCAATTTGCAAAGGGATCTCTTGTGCACAGCCCTCTTCAAGTCATCCCACAGATTTTTGATAGGATTTGGAGCTGGCCTTTGATTGGGCCATTCCAAAACATGGAGGATCTTTTTCTGAAGCCATTCCTTTGTTGGCTTGAATTTGTGCTTTGGAATGTTTCTTCAGCTGTCTAACAGAAGTCTTTGTGCCAAAATAGATTGATATTTGGAGCTTTCCATGATTCCCTCTATCTTGACGAGAGCCCCTGTCCCTGAAGAGAAGCAGCCTTTTAGCAGACCATAACACATGGTTTGGGGTGATTTAGGCGGCTTGGATGTTTTTTTTTGTTTGTTTTTTTGTGAGAAAGGGCCACCCTACCCCATAGACTAGGCAGGTGAAGAATACGAGAGATCGAGAGATTGTTGTCACATGCATGGACTGACCAGTACTTGTCAGATGTTCCTGCAGCTCCTTTAATGTTGCTGTAGGTCTCTTGGCAGCCTCCCTGATAAGTTTTCATCCTGTCCTTTGAACTATTTTGGATGTACATCCTGTTCTTGGTAATGTCACCATGGTGCCCCATTTTCTCCACTTGTTGATGATGGCCTTCATGTTGTTCCATGGTACATCTAATGTTTTCCTTTCTATGATGAGATCCTGTACATGCTTTGTAAGGTCTTTGTGGACCATGGCTTCAGCAGTAGGATGAAACAAAGATGGTCAAGAAACTCCTACAGAAACAGCTGATCTTCACTTCATCACTTCATTGATGACAGGTATATAATAATTACTTTTGAACATGAGTTCAAAAAGTAATTATTATATACTAATTACTAAAAAATAATTATTATTATATAAACATTACTTTTGAACATTGAATGACATTGGTTAATTCTGAGCACAGTCACATGCCCTATTATAAAGGGTTTGCACATTTATGAAACCAGTTTGTTGTTTTTTTCTTTTTTTCCCCTAAAACATGACATGATTTATCTTGGTTTCATTTTTTTTTTCACATCACAAAAACCTGCGATTTTAATAGGGGTGTGTTTATACAGGGAACTTTTTATGGACAGAAAAATGTATATCTGTCTGTCTCAAGTGTGTAGTCAAGAGTGGGTCCAGGCTTCACTAAGGTGAATTGTGGGCATGGCTTACTGTGATGCATTGAGTGTATCCGCTAGAGGTTTGTATAATCCAAGTTACACGTTATTTCATAACCCTGCTCAAGACATCCTTGCCTCACTCTAGACTGAACTTCTGCCTGGCTAAGCATCAGCTCCACTTCTTCATTTGAAAAGTATTACCTTTATTCATTTAAGCCAGTAATTGTTTGCTTTTTTCATTACTCTAATGTCAATCCTCACATCTCATAGACCCTGAAAGTATCCTCCACAACTTGGAGACCGTACTTCCAGAAACCTCATCTACTCTCCACTGTTGTCTCAATCCCAACGAGTGGTGGTAGGTGCAGAGGGGATTCTCGAGACAGTGGGGGCCCCCAGACAGGAAAATTCAGGGGACGCTTGTGGCATTTTTTGGTGTCAGTCCAGTGTCTGGGTATTAAGGAGTCTGATGGCTTTGGGGAAGAAACTATTACACAGACTAGCCGTGATGTGTCGAATGCTTCGGGGACCTTTTGCCAGACAGCAGGAGGGTGAAGAGTTTGTATGAGTCGGGTCATCTGCTTTGCGGATGCAGCGTGTGGTGTAAATGACTGTGATGGAGGGAAGAGAGACCAAAATGAACTTCTCAGCTGTTCTCACTATCCGCTGCAGGGTCTTGCTATCTGAAATGTGCAATTTTGGTTGAGGGACCAGGTGAGGTTCTCCGCCATGTGAACACCAAGGTATTTGGTGCTCTTGACAAGGATCCATCGATGTTCAGCAGGGAGTGGATGCTCCATCCAAGTCAACATGTCTTATGTTTTGTCCACATTCAGGGATAGGTTGTTGCCTCTGTACCATTCTGTTAGCCTCTGCACCTCCTCTCTGAATGCTGACTCATCATTCTTGCTGATGAGACCCACCACCATCGTGTCATCGGTGAACCTGATGAAGTGATTCGAGCTGTGCATTGCTGCACAGTTGTGAGTCAGCAGTTTGAGCACCATTTTGGATCTGGAGCGGCTATTGAGCCACATTCAGGCTCTTTGCACTATCCTGAGCAGCCCATCTGCTGTTGGCGGTGTGGTGCCTTGGGGCGCACTAAGGATGCATGCATGGGTTTTGCAGCATTGAAGAGCACATGGTGATTATAACTTGCTGATTGCAAGGCCCCAGTACCTGCAGCTTAGGCGGAAGTGAGGCCCACCTGTACCACAACTGCCCATGTCAGAAGAATGTCCCAGATATGGAAGAACTGCTAAGGTATGTGAGACTGGGTAGAGGCAGTGAAGAGGAGCTCAGCAAAGCAGATGCAGAGCAGGAGAAGGCTGACAATGGCCACAATAAAGGTAAAGCAGGGAGTTCTGTCAGGGAGATGCAGCAAAACTGCCGAGAGCCTCCACCAGTAGAAAGCATGGGTAGTGCAGAATAGCTGCCCATAATAGGAAGGTGCAGGAACTCAAGTGGAGAAACAGACACTGAAAGGAGCCTAGAGCGGTAAAGAAGCAGAAAAGGAGCTGGTAAGGACACTGAATTTAGTGGATGTGCGGAACAGGATATGGGAAAATGTCTTGAGGAGGAGCAGAGAGTGGCTAGTGGAAGTAGAGTTGCTTCTGGAAAGTTGTGCTAAGGAGGGTGAGGACTGGGGCAGGAGGGAGTGTAAAAGGAAGACTGGATTAAATAAAACATGGAGTATAGAGGAGGCTTCATGGCCTTCTGGAAGAATTTTATGGGAGGTGACGTGGGAAATTGTCAGGAAAGGGGTGGCAGGAGCAGGCTGGAAGGTGGAAAACAGGGACTGGGTGTCTTCCGTGGGCACAAGGTGAGAAGGGTGGCCTACAGGGTTTCATGAGAAAAATGTTGAGTTTTGCAGTGACTATGCTGAACCTGAGGGGAATTAGGCAGGCAGTCAAGTGGGCAGCAGTCTTCATGTCTTTGGATACTGTGCCATTTGATGTCTGGTTTGTGCAGGAGTGCCGCTTGTGCTCAGTGGCCGTCGCAGGTTTGTTTTCAGGAAGGGGGAGGGACCTTTTGTGTGGGGAGTAGGAGAAGGATCAGCAGATGGGGTGTGAATTCTGTTCAGGTAGAGGGATTTCCAATTGGGACCTGAGGTGGTGGTGGTGCCTGGGAGGGTGCTGAATATATGAGATATACCTGGAGGGGTATATCATTCAGGGCCATCTGCATGTATGCTCCTATTAGAGTGGGGGAGAGGGCAGGTTGCAGGCCTTTTGGGTATCTGACCACTGCCTGGTGAGGGTGGAGGTGGAGGTGAAAGGAGGAGTATGGGGTCCAGGGTTCTGGAGATCCAGTGTGACCTACCTACAGGACCCCTCCTTTCTGAGCACCTTCCACCTTTCTGAGTTTGTGGTGGCGGTCCCTGAAGGTGCTTTATGGCACTCAAGCAGAGTGGTGGTAGAGCACCAAGAGCAAAGTGGCCATGTTCTGCCTGTGGTGGGACCATAACGTGTTAAAGGAGAAAAGAGAAATGACAGCCCAGTGGTCAAGGACCTTGCAGGTAGCCTGGACCAATGGGGATATGGAGGGGGTTAGATTAGCCAGTGGGGCCTTGCGGGACCACTACATTGCTGAAGCCAAGAGTTACTGTGTGCAGGCTGGCCGACAGTGTTTGCTGCTGGACAAGAGGCTGACACGGTTCTTCTTCAGTCCAGTCAAGGCTCAGCAATGCCGAAGGTGGCTCAGGAGGACCTGCAGGGTCTTGCAGCTGGCCTAACCAAGGAAGAGGTGCAGGGGGCCATGCGCTAACTAAAGAGTGTTGTAGCAGGGCGTGATACTTACTTTTTTCCAGTTAGCACATGTGCTCCTAAGTTTAAAAATTTAGGAGCATATAAAGAACTTAAGGGGCACAGTGAAAATTTATCAAATAATGTGTTTTTCCTTAATAAAGGGATGCAATGAGACATTTACAAGCAAAGGGATTTAATTTATTTGAATACAAAAAGTACACTAGGTTTTTAATTATTTCTGCTTCAAACTGTATTTATTTAATAATTATGTAATTATTTATACTTTAAACTGCTTTAAACTGTATAAACAGTATGAACACCTCTATAAAAAAGTCTGCTTAGTCCATTTAGACACAAAGGGATATCACTGTTCCAGCAGCTTTTGTAAGCAGGTCGTGTGGCCCGCTTTGAGCTCAGCCAGTGGCTCACAGCAGGACTTTCTCTTCTCCAAGAGCTGCACATACACAATTTCACATTCCATCTTTGACATCACTGTCTCCGTCGATCAAAAGAGCCAGATAATGTGCTGCTCTCGGCTTTATTTTATCATGTCTGCAATTTGTCCAGTCATTTCTGCACATCATTGTCATATGTTGGATTTATTTCCACTCCTTTTTTCTTATGTAGGGTTATAAAAGGCCACTTCTTCTAATGTGATAATAAATTTTATTTTCAGCCGTCTCCTCTTTTCCTCTTCGGAGAGCAGCACCTGCCAAATTCCTGCATACCAGTGAACTGAAAGTAGTCCATATCCAGAGGCATCTGTTCAGGAATGTGTTCTATACAAGAGCGGAGTTTTCCTAATCTAGCAGCAGTTCCTAAGATAGAAACAAACGTATAAAATAAACAACTAGCAAAATGCTATGCATTATGAGCATTATCTTGAAAAACTGAACTAAATATTGATTGAAAAGCCTTATACCTTTGAAGGAGCGGACCCCTTATCATTTCTATATTTGGCACAAAGAAATCTAATTGATACCATTTTCCACTTACCCTAAATGTAGTCAATTAGCCAAGACATGTTTGGTGTCTGACTTTGGCTTGTAATGCCTATTTTTGCTCTATGAAGCGAATATAATAACAAGTACTTATGTTCCCAAAAAGAGATATGACAAGATATGACAACAACATATCTTGGCTAACTGACTACATTTAGGGTAAGTGGTGTAATTTTTTTTCTGAACTATTGCTTTAAGCTAACAGTTAAAGATATACATAGGCTTTCTGGTAGCTGCTACTGCTATTTGTTGTGATTAGTTTTGATTTAGCTTAGATGACAATCATAAAACTGCACACGACAATTAAAAAAAAACAACTGCTCACCAAACAAACAAAGTTTGGTTATAAACAAACATAATAAAAAGATGAAAACACAATTACTGGAGCTGTCTTCATCCACTGGGTCTCCTCGCCCACATGTATATTTCGTGGTCACATGGTCGTGGTCACATGACTGAAAAACTGTGCATTGATTAGCTAAATATCGCTCCAGGCTCGATTGCTTTTGCCTACCCCCTGGGTAGCATGGATGTTCAACTTGAATTTTTTTATTTTGAATTTTGTTACAGCCATCTGACTAAGATTTAGTGTAATACCTGCTCTCATCTTTTACTACATTATACTTTCTTCATGTCATATGATGTCACAATGAAGTGCTTCTTATTTTCAGTCACTTGGCCAATTATTATGTAGGGTTAGGTATTTCCTATGTTTAATGATTGATTAGATGTAGGATTTGCTTAGAGTTAGATTTGGGCTATAGTTTGTATTGAAACCTGTTATGTCCCCTCCTTTTTCACTAAGCAGAACAGAAAAATTTACATCTGTTCCATTTACATTTTTGTTTCCAGCCTTTTTCTGTTTTTGAAACTAATTAATAACACTTTTCTTCTTCAGTAGCTCTTAAACGTCTCAGGGTGGAGGAGGTGCTCATGCCAACTCACCACGAGCCAGATTACTAGTTCCCAATCACCTATAGACATCGACATTATTTCCCATTGCTCACTGTTTACTGTGTCGTGGAATTGTTTGTGGGGGTGCGGTTACATCCCTCAGTTCTTCATGCCACTTTGTGAAGTCGTTGTGCTCAGATTTTCTACTGCTAGAAACAGAAACCTATTTACAGCCCTTTGACTACGATTTAGTGTAATATCTGCTCTTATCTGTTTACTACATTATACGTTCTTCACATGATGGTGTCATAATGAAGTGCTACTTTTTTCATCCACTTGACCAGAAATTATATTCCCGTTCAAAAAGAGCTGGCCTTGCCGTTTCAATACTTTTGGATCAGGCCTGTCTATTAAACACTAAAAGATATACAAAAGTGCTTCCACTGGAGAAAAAAGCACAGGTTTTTTGGAAGCACAGTGGATTAAAACAGATTCATGCCATGTGCAATGCTCTATGGGATCGTAAAATAACTACAAATCACAGGTAGACTTCGTTCAAACATTACAAATATGCTGGCTCATCTTTTAGTACTACAGTCCCCTCCGAAAGTATTGGAACAGCAAGGCCAATTCATTCGTTTTTGTTATACACTGAAGACATTTGGGTTTGAAATCAAAAGATGAATATGAGATGATAGATCATAATTTCAGCTTTTATTTCCAGATATTTACATCTAGACACATTAAATAACTTAGAACATGGCACCTTTTGTGCCAGGCCTGGATTTTACATCACAAACAAACAGATGAGCAAAAAAAAAAAAAACGTTAGACCAATTAAAATATGACAACGTATTTCTGTGTATTCCTGGGGGACTGAAGAAAAGGCAATTATGACTGTTTGTTAGGATTCTAAACACATGCAATAGGACCTTTAATTTATTCTCTCAAGATACCCAGAAGACCCAAATGGGAAGATATGGACTCCTGAGGGAATGCAATTTCAGTAAACAGGCAAAACTGGCAACAGTTGCATAGCTCTGTGTTCTCAGTGGAAAATGATGAATGTGTAATCAGTGTGTAATAATTATGATTTAAAACAGAATTTGTATTATCAAATGACAAATGACAAAAGAAAGCAGAATTGCAACAATCTTTTTTTCAATATGTCTTTTACTTGAAAATGAGTGAGTGTTTTTTCCCCCATTTTTCCCTCTATTTTTGTTTTTATGACAGGCAGAGGTGCAGCAGAGGGGAGAGGGGTTCTTTGACACAAATTCTGACATGATTCTGTAGTCCTCACTTTTTTCTTCCTTCCCTGTCTCTCACAATTAAACTGCATGGGACCCAATCAGAATAAATGCTTTGCTTGAAGTCAGTGGCAGGTTTATGAAAAGATAAGGAGTGTCACATGAAGTTTTGAGGGACTGAATTTGCTAAATTAAAAAGGAGACTGGACCTCACAAAATAAAATTTTGATGTTCTGTAATAAAAAATATATTCTTTAGGGATGTGTTTGGTGCAAAGCACAACTAAATGCAGTGCTAATAAAAATTAAACACTATGTAAGGAGGCTTCATCTTATTAAAGGTAGGTGTTAGTGAATGATGATAATGAACCTGCAAATGGTCTTATGTATGCTAATCCTTTTTCTGAGATGCCAGCCATCTACCTCAGTGAAAAAAAAAAAGATGATTACATCTTACTTCCAAAAAACAAACGTAAGTGGAGGCCTACTAGTGGATTTATTTCATTTGTTTAGCCTTAAACATTTGGCTGGTCATCATCTGTCTGCTGCTAAATAAGAAAACTATTAATAAGAACACTCACTCACCATCTCGTTGTTGTTCCTCTTTCGGCTGCTCCCATTAGGGGTCACCACAGTGGATCGTTGTTCTATATATTTGATTTAGCACAGTATTTACGCCGGATGCCCTTCCTGATGCAACCCTCCCCAATTTTATCCAGGCTTGGGACCAGCACTGAGAGTACACTGTCGTGTGCAACCCCAGTGGCTGGGGTTGGTTCCTTGGCCAGGAATTGAACTCAGGCCAGGGCCTAACCGCCAGTCCTCCAGGGACCCACACTCACTCACCATCTACTTGTTAAAATTACAATTGTAGTAATGGACACAAATTAGGAATGTATAAACAAATTTCATTGGATGCGCAGTTACTGCATTCCTAGTACAATAGTTACGTCACACAAGCTTCACTTGAAAAATAATTATGTTCTTGTGTACTTTTGTGGGATAAGCTAGCTTCTAATATACACTAGCTTCCTGCTAGTTCCAAAGCCTGACAAAAGCTATTGGTCCTGCAAAGATTATCAGAAAGTCAGTGCCAACACTAAAGCAGTCTCTTTTCCCCTTCCAAGAATGGAAGATTGTCTTGATTGAGTAGACAATGCAAGGTTTGGATTTCATAAAGGGTTACTAGCAAGTTCCACTCACCCCACCAGCATCTGAGATTTCAGCTTTCACTTCACCAGACAGGTTCCTCCTATATACAGTCATGGCTTTTGGTTTAAAAAAATGTACCAGCTACATTTCAGTGTCCATTGTCTCGCATCCTAGATGCTGTAGATAACTGTGAAACCTATCTCAAAGATGTTGGTGTTTTCACAGATACTGTTGTTTACACAGATTATGATAGCCATCTTTATGCATTAGACTGTGTGTTTGCTCACCTTCAGCCTCTTTTACTCTAAACTTTGGTCATGAGTTTGGTCATGACACTGTAACCTACCTTGAAAAAGAAGGTGGACAGGGTGCTGTTTGCCCACTGGATGCTAAGGTTCAATGCATAGCCTAGGGTTAGGGTTAGGGTTGCACTTTTCCTGCAACCAAGACCAAAAGAGAGCTTTAACACTTTCTTGGGAGGTCTAGGCATTATAGGAGTTTTTGTACGGATTTCTCAGATGGTGTGTTGCCTCTTATAAATCTCCTCCATAATTCAGTTCCCTTTATGTGGTCACCTAGCTGTAAAATTTTGAAGCTGTTAAGTCTCTTATGTAATGCACCTCTTCTTAATGCTCAAGATTCCAAGAATGTAGTGAAGTATTAAATATTATGTAATTTGGGAGTGTGACCACTAGAGGGCGCTCTAGGTTAACAGAGAGCTTACCACTCAGAGTTCAGCTTCTGTAAAATAAAGACACATTATTTGCAGTCCCTACCTCCGTATTCTGCTGCTTTACAGGATTTCACAAAGAAACTCTTACCATGATGACCATATTGTTCTGGGATTTGGGGAGGTCATTGACAAAGTCAATAGCTATGCATGACCATGGTTGCTGTGGCATGGGTAAAGGGAGTAGCTTGCCCATGGGCAGAAATTCAGAAAGTGCGAGTCTGCGAGCTCCTACACAACCAAAGCAATTTAAATTTATACAAAACGATCATTTTAAATAAATAACAGAACAAACACACAACAATTCACAGGATCTAGGATTATACAGGCTAAAAGTTTTAATATTTACGATTACATTTAAAAAATGGGCAAAATCGATCAAGAATAAAGAGATGGCAAACATCATTTAAGAACCTATTATTATTATTATTATTATTATCATTATTATATAAATCAAACCACTAGATCTGTCAATATAAATTGAAGCAGTAGGCTATTTTAATCTATTAAAAACTTGACAGATCTTGTGACTTTGAAGAGCAATTACATTAAAATTCTACAGTAGAATTAATTCATCTTAATTGTGAGCATACAGTAGGTCTCTGTGAACACTGAACTCATATAAGTTGGTTTGGTTGTCTACCAGTGAAACAATATGATGTTTTGTTTTTTTTTAATTTATTTTTATTTGGCCTAATGAGCCGGAGGAGGTGGCTAGGGAGGTCTGGGCATCTTCAATTCAATTCAATTCATTTTTATTTGTATAGCGCTTTTTACAAAGGTCATTGTCTCAAAGCAGCTTTACACAAACAAAAGTAAAGTGAAGTGTGTGTGTGTGCCGTCTCTGATGAGCAAGCAGGGCGACGGTGGCAAGGAAAAACTCCCTGAGATGGTGATAGGAAGAAACCTTGAGAGGAACCAGGCTCAACAGAGAACCCATCCTCATATGGGTTTACACTGTAGTGTGCGTGTGTGAGCACAATGTGTGTTGGTGTAGTCCATGGAAAACAGCTGAAGCGTTTTCGTGGCAGTATGAAGCATTGCCGGTGGACAGGTCCAGAGTGAAGGGGGGGAGGTCTGGATCACCGGCAGCTCAGGAGTGTAGCTCGGCAGAAGGAGAAGGAAAGTGGTTAGGTACACTCACAGTCACCGTGTGGAGATAAAACTCAACATCCACGAGTCCCCCAGATCTACTCCTTTGTCTAAAACACTAGTCGCTAAATGCTAGGTTAAATAAATAAGTCTTCAACCTCGACTTAAACACTGAGACCGTGTCTGCTTCACGTACATTAACTGGGAGGCTATTCCATAATTTTGGGGCTTGGTAAGAGAAAGCTCTGCCCCCTGCCGTGGTTTTGGCAATGCGTGGTACTGATAGACAGCCTGCATCCTTAGAGCGAAGTAGGCGTGGCAGAACGTAAGGTACTAACATATCGCTTAAATACTGCGGAGCGAGACCGTTTAATGCTTTATAGGTTAGGAGTAATATTTTAAAATCGATGCGGAATCTTACTGGGAGCCAGTGTAATGTAGATAAGACTGGCGTGATATGCTCATACTTCCTAGTCCTAGTCAGGACCCTCGCTGCTGCGTTCTGAACTATCTGAAGCTTATTTATGCATCTAGACGAACATCCAGAGAGTAAAGCATTACAGTAATCTAATCTGGACGTGATAAATGCATGGACTAGTTTTTCAGCATCACTTAGCGAAAGTATATTTCTAATCTTAGCAATATTTCTGAGGTGGAAAAATGCTAACCTGCTTACATTATCTACATGCGCCTCAAATGAGAGATTAGAGTCTATAATCACACCGAGATCTTTTACTGTTAGACTACTTGAAACAGAGAGACCATCTAAAGTAACAGTGTGATCTCTAAACTTACTTCTAGCGGCTTGTGGTCCCAGTACCAGAACCTCTGTTTTTTCTGGGTTTAGCAGGAGAAAGTTGCTTAGCATCCAGTCTCTTATGTCTATCGCACATGCCTCAACTTTCTTTAACTGGCTATTCTCATCTGGCCTAGCTGAGACGTATAACTGTGTGTCATCAGCATAACAATGGAAGCTAATATTATGTTTGCGGATTATGTTACCTAAAGGGAGCATGTATAACGTGAAAAGCAGAGGGCCTAAGACTGAACCCTGCGGAACGCCATATTCTACTCGATAACGTGCCGAGTGGTCACCGTTTACATCTACAAACTGATAGCGATCGGTTAAATAAGATCTAAACCAGTCGAGGGCTGAGCCCTTAATTCCCACGACCTTTTCCAGTCTGTGAAGAAGGATATTATGGTCGATAGTGTCGAACGCTGCGCTAAGGTCGAGTAAAATTAATAGACTAATGCAACCCCGATCAGAGGCTAATAGCAAGTCATTGACTACTTTGACTAATGCTGTCTCTGTGCTCTGTGTGGGGCCTGAAACCTGACTGATAAAGTTCATAGATATTATTACTTTGTAGATATGAAATTAGCTGCTGCGCTACTACTTTCTCTAATATTTTAGATAGAAAGGGAAGGTTTGAAATCGGCCTATAGTTAGTTAAGTCGTTAGGGTCAAGGTCTGGTTTCTTCACTAGTGGTTTAATAACAGCTAATTTAAGTGATTTTGGAACGTACCCATTGCTCAGTGAGGAGTTAATTATTTTAAGCAGGGGTTCAGTTACGGTTCCAACTATTTGCTTAAGAAGACGTGTTGGTACCGGATCTAATAGACAGGTTGATGATTTAGCAGAAGAGATGAGCGAGATTAAATCATTCTCTTCAAGAGGAGTAAAACTTTCTAAGCTCTGATCTATGGTTAGTCTATCCTCCCAGTCTATTGTATAATTTGGACTTTGGGCCTGTATCTCCTGCCTAATGTTTTTAATTTTGCTATCAAAGAATTTCATGAAATCATTACTTTTGTATGCTGTTATTGTGGAGATTTCTGTCGATGTCTTATTCCTAGTTAATTCTGCTATGGTGTTAAATAAGAATTTAGGATTACTTTTATTATTTTCTATAAGCGTTGATAAGTAAGTGGACCTAGCTTGCCTTAGAGCTTTTTTATAGGCTAAAATACTGTCTTTCCATGCTATTTTAAATGCTAGGAGTTTGGTCTGGTGCCATTTACGCTCTAGCTTTCGGGCGTTCTGTTTTAGAGAGCGGGTGTGGTCACTATACCACGGAGCGAGTTTCTTATCTTTAATTGTTTTTCTTCTAAGTGGGGCTACATTATCTAAGGTACAGCGGAATGTCGACTCTAAAAATTCTGTCGCCTGTTCGAGTTCTAAAGGGTCTGATGGTGACCCTATACTAGCGGATAATTCTGGTAGGTGATTAATAAAGCTCTGCGCGGTCGCAGGTGTTATTGTACGGCTAAATCGGTAGCGCGGTTCTGTGTGTACAATGCTACTGTGACGCACACAAAACGAAATCAGACTGTGATCTGATATTGCCTCAGACTGCGGGATTATCACTATATCGGTTATATTAACTCCAAAAGATAATATTAAGTCTAACGTATGACCTGCTTTATGTGTGGATCCTACAACACACTGATTGACTCCCAGTGAGTCAAGTATGGATGTAAACGCTATCTTCAGCGGGTTGCCTATATTCTCAAAATGAATGTTAAAGTCTCCGGTAATTAACGCTCGGTCCACAGAAACAACTAGGTTTGATAGGAAATCTGTAAATTCACTAAGAAATTCAGAGTACGGTCCTGGGGGTCTGTAGATAATAACTAACGGAAGGGACTGTGATGACTTATCATTAGCGACTGCACTTATGTTACTATAAAGTGCTTCAAATGAATTAAAGTTTTGTCCTAGTTTCTGTACGATGGTCAGATTATCCTTATGAATAACTGCGACGCCTCCTCCTCTACCGGTTAAACGAGGCTGATGTATGTAGCTATAAGCGGGCGGACTAGCTTCATTTAATGCAGCATAATTGTTCTGCCTAATCCATGTTTCTGTTAAACATAACGCGTCATACTCCTGGTCCGTGATCAGTTCATTAACTAAGAGCGTTTTAGACTCAAGAGATCTGATATTTAGCAAACCTAGCTTTAGAGTAGAGGTGCAGGCTGCACTCTCAGTATTATTATCTAATGTAGGTCTGTTTATTAAATTGCTAAAACAGACTTTAGTCTTTCTTAATTTTAATACAGCACGGGGAACAGACACAGTCTCAATGCTATGTACCCTAGGTGACGACTCTAGGCAGCTAGCAGACGGTTGGGTTAAGCCAATTGTATCAGTCTGGTGAGTTGAACAGTAGCTATTATAATTGCAATCTAAGGTATGGCTTACCAGTCAGATGGTGCGTAGTGTCCTAGAGATGTTGTCCGAGAGGACCGCTGCTCCAGCTCTGCTTGGGTGCAGGCCGTCAGTGTGGTAGAGCCTAGGACGCTCCCAGAAAATATTCCAGTTATCAATAAAGGGTAATTTCTGGTCTTGACACCATGACTGTAATCATTCATTAAAAGCAAATAGCCTACTGAACCTCTCAATTCCTCGCTGGAACGTGGGAAGCGGTCCTGACACGATGATCCTCGTCGTGGGCGATGTGCTGCGTACCTTCTCAATTAGGCTTCTGAAGTCCTTCTTCAGGATCTCCGTCTGCCTCAGCCTGGTGTCGTTCGTGCCAGCATGGAGGACCACAGCTCCGATGTTCTTCCCATTCAGGATCGCGGGTACCTGTGCAGCGACGTGGGGCATCTCTGCTTAGACTGCTGCCCCTGCTACTATAGAGAGATGTACCTTTACTTACAACTGAGCGTGTCCACCCGCAGGGTTGTACCAGACAGGGCCAACTAGAGTACTGCGAGAGTTAACAAGTGTGTATATATTAAAATAGTATCAGACTATTCCCACTAAACCAAATCAACTTCAGACAGCAACTCTATAACACGTGCGCGTACTAAAACACTCAATCCCATTTTACTGCAGTTACTACATAGATCTGTGCTTACCTGATAATAGCAGGCCGTCACCCAAACCGTGAAGCGCTTTGCGTCTGATCACTCCTGCTAAGCACAGTGGGGCCCGAGAAATGTAGCTCCAGACCTGCTGAAACACTGCGAGATATGGGATCCTGTTTATGACACCACGAATGTGGTAGAAACCTTCTAAAGATAAATATCAAGTTAATGTCAAGAGACACAGTTGACTCAAGAGTAATATATTTATTCTCGTCACGGCCAGGGAGAGGAACAAAGTGATACAGGCACTTAAATAGTTTACAGCACAGGGCTAGTATTTTGTTATTAGTTATAAGTAGACAAAGAACTTCATGCTTATTGGTCAAATAAAGAGAAAATGACTATATAAATAGCAGGAAAGGAAGTAAATATATGGTAAAAATCTAAAGTAACTCCAAGAACCTGAGAATTACTTCATGTCTTTAGTTTCCAAGCCTATCAGATCCATCAGATTACAGAAGAGGAAATGACTGCAACTTTATTTCCCTTCAGTGCAGGTGCCTTAACTCAGTCCCAGTAGAGCAGGACTCCCTCTATACCTGAAAATAGGACTGTCACAGATCCAGGGAGTTGGATGCAAGTGCAGACACTAATTTGCAAACACAACAACATATAATGCTTGACAACTAAGGAGGGAAAACACAGAACTTAAATTTATTTAGGGGAACACAAAACAGGTGTGCAAACAAGGAAAGACGTGAGGCAGACAAGAAGGAAGAAATTCAAAAAATATGATTGATATGATATGATTGAAAATATAATTGTCCATGGTGAATGTGACATCTTCCTACATCCTCACACAAGCCTAAATAATAATAAGCAGATATGCTACATTTCTGGTTACCCAAATAAATGTGTGACTACATAATGTAATGAATTGAATTAACTAATTGCTAAATTAAGGAAGGTAAAATTAAATCAGCCACCATACCATACCTGTAGTGAAAAATGTTATGTTTTTTTTTTTCATTAAAGTGTGAAGATTTTTGTTAAAAAACTATTTGCCTTGGTCAGTGTATAGTTTTTTTGGGGACTCTGCCTTCCTTTTCAATGGAATCAAAAGCCTTAGCCATCTTAGCATACCATATCATCTGTTAAATATGGTGGAGGCAGTGTTATGGCATGGACATGTATGGCTGCCAGTGGAACTGGGTCACTGGTGTTTATTGATGATGTGACTGCTGACAGAAGCAGCAGGATGAATTCTGAAGTGTACAGAGCTACTTTCTGCTCAGATTGAGTCAAATTCTGCAAAACTGATAGGACGGAGCTTCACAGTGCAGGTGGATAATGACCCTAAACGTACCACGAATGCAGCCCAAGAGCTTCTTAAGGCAAAAAAAATTAAATGTTCTTAAATGGCTGAGTCAGTTACCTGACCTCAACCCAATAGAGCATGCTTTTCATACTTGGATGAAAATCCTTTGCAGGCAGTGACTGCCTGATGTCTGGAGCCCATGTTCTCAAAACTCAAATTCTGAGTTTCCTCTCTGGAGATGCTTTGCCAGGCCTTCACTGCAGCCACCTTCAGTTGCTGCTTGTTTGTGGGTCTTTCTGCCTTCAGTCTTGTCTTCAGTAAGTGAAAAGCAGCTCTATTGGGTTGAGATCAGTCGACTGACTTGGCCATTGAAGAATATTCCATTTCTTTGCCTTCAAAAAGTCTTGAGTTGCTTTCACAGTATGTTTAGGATCATTATCCACCTGCACTGTGCAGCGGCGTCCTATCAGTTTTCTTAAATTTGTAATGTAAATTCACCTATTGAAAAATTATTTACTGTCTATTAAACTCTAAATAGTGATGATTATAATTGTATTTCAGAATATGGAACACCTCTTCAAGTATTACCGACTTATTAGCTCTAAAGTAATAAACTGCATTAGTCACTTAACACTAGCTAAGACATTAAGGAATAACAAGCTTAAGGTTTTACTAATTATACATTAGTAACTGTCATGCCTAAGTTCCCCATAGTGCTGGAATTCCCCTGGATCCATGCACACAATCCTCAGATCTCCTGGATGGAAAAAGAAATCACATGCTTGTCATAACACTGTCTGGCTCAATGTCTCAAGTTCCTGTCTGTGTGCATAGCTTCCACCACTGTTGAAAGCCCTGAAACCAAGTCTCAATTGGAAATTCCTCCTGAATATCCTGACTTAAAGGAAGTCTTCAACAAAACCAAGGCTGATGGCCACCACCTCACCGCACCTATGACTGTGCCATTGAGCTGCTGGTGGGTGCTATGCCTCCACATAACCGCATCTACCCCTTGTTCACCAAAGAAAATAAAGCCATGAATAAATACATTGAAGAGGCCCTGAAACATGGGGTACATTTGCCCCTCACCAGCATCCAAGGGAGTGGCCTACGGCCTTGCATCAATTACCAAGGACTGAATCAGGTCGCTGTCAGTTATCATTATCCCCTGCCCCTGGTCCTCTCTGCATTGGAGCAGCTATGACCTATGCCAAAATCTTCTTTGAGTTGTAGTGCCTACAACCTGGTGCTTATCCTCAAGGAAGATGGCCTTTTGCACCACCTCTGGCCACTGATGGCGTGATGCCATATGGGCTTTCTTCAGTGCCAGTAGTCTTCCAGTGTCTGATAAATGATGTTCTCTGTGACATGCTGAGCAAGTTCTGCATAGAATATATTGATGACATCTTAATCTACTCCCCAAGCAAAACCAACTGTATGTAAAAGGGAAGAAGTGTGAATTCCATGTGCCAAGAATCCCATTCCTCAGATAAATAATAAGCCCAGAAGGTGTGTTCATGGACCAAGACAAGGTCATGGCCATCACCAACTTACCTGTTCTGACCATTGATAAGGAGCTGCAAAGACTCCGTGGGTTGGCAAATTTCTACAGGAGGTTCAGCAGGGGTTCAAGAAGGACCCAAGAAGCTGAAGTGGAACCCCTCAGCAAACCAAGCATTCAAATGCCTCAAGGAGACCTTTACCTCAGCCTTTCACAGTGGAGGTTGATGCCTCTAAAACAGGGGTAGGGGCCATTCTTTTGCAGAGAAGCCCAATCTCCACCCCATGGTCTTCTTCTCGAGGAAGCTTTTCCCAGCCAAACACAACTATGACATCAGCAACAGGGAACAGGGCATTGAAACTGGAGGAACGGCACTGCTGGTTGGCGGGGGGCCCCCCATCCATTCATCATTTTCACAGACCACAAGAACCTAGAGTACAATAAGTCAGCAAAAAAGAATGAACTCTCCCAAGTCACAGTGGGCCCTGTTCTGCATCAGATTTCAGTTCACCATCTCCTACAAACCTGGCTCCAAGAACACAATGGCTGAGTCTCTCTCCTGTCTCTATCCAGCCCTCAGAGAAACCACAGAGGAATGTATCCTACCACAGTCATGCTATGGGGGTTATATCCTGGGACATTGGCCAGGAGATCAATGCAACAGCGTTCCTGCACAATGCCCAGCAGGCAAAAATATGTGATTCCCACCTCAGACATAAACTGATCATGTGGGTTCACACCTCCCCAGCAACTGGACACCCCAGCACTCACAGAACACACCAACTCCTTCAGAGCGGATACTCTGGAAAGGGCCAGGGTGGGCCAAGGTGGTCCTGTATGCTCCAAGACATCCACAAGTTCATCTTCACATGCTCTTCATGTGCCCAATCCAAAGCACCCCAAATCCTGCCCACAGGTAAGCGAGTGAATTCTGAGCGGCTAATAAATGAGCCGGTGTTTTGAGTTGTTCCAAGCCTGCCTCCTGTGTCCTCATTCTCATCCTGATCCAGAGCAAGTGTCACAAACACGTTCATTATGGTAATAGTAAGCCACCTTTCCAAATCTTTTCACCTGGTCCCCCTCTTCTAGACTTCAGAACTCTACTTTGGCATCCCGGAGGACATTGTGGGTGACTTCAAGACATCAAGGTCACCCAACGATGCAGAAAACTATCACACTGCTGCACTGGCCCATTCAAGATTCTCCAAAGAATCAATGAAATAACCTACAAACTTGACTTCCCAACTTATGGCCGCCTATCTCCATTGCTCCACATCTCCAGGTTAAAGCCAGTCACACCAGGTCCCCTTGCCGAAAGCCATTCCCCCTCCTCTCCCCCAGAACCCCTCAGTATTGATGGAGAACCTGCATACACAGTCAAAGAAATCCTCAACTCTTGATGAAAGGACAGAAAACTCCAGTACCTCATTTTCCAGAACACAGTGAGGCCTACAAACATGAAACCGACGAACTACGAAATACCCAACAGCCACGAACTGGGTCACATTCACAGTCACCATCATGCTGACACCTGTAATCAAACACAGCCACACTATTTAAGGAAACCAAAGTTGGTGTTATACATATTAATCAACTCAACTGACATTCCAGCTACTACACTTTGCACATCCGCCCGTCCTCTCCACCCACCGTCCTGATGTCCATATCTCGTCTACTGTTTTGTCATCTTGTATCTTGTTTTGTCTCATTGACTGTCCTGTCTGTTACGTCCTACACCCACCTACACCCATACTGACCCTTAAATATGAAGTACAAGGCATATAAATGTTTCCTAACCTGTAACACATAACTTGAAATACATAGAAAATAAAAAATCAATCCAATATTCATCTATTTATTATTACGTAAGCATATGACTGTTGATCCAAAAGACATGGTTAGATCCACCCTTTTCGGTTTGTTTGGAGGTGTGGTCAAAGAACGGACATTATCACATAAAAAGTATAAATGTGACGGATGTCAGCAGGAATATTAATATGCTGTCTTAACTGGACCAGGTATAATATTAAAAAGTATAGACTTTCTTCAAAATGTACTTTGATGTAATTTATTGATAAAATATATCATTTATTGATATGTATTTTTATTGTTAGGTAAATGCAAGTAATGTTTATTTTATATGTGTTCCTGTTCCATTTTACAATTTGACAAGTCTTTCCAAGTACTGCAGTGTAAACAGGAGCAAAATGAAGTACTTCTTATTGTTTTCCACAGGTTATATTGCCAGTCGACACCTGACATGACTTCTGTGCCACCAGCGCTCTCTGCAAATGCAACATTTATTCGCCCTTCCAATTTTTATATCAATGGATTTTACAATATTCCACACACAAATTACTACTTTGCATTTCTCTGCATTGTGTATGCTGTGACAGTTTTAGGGAATTCTTTTATCATGTGCACCATCTATCTAGCACGTACCCTCCACACAGCAAAGTACATAGCTGTGTTTAACTTGGCTCTTTCTGATTTGGGAGGCAGCTCTGCTCTTATTCCACAGCTTATTGATACTTTTCTGTTTAAGAATCAGCTCATCTCATATGAAGCCTGTCTGGCAAACATGTTTTTTGTCTTATTCTTCATGACCTTGCAGTCTCTCACTCTGCTTGTTATGGCCTATGACAGGGTAGTGGCTATATGTTTTCCTTTAAGGTATAATGCCATTGTTACCAAAGCAGCAATGACTTTAATCATTGTTATTACCTGGATTTTCTCTGTAACTATCATTGCACTCCTTGTAGCTCTGATTACCAGACTGTCCTTCTGTAGATCTGTAATCATCGACAGCTATTTCTGTGATCATGGTCCTACCTATATATTAGCTTGTAATGATAAATTTATAAATTATTTCATGGCTATACTCTGTTTTGTTGTGTTGGCTTGTGTCCCAACGATATTAATAACTATCTCATATATTTGTATTGGCATTGCCTTGATGAAAATCTCACATGGTCTTGAGCGGAAGAAAGCTATGAAAACTTGTACTTCCCACCTTATTTTAGTGTCTTTATTTTATCTCCCATTTTTTGCCACTAATATGGCATCTCTTACATCATCTTTAAAAGCCAATGATAGGATAATTAATTCTACTCTGACACAGACTCTTCCACCCATGTTAAACCCCATTATATATACTTTAAAGACAGAAGAGGTCATGCAGGCTGTTAAAGTACTCTACAAACGGACCAAAGCGGTAGTGAAACGTAGCATGCCTAGTGGACAGGCAATTCACCCATGAGTAGGAGTTTGGAGTAAAAAGAACATTTGTTGAATAATTCTTTCATTCAAATAGAAACAAAAAATACCATGCTTCATAAAATGTTTATTTTACTTATATCACTAAAGTTGACATGTAGTTTCATGTAATGGAGTGTTCATGTTTTAAAAAAGAAAAGAAAAAAATCCTTCCATTATATTATATGGTATGCTTTATGCCATATATCCATTATATTGTATGCTTGTTTCCCAAATTCAATGAAAATATTAACATGTATAAATAAACCTTGTCTTTTTAGTAAATTATAACTCATGAAAAAACTATGCAGGTACAGATGAAAATTCTAATATGTTGTAAATTGTTATCTTTGATTACTAATTTCTATGCATTAGCACATATCACAATGTTTAGTATGGATTTAAAAGAGGGTCTAATGTGGGCTTGAAAAAAGGTGTAGGTTCAGCTGTCTCATTATTTGTGTTTTTAAAGAGACCTGCGTAATGCATTACAAATGTAAAGTATAAATGTCTTAACAATGATGTGCTTAACAAAATATAGCTTTCTGTTGATTTTTCTTTTAGTTTTTGTTTAGTTACCTACTCCATTAAACTAGCTCTAACCTGAACAATTGCAATTTGTGTGAACTCCTACGATTTTGAAGGTATTTTAATCATGGACTACTCGTCAATTGTAAATTTTTGTTTTACTTTTGGTGTGAAATCATCCCTCGTATTAGACCACCACATTTTGTAAATGCACTAGTTAGCAACAGTCACTTTTCTACCAGTCAATGCAATACAATAGTTCAAGAAAATTATAATGGTTTATTGTCTGCCAAAGCTCTTTATCATTGATTATGCCCTTTTTTCTAATGAATATAATTTTATCTAAATTTTTTGACAAAACTATTTTGACAAAAAAAAACATTTGAGATTACATTGTTATTTATCCACAGAGATGTTTTCCTCTTGCTAATATTTTGCTGAGATTTACATATTCATACACTACTAGCAATCCAGATAAAATACAGTGTTTTATGGGTTAATTTATTTCATTTTTACTGGTTGTTCAGTAGTTAAGAAAGGTAGTTAAGACTGCAGTTGACTAGTCCTCTTTTAAGCTAATTTTAGTGCAGTTAAATGTGGACAAACAACAGCAAAGAACACATCAAACCACACTTCAATTACCAGCCACACACAGACTCTGAATTCCTGTACATTTCCAGTTTCAGTGCTTCCTTAGGCTGTAGCTAAAATATAGCCTAAAAATAGCCAAAAAATAAATGTCATGACATTGAATGTGTAAAATAATACCACTGTGGAACATTTAACTAGAGGAGTGAATCAAGACTGTTCTGATGACATGCAAAAAATAACTAAAACTAAAAAACAAAAAAGAAAAAAAAAATGCAGCACCAAGCAGGTGAATGATTAAGAAACAGTCTGGCACACAACTGAATCATAAGAGCTGAAATATTTGTAGACTAACAAAGTATATTTAGCTTTATTTAGCATCTGCTTGCAGTGGCAACTACTGAATGTATTAGTCAATTAGTCTATATAAACCAGGGGTGACAAGCAGGAGTCACAACTGATTCCACTTGTTTAATCATTTGATCTTGACTTTCAGTAGACTCAGGTGTGGTCTCTACTTGGTTGGAATTAAAATCAGCACCAGCCCTGGCCTTTTCCAGATAAAAATGGACACCCCGATATAAACCCTAGTTAGGCTGAATCACAAAAATATGTCTCCTCTATACAGTACAGTTGAGACCAAAAGTGTTCATACACCTAGGCTAAAGATATTCAAATCTCTGTTTTTCACAACTCATTTCATGTAACTCCCTACGCTTATTTTGGCAAGTCATTTAGTCCATCTACTTTGTTCACATCAGACGTCAAACGTTTATATACCCCAAGTTGATTATCTCTTTGAAAAGTCTGGAAGATTCCAGAAATTGATGTAATTATTTTTAGAAGCTTCTGATTGGCCAATTGTCATAATAAGGCAGTAATTTGGAGTGCACCTGTGGCTGTATTTGGAGCCAGTGCCTTTTTGCCCTTGATACCATAAGAAAATCCAAGCAACTCAGCCAAGGCTTCAGAAAAAATTGTGGATCTCCAAAACTCCTTAGGAACAATCTGTACAAACAATTATATGCAAATATAAAAATCTAGGGACCACGCAGACACTGCACTTTTCAAGAAGGAGGCACAAATTAACTTCCAGGGATAAACAAACTTTGGTCCAAAAGGTTCAACTGAATGGGAGAAGGACCTGGAGGCATCAGGTACCAAAGTACACTATATGACCACAAGATTTTTGACAACTTACCACACCCATATGTAGGTGTTCACCAAGCTGATGAAACTGTTGAAGATTTTCCTTCACTGGAACTAAGAGACTCAAACCTGTTCCAGCATGACAATGCCCCTGTGCACAAAGCGAGCTCCATGAAGACATGGTGTGTGAAGGTTGGAGTGGAAGAACTCGAGTGTCCTGCACAGAGCCCTGACCTCAACCCCACTGAACACCTTTGGGATGAACTGGAACACCGACTGAACCCCAGACCTCCTCGACATCCCAACATCAGCGCCTGACCTCACTAATGCTCTTGTAGCTGAATGAACACAAATCCACACAGCCACGCTCCAACATCTAGTGGAAAGCTTCCCAGAAGAGTGGAGCTCATTATAACAGCAAACACAGGGGGAATAAATCTGGAATGAGATGTTCGTCATGCACATATGGGTGTGATGGTCAGGGGTGCACAAACTTTTGGCTATATAGTGTATATCGGAAACTGAAGCGTGTAAGATAACCACAAAGTGCAAGCTAAGTCACACTAGCAGCACTCAAAGTTAGTAAGTAGAAAAAACTCTAATCTAGCAAGTCACAGGCCTAAATGTATATTGGTTCTTAAAAAATATGAATTATCTTTTATTATTTTATATAGTTGTCTTTTTTTAAATAATTACCATTTTATTATTAAAGTTTGTCGACTTTAATATTTGCAGTGGATAAAATTTGCTGGGGGCAGTCGTGGCCTAATGGGTAGAGAGTCGGACTTGTAACCCGAAGGTGAACCTGAAGGTCGTGGGTTTGAGTCTCAGGTCCGGCAGGGATTGTAGGTGGGGGAGTGAATGACCAGCGCTCTCTCCCACCCTCAATACCACCACTGAGGTGAGACCCTTGAGCAAGGCACCAAACCCCCAACTGCTCCCTGGGCACCGCAGCAAAAAATGCTGCCCACTGCTCCGGGTGTGTGTGTGTTCACTACTGTGTGTGTGTGCACTTGGGTGGGTTAAATGCAGAGCACAAATTCCGAGTATGGGTCACTGTACTTGGCCACAAGTCACTTCACTTTATTCATTTTTGGAGTAATATATTCTTGTTATATTCGTCTAGTTTATTGTTCAGCATGCATAGTTACAACATGTTTATAACCATGTATATCAATATTGCAGGGCAAAGAAAGACCTTGTTAATTAAAATGTATTTACAGCATCCTTGGTAACTGCATTGGTTAGGGTTGCAGTGATTTAATTAAGGCTCCTAGGTTGTATGTACTTTAGAAAATTTGGCGGGTACAAATAAAAATAATAACTGCATTTAAAAAAAAAAACAGTCCTGCTCACAATGTTAGTTGAGACCAATTATAAAATCAAGTGATGTTGATTGGATATAAAAAGTCTACACACTCCTGTTAAAACTGCAGTTTTTTTTATGTAAAAAAATGAAACCAAGATAAACCTTATCAAATCCTTTTCCATCTTTAATGTGATAAAGCACCCAGCAAAATTCAAGTGAAAAAACAATAAAATAATAATTACTTAGTTGCATATGTTTATACAAACCTTAACTAATACTTTGTTTAAGCACCTTTTGCTTGTAATAAAGCACTCAGTCTTGGTGGGAAAGAGTCTACCAACTTTGCACATCCTGATGTTTTCCTTACAAAAATGCCCCACTATCTATCCACCAACTATCAATGAGACAACTAGCCTGGACTTTTCCACACCAGACCACCAGAGGGCACCCTCCCCTGAATATTAAAGCCACTTCTTTTCTGTTTTTTTCCTATTTCCTGCTGAACTGCCACGTGAAGCCTTAGAATTTGTCCACCATCTTGTGAGTTCTGAACTGTGATAGATTCCTTGTGTTTGACCTTACCTTGCCTTTGACTTGATTTTGCCTTTTGCCTTCTGTTTTGACAAAGCTTCTGCTATTTTGGCATTTTGACCCTGGCTGGTACATCGAACCTGATTCTGGACAGTGTTTTGGTTCTGTACATGTTGTCAGTGATTTTTTTCTGCTTACAACCCTGCTAGTATTGACTTTGACCAAATAAACCTGCCTGTTTTTGTGTCAAACATAACTTTTACAATTATGCCCAAAAAATTTCTACCTTATTCTCATCAGACCATAAAAATATTTGCCATGTGCTTTGTCAAAAATTTACTTGAGCATGAGTGTTTTTCATGAGGAAGGGATTCCATTTAGAAATCCTACCCCACAGTCCAGACATGTGAAGGATATGACAGACTTGCCAGATTCTTGCAGCAACTTTAACTGTAGGTCTCTTGGCAGCCTCCCTGATTTGGCAGCCTCCCTAGAATATTCTTGAGACACATGTGAGGCCATCTGTGTAGCAGCTTAAGCTTGGGTCATGAAACAGGACAATGATCCCAAGCTCACTGGCAAATTGACATCTGAATGAATAAAGAGGGAAAAAATTAAGGTGCTGAAATGGTCAAGTCAAAGTACAGATCTGAACCCCATTGGGATGCTGTGGCGGGATCTTAAGAGAGTTGTGCCTAAATTAATGCCCTCAAACATCAATGAAATTTCTCTAAAATGAGAGACTGACAAACACCTACAGAAAACATTAACTTGTTGCTAAAGGTGGTTCTACATGTTACTGAATTATAGGGTCTACTTATTTTTACCACACCTGGTTTCTGAATGTTGTGATAAAAAAGTACTACATATTGAAATCTGTTGTATTTTTTTTCTTGTCACCTGAGGTTATTTGTTTGTTTATAGAAGAGGGTGAGGACTACACAACAGTTATTTAGGCCCTGATAAATAAAAACATGCATGGAAGGATGGTGGACTTTTTCCCATGACTGCATCCAGGGGCTGCATACTTCAGCATAGGTCTGATGTAGCTGAAGTAAATAGTTAAATAGTTAATAGTCACAGCTTTTCAAGGCAGAAACTTATCTCTTAATATGAGTCTGAAGTTCACTACTTTTTTGGCACAAATCTGTGGTAATACCCTGCCAACCCTAACCCCTTGATGTCATGTTGTATCAGCTTATCCAGCAATTTCCATAGTTCTTACTGCTGTGAGGGGGTGAGGTATGGTAAGGTATGGTGTGGCTGGCAGTTCTGGAGAGACACCAGCAAAGGCTGAGAGCACAGGGACAGGTTCAGTCCATTTTGTAATGATGTTGATATGATATAGCTGGGTGTATTTCCCCTTACCTGACTTACCTGCACACGGTAGTTCACTTGGTCCCCCTGATCACTGACTATAAAGCATTAAACGGCAGTATTTAAGCGATATGTTAGTACCTTACGTTCCGCCACGCCTACTTCGCTCTAAGGATGCAGGCTGTCTATCAGTACCACGCATTGCCAAAACCACGGCAGGGGGCAGAGCTTTCTCTTACCAAGCCCCAAAATTATGGAATAGTCTCCCAGTTAATGTACGTGAAGCAGACACGGTCTCAGTGTTTAAGTCGAGGTTGAAGACTTATTTATTTAACCTAGCATTTAGCGACTAGTGTTTTTATCAAAGGAGTAGATCTGGGGGACTCGTGGATGTTGAGTTTTATCTCCACACGGTGACTGTGAGTGTACCTAACCACTTTCCTTCTCCTTCTGCCGAGCTACACTCCTGAGCTGCCGGTGATCCAGACCTCCCCCCCTTCACTCTGGACCTGTCCACTGGCAATGCTTCATACTGCCATGAAGACGCTTCAGCTGTTTTCCATGGACTACACCAACACACATTGTGCTCACACACACGCACACTTCAGTGTAAACCCATATGAGAATGGGTTCTCTGTTGAGTCTGGTTCCTCTCAAGGTTTCTTCCTATCACCATCTCAGGGAGTTTTTCCTTGCCACCGTCGCCCTGCTTGCTCATCAGAGACGGCACACACACACACTTCACTTTACTTTTGTTTGTGTAAAGCTGCTTTGAGACAATGACCTTTGTAAAAAGCGCTATACAAATAAAAATGAATTGAATTGAAGTCACCAGGCTGGAACTCACAGGGTTGGGTGGGGCAATTATATATTCAATTCAATTCAATTTTATTTGTATAGCGCTTTTAACAATGGACATTGTCACAAAGCAGCTTTACAGAAATAAATGGATTCACAAAAATATATTGTAAATATTTGAATTTATCACTGTGAATTTATCCCTAATGAGCAACCCAGTGGCGACGGTGGCAAGGAAAAACTCCCCGAGATGATATGAGGAAGAAACCTTGAGAGGAACCAGGCTCAAAAGGGAACCCATCCTCATCTGGGTGCAACGGATAGTGCGATTATAAATAAATCCCTTCTATTATTGTGTACTATATGGACAAATAGTGCAATTGTGCAACCAATAAATTCATCACAGTTTTTGCAAGAAGTCCGACTGGTTAAAATCTTTCCACTGTCCACTGATGGAGTCCTGAGTACGAAGCTGCTCGTGGCAACTGCAGCCCCAAAGCCACTACAGCAATCGCAGTCCCAAGCCATTACAGTACAGCTCCCCATATGTGATCCCCAAGCCATCTCCACAGCCCCCAGGTGGCGCCATCCCCAGCAAACCAAATGGTTCTTCAGGCCGTCCATATGGGGCCCCAGCAGCAGCGAGCGAACTCAACCGATGAGAACTCCAACCAGAAGTAGGGCATCAGGATGGGTCAGGCAGCAAGGAGGAGCAGAAGGGGTCAGGATCACTGGCATCACTGGCATCTCAGAAGTAGCATATGTAGCTCGACAGAGAGTGAGGGCGAGAGATGGAGAGAAAGGAAGAGATTATTAGGTAAGCTTTTGTCCTCTAATGGTTAAGCAAAATGTACTTTGCATGCAGAGTGCAAGCAGGGACTCCAGCAAGACTAGCTGTGACAGCATAACTAAAAGGGAGAGCCAGAAGCTAACACAGACATGAGGGCAACCTGGGACATAAAGCAGCAGCCACTCCACCGTCGACAAACCTGAGTGAACGTGTGAGAGTGGGGGGGCGACAGCATCCAAACATCCCATTTCACCACAACACTCTATGCCTGTGAAACCCTCCAGACCTGCCCCTGTACCTAAGAAAAAACTATTCACAAAAGGCTTGACTAAACAAATATGTTTTCAGCCTAGACTTAAACACTGAGACTGTGTCTGAGCCCCGAACACTAAGTGGAAGGCTGTTCCATAACTGTGGGGCTTTGTAAGAGAAAGCTCTACCCCCAGCTGTAGCCTTCACTATTCAAGGTACCAACAAACAGCCTGCACCTTTTGATTGAAGTAGGCGTGACGGATCATAAAAGACCAAAAGTTCGCTCAGGTACTGTGGCACGAGACCATTTAGTGCTTTATAGGTCAATAGTAGTATTTTATAATCAATACAAAATTTGATTGGGAGCCAATGCAGTGTGGATAAGATAGGGGTGATGTGGTCATATCTTCTGGTTCTAGTAAGGACTCTCACTGCTGCATTCTGAACTAACTGGAGCTTGTTTATGCATCTACTGGAACATCAAGACAGTAAGGCATTACAATAATCCAACCTAGAGGTAACAAAAGCATGAACTAATTTATCCATTTTTGCTTGTCTTTGTGCATCCTCCACGTGTTGCGTTCAGGAGCCATCCAGCGGAACACAGAAGAGAGTGAATTAGTATTATTGACTCACCATCAGCTCCCACATCAGCGCTGTCCTCTCCTTGTGGGCCATATATGGTGGGCAGGTGCAGTCCAGGTCTTTCAGGGTCAGCCCATCTGGGTTTTTGGGGTCTTAGGAACACAGGGAAGGTCTGGGGGAAACCCCAGCCAGTCTCTTCCTTCACGTAGAGGCACAGGTAGATCAGGCACCAATCCAATTAGCAATGGCCACTCACCTTTATGGTTTCCCACTCAGAGGCGGGAACCTCCCGGATGTCCCTGGACATGAAGTCGTCTTCTGGCATGGCATACCTGGGCCAACCCCTTCAAGCCCTCATCTCTGCAGCAGAGCCCAGACCTTGGGGATTCACAGTGAGGACCAGTCAAGAAGTCCTTCCTTTTTCCTTGGCCCATGGCCAAAGTGGCCAGCACACACTCCAAGGCCTCGACCATTTCTTTGGGGTTGTTGGGGGCTTGCATGCCAACTGCTTTTCATTCTTCAGGCAGTAGCAACCTGACAAATCTATCCATGGATACCTGCTCTGTTACCTCTCCACCTGTCAGTTGCTCCGGCTGTAACCACCTTTTGGTGAGTGTCCATTTTTTTCCTGGGTGTGCCCCCTGGATTGTAGTCTCATTTGTAAACTCTGCTGCCGCACTGGTGGGAGACAAACCACAGTGTACCAGGATTTCTGCCTTCACCTTATCACAGTCAATGGACTCGGCTGGCATGAGAAAGCTCTGCCCCCTGCTGTAGCCTTCATTATCAGAGGTATTGACACGGATCCTGCACCTTCTGATTGAAACAGGTGTGATGGATCATAAAAGACCAAACATTCACTCAAGTACTGTGGCACAGGGTTACTCAGTGCTTTATAGATCATTAATAATATTTTATTATCAATGTGAAAATTTATTGTGAGTCAATGCAGTGTGAATAAGATAGGGGTGATGTGGTCATACCTTCTGGTTCTAGTAAGGACTCTCGCTGCTGCATTCTGGACTAACTGGAGCTTGTTTATGCTCCTACTGGAACATCCAGACAGTAAGGCATTACAGTAATCCAACCTAGAGGTAACAAAAGCATCAACTAATTTTTCTGCATCTTGTAGTGATAGTACATTTCCTATCTTGGCAATATTTCTGAGATGAAAGAAGATTATGCTAGTAATATTTTCACATGATGTAACTGAAAGGTCATCTAGAGTTACTGTGTAATCAGAAAGCTTACGTCTAGCTGCCTGTGGTCCTAGTAAAAGTAATTCTGTGTTGAGTAGGAGGACGTTACTCAGCATCCAGTGTCTAATGTTCTTTACACATTCCTCAACTTTGTTAATGTGGTGTTTGTCATCTGGCTTTGATGAAACATATAGCTGTGGATCATCAGTGTATAACAAAATCTTTGGTATTGACGGTCAATTATTTGCACATAAGTCTAATTATATTTCATCACTTCAGATCAGATCATTTCAGATCTCGGAGGCTGTTCTTCCCAATCATGCCCCAGGTGTGTCTGTCATTCCCAACATGAGCATTGAAGTCCCCTCCAAGCACAGTGGAGTAAGTAGGAGGTATCCTCTCAAGTACCTGCCCCACTTTCTCAAAGAATGCTGAATTTGAATATGCCAGTGTTTTCTCCCAGAGAATCAAAGCCGCATAACGCTTTTGTTCCATGGGAAAAATTCCAACTATGCCAGGTTCAATTGCAAAGATAAGTCCATCTAAGACTGTCCAACATATGCCTGTTACTGATTCCCATTGCACCTAATACTCATTCATCTTCCAGATAGTGATCCCACAAAATGGCTTCATGTCACTGTTCTCTGAAGCTTGTCACTGTCTTTCATTAGAGTGGAACAGATAAAAGACTGACAATGGCTGTCTCTCTGGTTGTTCCTTAGTGCTTAATGTTTAAAGCAAAACAAAGGAAATGATATTCCAACAGATTAAATTTAAGTGCTCACATGCAGTGCTCTGTCTAAAATAAAAACACATTGGTCCTCATTTCCAGTTCCCAAAGGAATAACTAACAACAAAATCTATTAACTCAGTTAATGCATCTGAGTATTAGTGGTTTAAACAAAAGTGCATGATTAATCTCAGTAGGTAAGGAATACAACTGAGATTACTTTTAATCAGCTGACAAGTGTCTAGCAGAATCAAGATACAGTTCCTGTGGGACTTTTACATTCTTTATTAATATGCAATTCAAGTAGTCCCTTGTGGGAAAAAGTGTACGTAAGTGGTGCTGAAACAGTTACATATTTAAGGTACATTATTTTGGCACCATATTCTCTATACTAATTTGTAGTTGGAATATATTGGAACTACACCTTATGTATACTAAGTATACTACTCATGTAGTAGTATATATATAGTATACTACTGAATCATTATTTTGATCTCCATTGTGATATAATTTAAATCTTATTCTGTGCCACCAAACTGAATTCCAGAAGTAAAAATGTGTTTCTATCATTTTTGCACAAATGCTACAAAATTTTAAAATTTTCTTAGCATTTTAATAATCTTTAATTATACAAATAGTATATCAAGTTATATACTCCCAGTACGTAACTACTATATTGCGAATGCATTCAAGTAAATTTGTAAACCCTTAATGTCATCGTACATTACCCATTTAATATACTAAAGTGTGTTCTTTAATGTACTATAGTATATAGTAAATGTGTGGTTAGTATATCAAGTCATATACCTGTAGTATATTTATAGTACATGAAAAGCATTTTTCTAAATATGTAAATTTGCATCACTGCTGGCCAGTAGAAGTACTACCTAACTAGCCAACACTGTTTTTATTTTAGGATGCTGCAAAGTGCTACAAATAGATACTACAAAGAATGTCTAATGAATGAACCCTTTATTGTACTTTTTAGTTTTATCCAAAGATAATCCAAATTTATCAGGCCTTTTTTAAACTAAATTGAAAATACTGGGCTGTACTTGGTCCAGAACACGAAAAGAAAAAGAAAAAAAAAAAGCCTTTGTGCAGGTTTATACCACCAATTACCCTTTTGGTTCTAAATTTTAACATTTCTGTTAACAGTAAAGCATAAGAATGAGTTACAGCTCAGTAAGATGCTACTGACTTAACCTAATTCATTTTTTTGCAATCAAAGAACATCCAATGCACAAATCCAGTGTTACACCTTTAAATGTAACTTTACTTTTCAATCTCAGTCAATCTTTTATTTCTTTTTGTTTGGTGTAACTTTCATTATTGCACTTTTGTGCAATTGTGCAATCACACAGTCTATGGAAGGGGAAAAAGGTACGGGGTCACTGTTCCGACATGCACATGTACCTCCATCATAGTCAAAATGAAGTTAAAAAGCCCCTAAGAATTCCCCACTTTTGGATTATATGGGAGACCCATGCAACATACAGGCAACTGTAACTGTGAAATCACTACTTTTCATAAATGTCAATCTAGAACATAAGATTAAAATCTTAAAGTTGTAAAGAGTATTATAAGGAATGTTAAAAGTCCACAAAACATTTAAACACAGACAACCTATAGCATTTCAACAATTCCACCATCACAGTAAAGGGCTGGTTTTGTGAATTTTTTTTTAAATAAAAAAGTTATAATTGTGTGTGCTATGTACTATATAATGTTCTATCACTTGTTCTATCTCCATTTACACAGTCGTAAGGTTTAGCCTTTGTGTTTATTTTATTTTATTTTATTTTTTTATTATTATTGTAGTATATTTAATATACACTTTATTAAAAACACTATACTAATACTGGGTATTAGTATAGTGTTATACTGGGTATTAGAAAAACTCTGCTGCCGCACTGGTGGGAGACAAACCACAGTGTACCAGGATTTCTGCTTTACCTTATCACAGTCAATGGACTCGGCTGGCATGAGAAAGCTCTGCCCCCTGCTGTAGCCTTCATTATCAGAGGTATTGACACGGATCCTGCACCTTCTGATTGAAACAGGTATGATGGATCATAAAAGACCAAACGTTCACTCAAGTACTGTAATAAATTTCCAGATGATTTATGGAAAACAAAATGTGACATTTAACGTACAGTACACTTGTTAATGCATGTACCACAAAGTGTTAGAAACTGGGGTCCTCTTTGGGCGACGTTTACCTTTTCTTATGGGACACACAATTTCTCAGTGGAACTACTCATGTTCGTTTTAGATTGTTAAATGATTCATGAGGTGGAAGAGTATCCCAATGAGGACTAAAACATGCATGACCAATGCTGATGAGAATGTCCAATATTTACTCTGTGAAATACAGAGGTCCCTGGAGGACTAATGGCTAGGCCACAGCGCTCTCAATGATCAATGATCAAAGGACCAATGATCCACAGTGACGACTCCTAACAGGAGCAGCTGAAAGAGAAACAACAACAACTATGTGAATTACAGAATAAAACAAAGTCGGAGAACCAGCTAAGTCTGAGAATTTATGGTTTTTTATGGTAACTCTTTGGCACAAGACGATGTCTGTCTTAAATAGACTTGCAGTGGAACACTCAGTAAGTTTAAACGTCAGTAACTGTTGGTACTACTGTCAATTCATCGTCAGTGACATACTGTTTCATTCAACTGACAAAAAGATGGTGAAATGAAATAACTTCATTGTGATGTTGTGGGAATGGAATGCTTTGTAAAATTAAGCGAAAATTAAGAGCATTGAAAGAGCAGTGCATTCTAATCAATTCAACTGTATGTGACTGTAGTTGAGAATGCTGTGTGATGGTAAAGGAGCTTAAATAATCAACTCATCCATTTTGTAGAGTATCTGAGATGCAAATTACATCACCATTTGTATATGAAATTAAATAATTTGATAACTGCTTTTTCTATTTTAAAAAATTAAATCATTTTTTTAACTGCTAACTAGCCTGATCCATGAGCAGAACAGCTAGGCCTCAGGAAACATCACAGAATGAGTACACTTATGGGAATGGTTAAACGACAGTTGCGATGATCCATGCACATGCAATGTGGCTTTAATTTATTCTCTAAAGAGACCTAAGAGACCCAGCTGACTAGTTTGACAGTATATGGATTCCTGAGAGGCTGTAAGCAGTAGTGAAGCAACTCTGCTGAGACAGTGTCTTAGTTACTCAGACCAGTAAGTAATTAATGACAAAGTAACTTCTCTTCTGGAGAACTGTGGCAGATTCTCCGTGACGCTCAGTAAAACTTACCAACATATTTCCTTATAAAACTGCACAAACTGTACCTAAGACTACTGATGCATATTTAAAAAGCAAATGGTTGTCACACTCAGTGTTGATAGTGATAAAAGACTGGATAGGGGACTGTAGCAGGGAAGTGATGTCCTGGTCGATCTGCCTATAGAAGCATCTCTGCTATCGTGATGTAAAGGTCTTTTCTCCGGACAGCAACTGCCCCCTTGTCTGCTGGTTTGATCACAGAGTCATTCCTCTGCTGAGATCTTTCACGGCTGTGTGTTCTTCCTTATGTAGATTGAGGCTTTTGGTGGATTTTTTTTTAATTTATGGTGGAAGTTTCCCTGTAGCAGCTATTGATGAAATGTATTATATTACACACATATTGTGTATTCTATTGTAAATACTTTTTTTAAAATTATTAACCATTTGTAAAACCTTTCCCCAGCACCTGTCTGCCTTCTTAGTTTCAGACATCTCTATGCTAATGGAGGAATTACTGAGTCAAATCTGTAAGAGAAAATTACAAGAGAAATTCTATTCTGCCAATACGATTCTTTATGATCCGGATTTTGAAATTAATGCTACATGGTCTTGGTGTCACCTACTGTTTGCTCAGTAATATACAAACTTTTTAAACAAGAGTAACCCTTCTGACAGCGAATAAAGGAACATTAAAATCAGTTTGTGAAGTAATATTCTATGGTAGCTTAGAATATGTGATGTCATTTTGGTTCAGTTAGAATTTACTGTGTTCAGGTTTTCAGCTGCTAGAAGCAGAAAGTTATAGCTATCTGACTAAGATTAAGTATAGTATCTACTTTTATCTGTCTAATATATGTTTTTTCTATCATGATGCCATGATGAACTGCTTTCATTAATGTGATAAAGACGTGTAAATTGTGGTGTGTGAGCACATTAGGGCATAGTGTGCGGACACTCGCATAGGGTGAAGTCTTCAAAACTTAACGTTCGTACAAGTAAGGTGAGCGTGTACACTAGGGGGCAGAGTCACATGAACCAAACCAGAATTTGCATAACTGAGACAGCAAGAAAGAACGCACACAAAAAGAGAGCTCCAGGTTTCACTGCCTCTTAGAAGAAAAAGAAAGTAAAGTGTGCAACCCTGCTGGACTGAATTGTCCCTTATAATGAACTTTAGAATTCATTGTTCCATCAATGATGGCAAGCCATCCTGGTCCCGATGCAGCAAAACAGGCCAGAACCATGACACTACCTCCACCATGTTTCACAGATGGGATAAGGTTCATATACTGGAGTGCAGAGTTTTCCTTTCTCCAAACAAAGCGCTTCTCATTTAAACCAAAAAGTTCTCTTTTGGTCTCATCTGTCCACAAAACATTTTTCCAATAGCCTTCTGGCTTGTCCACGAGATCTTTAGCAAACTGCAGATGGACAGCAATGTTTTTTTGGAGAGCAGTGGCTTTTTCCTTGCAACCCTGCCATGGACACCACTGTTGTTCAGTGGGCTCATGAAGATTAATATTAGCCAATGTGAGAGAGGTCTTTAGTTGCTTAGAAGTTACCCTGGGTTCCTTTGTGACCTCACAGAGTATTACACATCTTGCTCTTGGAGTGATCTTTGTTGGTTGACCACTGCTGGGGAGGGGAACAATGGTCTTCAATTTCCTCCATTTGTACACAATCTGTCTTACTGTGGATTGGTGGAGTTCAAACTCTTTAGAGATGGTTTTGTAACCTTTTCCAGCCTGATGAGCAACAACTCTTTTTCTGAGGTCCTCAGAAATCTCCTCTGTTTGTGCCATTATACACTTCCACAAGCATGTGTTGTGAAGATCAGACTTTGATAGATCTCTGTTCATCCTCTTTCACACCTGATTGTCATCTCATTGATTGAAAACACTTCACTCTAATTTAACTGCTAATCCTAGAGGTTCACATACTTTTGCCACTCACAGATATGTAATATTGAATCATTTTCCTCAATAAATAAATGACCAAGTATAATATTTTTGTCTCAAAATACTTTTGACTATATAAATAGCAGGAAAGGAAGTAAATATATGGTAAAAATCTAAAGAACGTGAGAATTACTTCATGTCTTTAGTTTCCAAGCCTATCAGATCCATCAGATTACAGAAGAGGAAATGACTGCAACTTTATTTCCCTTCAGTGCAGGTGCCTTAACTCAGTCCCAGTAGAGCAGGACTCCCTCTATACCTGAAATCACAGATCCAGGGAGTTAGATGCAAGTGCAGACACTAATTTGCAAACACAACAACATATAATGCTTGGCAACTAAGGAGGGAAAACACAGAACGTAAATAATTAGAGGAACACAAAACAGGTGTGCACAAACAAGGAAAGATGAGGGGCAGACAGCAAAAGGAAGAAATTCTAAAAGTGTGAGTGAGGTTCCCTTTGGTTGTCTGGCAGAGAACCTGACATTTATGTGCAGCAAATTTTATTTTTCATGTTTGATCAACCATTTGAGGGCAAAACTAGTCAAGTATGCAAAACTGCTTGATGTAAAGAAAGATCTGGAACCATCTTTTCTTTTTGGTTTTTTGTGTGTATGTGCTTCTTTAAGACAAATTCAAATGTGATATAGATCTTGCAGAGAGAGCACTGAAAAAAAATTGTAATAAATTTCCAGAAGATGAAAGTGTTAGAAACTGGGGTCCTCTTTGTTGATGTTAATAAAGTCATATATTGCATGACTGAATATTCTACAGTATTCAATATATATTTCACGTGTCGTGAGTTTTCTGAGACTGTAACAATAAAATGATTGTTCTAGACCTGATTGTGATCATTCTCCTCCTGATGCCCCAAAATGACTGCATGACTACTGAATATATATATTACAGGTATATGCCGTCAGACCAAGGGCCTTATGGAGGGATCGAGAGTTTAATTAATAACTACTATACGATCAGACAAAGTATTTTCTACAGGAAAACAAAAGATGAAAAAGAACAAATTAGTTTTGAATCCAGCACTGTAGCAGGGGAAGTGTGCCAAAAATCAGATGCAGTAATAATAATGAATAATAAGAAACTGGTAGGAATGAGAGTGTAGAGGAGCATATGAGAATTTAACTCTTTCAACTCTATTACTGTAGTATTATTTTCATTATATAGTACATGCGGAATCTAGCAACACCTTAGCAACCAGTTGGGCTAGCCTACCAACCACTTAGCAACATCCTAGTAACCAGCTGTTTTAACCGTCCAACCACCTAGCAACACCTTAGCAACCAACTTGAATATTTTAATACTAGCAACATTTTAATGTTTTAACATAGCCTTTAGCCTTTTACCCTTCACACTCTTAAAGTAGCAACACCTTAGCAACCAACTGGGTTAGCATAACAACCACCTAGCAACACTTTAGCAAGCACATGGAATATCATAGCAAGCTTTATTATTTATAACCTTTAAACATGTTTCAGCATTTTTAACATTTTACTTGTTACATATTAGAAACTTTTAGCCTTTAACCTCTACATACTTAACTGTTAAACATTTTAATATTTTAAAATCACTGTAATATCCTTTCATTCTTTAGCATGTTTAGCAGGCTCTTTCAGGCCAACGTCAAAGTTTGTTCACAAACTTTAGCCTTCTAGTTACATAATTACATCCTTAAATAGAAATTCCAAAACATGAATCTTTAATCATCATTAGTTGGATGATTGGCATCATCTAAAGAGAGCATCCCAGTCTTTTCCAGGAGAGAAACATGGCCTCACACTCAGCAGCAAAGGGATATTACCTCAAACCTTCCTGAATGGACACCTCTCCAACCTTCACTGTGCCCTAATATTCTACCCATGTAGACCACAAAATGGAGCAGAGACCAGAGCCTGCCCCTTCTTAAATGGTTTCTATTTAACACCAAGAATGTGGATGCAAAATTCACTGCACTCATACAGAGATTCGCAGAAAGTAGCACCACAGATACCCCATACTACTGCAGTACCACATTGGCCTTTTTCAACTCCACAAAGCATGTAGACTGGATTAACATACTCCCATGACCCATCACAAACCTGTGCAAGAGTAAAGAGCTATTCCATTGTTCCATAGCCTGAGTGGGACCTACACTGTTCCAACTGGCAGACAAAGGCTCGTCTCCAGAACCCTGCCAGACATTTTTACAGGAGGCTATGTGTGTGATTCCCCTATAACACATCCTCTGTTGCCCTTTCTTTTTTAATAGAATAGACATTAGGTGTAGCTATCCCTATAACCTGCCTGATAACTCTGTTACAGTTTTTTTTTTATTTATGCATCTAATGCAGTTGCACTATTTGAACACCAGATGTCACAATCAGTGTAACCCACACCAGCATGTAAAATTTCATACTTCCACATTTTGTCACCTTGGTACATAGTGCACAAGCATGGAAACAGGGCAATTTGAAATTGTGGAGATTTGAGCAAGAGCAGCATAATTTCGGAAAGGGGAAAATCTGGGTCCCTTAGGCAGCGTTAGTGAACCCCGCCTCTAGGGTAAAGTGAATGAGTGACAACTCTTAGATCTCTTACATCTAAAGCACTTAGTGTAAGTGAAACTACTAAAATAAGTCTACTCAGTTGTTTCTACTAATAAATATTTACAAACCCCAAGGGCCATAATCAGAATTTCTACAAGTTTGCTTATTACTTCAGAGCTAATAAGTCAATACTACTTGAAGATATGTTCCTTATTCTGAAGTAAAATTATAATCATCACTAGTTAGAGCTTAGACAGTAAGTAATTTTTCAATAGGTGAAATAACATTACAAATTTAAGACGAATTTATTTTATTTTGGTTGCCAAAAAGACTGAACACTAATAGGTCAATATGTATTCCATACAAGAGTTGGGTATTCTCAGCTTGCAAGTTTTGTAATGGATGTTTCAGATGCTGTAGCTAGGAGTGAGAAATACAAAAAAAAAAAAAAACGCACACTAAGATTTAATTTTTTTTTAATTATTTTTATTTTATTGATGAGGACATCATTACAAATCACTATAATAATAAACATATGACAAGATCTCATTTGGTAGGTTGGTATTAGGGATAAATTCACAGTGATAAATTTAAATATTTACAATATATTTTTGTGAATCCATTTATTTCTGTAAAGCTGCTTTGTGACAATGTCCATTGTTAAAAGCGCTATACAAATAAAATTGAATTGAAATTGAATTGAATTATTATGGGGTGAATTTACTATTAAAACTACAATGGAAAGTGTACACTATAGAGTTGCAGCTTTATACACTATATTTTTCATGCAAAACCATAGCAAGCTTATCTTCAATGTTCTTATTTCCCTACCAGTAGGTCCATTATATTAAAATTTTAAACCAATCTGTGAAAACTCCAGAGACATGAAAATCCCAGGAGCTCTGTAGTTTCTGAGACCAGCCTGTCTGGAGCCATTAACCATGCCGAGGTCACAGAGAGCACTTTTTGCCTCTTTTCTGATGTTTGATGTGAGCAGTAACTGAAGCTCTTGACCTGTATCTGCATGATTTTATACACTACACTGCTGCCACCTGCTGATTAGATAATTGCATAAACGAGTAGGTGTACATTAAAGTGCTTGGTGAGTGTGTGTATATGTGTATGTATATAATATATAATATATAACGTATATTTATCAACAAGTGGAAAGTATGACTCTGGTTTAAGATGACAGTAAAATATGTTAAAATAATACTGTATGTTGATAAGACAAATAAAAATAATCTGCATCCGCAAAGGTGATGAGTGGAAGATGGCCTTTAGCACCACCTCTGGCCACTGAGTACGGTGTGATGCCATATGGGCTTTCTTCAGCACCAGCAGTCTTCCAGTGCCTGATAAATGATGTTCTCTGTGACATGCTAGGCAACATTATCATAGCATATATTGACATCTTGATCTATTCCCCAAGCAAAGAGGTACACATACAACATCGCTGAAAGGTCCTGGCACAGTTGAAGAACCAACTGTGCATGAACAGGAAGAATTGTGAATCTCTTTCCTTAGATATATCATCAGCCCAGAAAACCAAGACAAGGTCATGGCCATCACCAACATGCCTGTTCTTACTACTGTTGCAAAGATTCCTTGGGTTCACAAATTTCTACAGGAGGTTCACCAGGGGTTTTAGCACCATCACGTCACCCCTGACGTCCCTGCTCAAGAAGGGACCCAAGAAGCTGAAGTGGAACCCCTCAGCAAACCAAGCATTCAAATGCCTCAAGGAGACCTTTACCTCAGCCTTTCAAACAGAGGCCTCTCAAAAAGAGGTAGGTAGATATTCTTTCACAGCTAAAAGACTGAACTCTCCCCAGGCCCTGTTCTTCACCAGATTTATGATCTCCTATAAACCTGGCTCCAAGAACACAAAGGCAGTGTAAAGCTTGGTGACTCTGGACAGGAATCAAACCGTGATGACCCAACAACTTAACCACTGCTCAACAGGCTAGGCTGGAGTCAATTACAGAGAAACTCCTGGAAACAGATGCGGGAATAAAACAGAAAAATCTTTACTTCAGAAAGATTCACCAAAAGGGCAAACAGGGGAAAAAAACAACACAACCATGAACAGATTAATGTAAAGTACAAAAACAAGTAATGAGGAAAAATTCACAAAAATTCAAAGAGGACAAAAATAACAAAAAATTCCAAAAAGGTGACAGTAACAAAAGCTACCAAAAAGGCCAAAAACCTAAACAATCACAAAAGTCAAAAAGGTAGGCAGCAAAAGATAAAGCGGCAAAGGCAGTGGCTAGGTACTCATATGAGAAACACAAGGACTCAGCAATGAACCAAGAAAAGGGAGAAAAATAGTCTAGCAAATCAGGGGCAGGTGAAAACAATAACGAGGGTTAACTGGTGAAAGTGAAAAAAAAAGGAAAAACACAAAGGCAAAATGTCTCTATCTAGTGACCAAAGTCTATATAGTCCAGAATCCTAATTTCTCTGGGGCGGTCATGATGGCATTGGTGGAAATCCTGAATTAAGTCTGGGTCACCAATGTTCCGAGCGGGAACCCAGGAGCATTCTTCTGGGCCATAACCTTCCCAGTCCTCCAAGTAATGGATGTGCCCACAGACTACATGAGAGTCCAGCAGGAGGCGAAGGAGGTCCAGATGAACAGGGAGAAAGATTTCTTAGCCAGGGCCATAAGAGTAAAAGCCACCAGTAAAAGTGCACAAAGCCCAGAAAGTGCTGAACTTCTTTCACAGAAGAGGGTGTAGGCGAGTCTCTGAGTGCCTTAGTCTTCTTGTGGTCCATCTGGAGACTGCCCTTGGAGACAATGAACCCCAATGGACAGTGGACTTCTGTGGCATGGAACTTGCACTTCTCTGGTCTTACATACAAGTGGTTCCTCAGGAGGCATTGCAAGACTTGCCGCCTCCGTAATCTATGCAAGGACGAAGACCTCCATCTTTTTTCTCCACGAAAAAGAATCATGCACCTGCCAGGGAGGTGGAATGATACCAAATGATACCAGCAGCCAAAGAGTCTCTGATGTATTCCTCCATGGCTTTGGGCTCAGGCCCAGAGACGGAAAAGATAGTTCCCCTTGGGAGGCTAACACCTGGGAGCAGGTCAATGGAGCAGTTGTAGAAGTGGTGAAGAGGGAGGTCACTTTCTACTTGTTGAACACCTCCTTCAGGTCGTGATACTCGAGAGGGACTCAGGACAACTGGGGAAGATCTAGAGACTTGGGAGATGAAGGCAAGAGTGCAGGGAAAAGGCATGAGGCATAGCAAGTGGGACCCCAGTCGAGCACTAACCCAGTGGACCAGCCTATGTGAGGGTTATGGCGGCTTAACCATGGGAGGCCTAGGTCAGTGGAAAACTTGGGAGAATGAATAACTGTAACAGGCTGACTTTCTCTCTGGTCTCTATCCGGCCCCTCAAAGAAACCAGGGATGAATGTATCCTACCACAGTCACACTTTGTGGAGGATATAACATGGGATATTGATCAGGAGATAGAGAACACAACAGCGGTGAAAGTTCCTGCACAATGCTCAGCAGGCAAAAATATGTGCCTTCTCAGAATATGCCCAAAACTCTCTCCAGCACTCTGCTACCAAGCTCACTCTGTTCCAATGTGTCTATCAGTCTATCATGGCTATCAGCCCCCTCTTTTCACATAGAACGCCAACCCAAATGACTCACCTGCCCAAATGACTCACCCGCAGTAGACAACTGGTTTAGGCAGAGTAAGCAGGTATGATTATTCCTAACAAATTTCTCACCAGCTCTCATGATTTCTTCTTACCCAGTGACTCAATGATGCCATATACTGTATATCACTCATGCAAATTCACTCTATTACAGTCAGTGATCCTGTATCTCTTACCTGGAATAGAAATCACCTTCAGAAGACAGTTTTTAAATATAAGCCATATAAGAAAATGAAAAATATTGAAAACGAAAGGAAATTATACAGAAGATTAGGGAATTAGAGAGTCTAACAGCAACAGAAAGCACGGAAACTGAATTAAGGAAACTCAAACTAGAAATAATGACCTCATAAACAAAAAAATTCAATTCCTACAGGCATGAAAACTTTGACTGTAATAATAAATCTGGAAAATTCCTAGCAAACCTTACTACAAAAATAAAGAAAAAACAACATTCCCAATTATCAAGAACTCAGCAAGAAACACCATACAAACCCCAGAGGGAATTAATAACACATGTAGTTCATTCTGTCAAGACCTATACTCATCACTTGAAGATCCAGACATAGAAGACATCAATAACTTTCTAAATAATATCAAACTACCAAAATTAAATGAAGAACAAGCAAATTCCATAGATAAACCAATAGAACAAAAAGAAATCTATAACACCCTTAACAATATGCCTAATAATAAAGCACCAGGTCCTGATGGTTTCCCAGCTGAATTCTATAAACTGTTCTGGGCTATTCTGAGCTATTACACCCCTGTTTAACAGATTAGTATCCAAAATTGAGTAGAATATGACACTACCGACAGAAATGAATACTGCCAGTATCTCACTTCATCTACAATTCACCTAAGACCCCACTTACCCTTCAGTTAACATCCTTTATCACTGATCAACAAAAATAATAAGCAAGACTATAGCTACTACAATTGAAAGAGTTAATCCAATAATCAACCCAGAGCAAACCAGATTCATTAAAAGCAGACAGTCAGCCACCAACAATCAGCAATAGTAATACTTGAAGCAGAGAAAGCCTTTGACAAAGTTAACTGGAAATTTCTACTTACCACACTTTATAAATAAGGTTTTGGTGAATCATTTATTCAGTGGATAAAAATTCTCTACACATCACCGAAAGGCCACAGTTATCGCTAACGGACTAATATCACAAAGTTTCACACTGCACAGAGGCACTAGACAAGGATGTCCACTCTCTCCATCCCTATTCGCCATTTTTACAGAACCATTAGCTGCAGCAATAAGACAGAATGTAAACATTTACGGAATCCAGGCATGAAACATGGAACACAATATCAGTTTATATGCTGACGATATTCTACTTTTCCTGCAAACACCTATAGAATCAATACAAGAAACTATCCACACAATCGAAAAATATTCCAAACTTTCCAGTTACTCAATTAACTGCACCAAATCCACAATCCAAATCTCTCAACATGAAACTCCCCAAAACTATAGTACAATCTCTACCTATCCCCATAAGCACCAACTACTTCACTTATCTTATATATATATATATATATATATATATAAAACCTTTATTTAACCAGGTAAGTCAATTGAGAACCAGTTCTCATTTACGATGACGACCTGGCCTGACGATCTTGGTGTCACAATCTCTGCCAAGCTGCCAGACTTGCATAAACTCAATTTTAACCCATTATTAAACATCATAAATGATGATCTCCAAAGCTTTCCCCCTCCCCATAACTTTCCCCTCTCTCTCATTGGCCAAAATAATTGACTTACTTTCAATTATCCCAGCTCAACCTCCCCCTTCCTGGTTCAAATCACTCAATTCCAGTATCACTAAATTTTGTCGGGAAAACAAACCTCCAAGAATCCAACTAACCACCCTACAAAGACCCAAATATCATGGAGGACCTGACGACCCAAACTTTCAACAATATTACCTTACTAATTAAATCCAATATATAATCAAATGAATAAAACTCAGACAAATGAGATTGGGCTCTGAATAGGCACTATGCAAAGAAATCAGAATCTTGGATCTACCATTCATCAGCACATCTATCAAACACCACTCCTGCTTCAAAAGCCCAAGGAGTCCAGCGACTTTAACAGCTTGGTGGAAATTTATAAATTCTATAAATTCACCACTATAAATTATATACACCACTATATAAAAAACTATAAATTCACCACTCCACCTAACCGAACACACTCCCATATGGCATAACTCTGACTTCTCAAACACTGTGAAGATAACAAACATCTCCATGTGGGTTGAAAAAGGCATTACTCACCTTAAGCAAATACAGACCCCTCTGAAAGTATTGGAACGGTAAGGCCAGTTCTTTTGTTCTTGCTATACACTGAATACATTTGGGTTTGAGATCAAAAGATGAATATGAGGTGATAGATCAGAATTTCAGCTTTCATTTCCTGATATTTACATCTAAACGTGTTAAACAACTTAGAACATGGCACCTTTTGTAGCAGACCACCCGATTTCTAGGTGACCACGAGGATTGGAACAGATAGTCTTAAAGTTAATAACACTTAAGATTTGGCTTCACATCCCTTGATTGCAATAACACATTGTTGGTGATGTCACTGGCTGTCAGATAGATTTTCCCTCTTTTCTCAGCTTCAAAATGGCTTGCTTTTCTCCCATAGATAGCTCTCTGGTCTTCATGTTGTTTTATTCTTTTTTAACAACAAATGCAGTCTGGGTGAAACCCAGGGCTCAAACCAAGAGCAGACATTCAGAGCTATTAATTGTTTAAATAATAAATCTAACAGTTTAAATAATCAATCAACACACCTGGGCAGCAAGAAACACCTGTCAGTCACATGTTCCAATATTTCTGATCACTTGAAAAATGAGAGGATTCATACAAAAGATGCCATATTCTAAGTTATTTAACACATCTAGATGTAAATATCTATTTAGTAAATATCTAAATAATGGAGGGGACTGTATGTCGAAACAACACCTTTACATCACTTCCGTATCTAGCCAAGAAGCAAGACTAGAAAATAAATATTTTTGTTTGAATATCTACAACTCAGATCCATTATATGCTCTAAATTCAACATAAAAGACAACACATTAGACCTCCTCCCATTAGTATTAGAACTTCTGAATATCTCACCTCCAGCTAAAGTCCTATCCAAAATATATAAAATAATTTCCAAATCCTAGCAATCATACCCAAAGAAGATTTTTGGCCACAAATCTTCCAGAACATGTCCTACATAGCTACTGTCACTAGTCTGCACCTGATACAAAATAATCCATAGAAAACAGGTGGTAGGATGTATAAAATGGGCTACGGGGAATACTACATCTGCACGCAGTGCACGCAAAACACCAGATGATTACACACATGCCATATGGGACTGCACACCAGTTAAGCACTTCTGGAAACAAATCACTGAGGAAATATGTCGTTTTCTAAATAGCACCATCTCACTCTCCCTTTCACTCTGCTTACTTGGAGATAAAACACAACAGTTCTTCTTACAGTGCTAACCATCGCCAAGAAAACCATACTAACAAACTGGAAATCAAGGAATAACATTAATATCACACATTGAATAAAACCTAATAATCGATTACATAACAATGGAAAATCTTTCTTCCTCAATCAAAAGTAAAGCTACCAAATTTAACTCTATTTGCGCACCACTCATCACGTACATACACCAGGGAATCACCTTGCAATAGCTAACAATACAGTCCCTACTGACGAACCACATAACCAGAGTCATACCACACATCTCAAGCATAATGCTAACAAACACTCACAACTAAATTACACACATATACGTGCAACATTCACAGAAACCAAAGTTGGTGTTATACATATCAGTTAACTCGACCGACATTCCAACTACTACTCTTTGCGTATCCACCCTTCCCATCCTCCCACCATCCTGATGTCCACGTCGCATCTACTGTTTTGTCTCATGTACTGTCCTGTCTGTTACGTCTTACACCCACCACTCGATCAAACTAACCCTTAAATACAAAGTGCCACACATCTGCAAATATGAATGAAGTAAAATAAATAAAGTCTCAAAGAAGAGAAGGGTGATGGCAGGAAAAAAAAAAATAAATAAAAAATTAACGTCTTCCTCACCACCACATCGTTGCGTCTTTGTTGCCAGTTGATACCAAGCTTTTGTGTTTTGCTACTTTGCTCTTCTGGATTTGATCTCTGTTCTGGTTTTTGGGTTTTTGATTCTTTCCTTGCCTAGTTTATGTTGTTTGCTGATCACCTGACCATTGTCTTTTTCCTGTTCCTGATATTTGCTCAACATATTGGATTTGTTGGAAACTTTGTGTACCTGCACTTGCGTCTGTCCCTGCTGCCTGACTTTTGCTATATCACATTAATCTGACATGATTTATCTTGGTTTCATTTTTTTCACATCACAAAACCTGCAATTCTAACAGGGGCATGTAGACTTTTTAAATCCACTGTATTTTTTCACTCATAATATTATGTACTGTATTCACAGAATGTTGAATAAATAATTTTTCTATTATCCAATTTGTATGTTAGTGCTTTGCCACCTTTATACACACCGAAATGTGGATAAATGTTATGTGGATAAAGGGTGGTTAGATTGATGACTATTAAAATACTGTAACATGAATACTCATGTATAATCCTTACTACACTATACCTTACTACAAGTTTGTGGACACCTGACCATCAGACCCGTATGTCGTTCTTTCCCAAAACTGTTGCTACAAAGCTGGAAGCAGACAATTGTATAGAATGTCTTTGTAAGCTGGAGCATTACAATTTCACTTCACTGGAACTAAGAGAACCAAATACTCCAAAATCTAGTGGAAAACCTTCCCAAAAGAGTGAAGCTTATTATAACAGCAAAGGGGAATAAATCTGGGATGGAATGTTCAACAAGCACATCTGGGTGTGATGGTCAGGGGAGCTCAAACCTTTGGCCATATAATGTATAAATGTTGGCAAACCTGTAACACATTACTTCAAATGCATAGAAAAATAGAACATCAATCCATTTTTTATCAATTTATTATTACATGAGCATATTACTGTTGCTCAATGTATTATTACGTAAGCATATGACTGTTGATCCCAACCACATGGTTAGATCCACCCTTTTCGGTTTGTTTGGAGGTGTGGTCAAAGATCCACATAAAAAGTATAAATGTGACGGATGTCAGCAGGAATATTAATATGCTGTCTTAACTGGACCAGGTATAATATTAAAAAGTATAGACTTTCTTCAAAATGTACTTTGATGTAATTTATTGATCAAATATATCATTTACTGACATGTATTTTTATTGTTAAATGTATAGTTTTATAGTTTTATAAATGTATTTTTATAGTTAAATGCAAGTAATGTATTTAATAAATATAATTATTATTTAATAATTAAGTTTATTTTATATGTGTTCCTGTTCCATTTTACAATTTGACAAGTCTTTCCAAGTACTGCAGTGTAAACAGGAGCAAAATGAAGTACTTCTTATTGTTTCCACAGGTTATATTGCCAGTCGACACCTGACATGACTTCTGTGCCACCAGCGCTCTCTGCAAATGCAACATTTATTCGCCCTTCCAATTTTTATATCAATGGATTTTACAATATTCCACACACAAATTACTACTATGCATTTCTCTGCATTGTGTATGCTGTGACAGTTTTAGGGAATTCTTTTATCATGTGCACCATCTATCTAGCACGTACCCTCCACACAGCAAAGTACATAGCTGTGTTTAACTTGGCTCTTTCTGATTTGGGAGGCAGCTCTGCTCTTATTCCACAGCTTATTGATACTTTTCTGTTTAAGAATCAGCTCATCTCATATGAAGCCTGTCTGGCAAACATGTTTTTTGTCTTATTCTTCATGACCTTGCAGTCTCTCACTCTGCTTGTTATGGCCTATGACAGGGTAGTGGCTATATGTTTTCCTTTAAGGTATAATGCCATTGTTACCAAAGCAGCAATGACTTTAATCATTGTTATTACCTGGATTTTCTCTGTAACTATCATTGCACTCCTTGTAGCTCTGATTACCAGACTGTCCTTCTGTAGATCTGTAATCATCGACAGCTATTTCTGTGATCATGGTCCTACCTATATATTAGCTTGTAATGATAAATTTATAAATTATTTCATGGCTATACTCTGTTTTGTTGTGTTGGCTTGTGTTCCAATGATATTAATAACTATCTCATATATTTGTATTGGCATTGCCTTGATGAAAATCTCACATGGTCTTGAGCGGAAGAAAGCTATGAAAACTTGTACTTCCCACCTTATTTTAGTGTCTTTATTTTATCTCCCATTTTTTGGCACTAATATGGCATCTCTTACATCATCTTTAAAAGCCAATGATAGGATAATTAATTCTACTCTGACACAGACTATTCCACCCATGTTAAACCCCATTATATATACTTTAAAGACAGAAGAGGTCATGCAGGCTGTTAAAGTACTCTACAAACGGACCAAAGCGGTAGTGAAACGTAGCATGCCTAGTGGACAGGCAATTCACCCATGAGTAGGAGTTTGGAGTAAAAAAGAACATTTGTTGAATAATTCTTTCATTGAAATATAATGTCCACAAACCTTTGGCTTCATGAAATTAATTACCATTAAGTTGTCATATACTTTGATGTAATGAAAAAAAGCCTTTTTCATTATATCCCATATTCAATGAAAACATTAACATGTATAAATAAACCTTGTATTTTTAATAAATTATAATTCTATGACTATGCAGGTACAAATGAAAATTCTAATATATTGTAAATTGTTGTCTTTGATTACTAATTTAGTAATCAAAGATTACTGAGCACATATCACAATGTTTAGTATGGACCTAAAAGGTGTAGGTTCAGCTGTCTCATTATTTGTGTTTTTAAAGAGACCTGCCTAATGCATTACAAATGTGAAGTATAAATGTCTTAACAATGGCGTGCTTAACAAAATATAGCTTTCTGTTGATTTTTCTTTTAGTTTTTGTTTAGTTACCTACTCCATTAAACTAGCTCTAACCTGAACAATTGCAATTTGTGTGAACTCCTACGATTTTGAAGGTATTTTAATCATGGACTACTCGTCAACTCTACATTTTTGTTTTACTTTTGGTGTGAAATCATCCCTCATATCAGACCACCACATTTTGTAAATGCACTAGTTAGCAACAGTCACTTTTCTACCAGTCAATGCAATACAATAGTTCAAGAAAATTATAATGGTTTATTGTCTGCCAAAGCTCTTTATCATTTATTATGCCCTTTTTTCTAATGGATATAAGAGGCACTATTATAATTTTATCAAAAGGTTTTGACAAAACTATTTTGACAAAAAAAAACATTTGAGATTACATTGTTATTTATCCACAGAGATGTTTTCCTCTTGCTAATATTTTGCTGAGATTTACATATTCATCCAGATAAAATACATGTTTTATGGGTTAATTTATTTCATTTTTACTGGTTGTTCAGTAGTTAAGAAAGGTAGTTAAGACTGCAGTTGACTAGTCCTCTTTTAAGCTAATTTTAGTGCAGTTAAATGTGGACAAACAACAGCAAAGAACACATCAAACCACACTTCAATTACCAGCCACACACAGACTCTGAATTCCTGTACATTTCCAGTTTCAGTGCTTCCTTAGGCTGTAGCTAAAATATAGCCTAAAAATAGCCAAAAAATAAATAAGTCATGACATTGAATGTGTAAAATAATACCACTGTGGAACATTTAACTAGAGGAGTGAATCATGACTGTTCTGATGACATGCAAAAAATAACTAAAACTAAAAAACAAAAAAGAAAAAAAAAATGCAGCACCAAGCAGGTGAATGATTAAGAAACAGTCTGGCACACAACTGAATCATAAGAGCTGAAATATTTGTAGACTAACAAAGTATATTTAGCTTTATTTAGCATCTGCTTGCAGTGGCAACTACTGAATGTATTAGTCAACTAGTCTATATAAACCAGGGGTGACAAGCAGGAGTCACAACTGATTCCACTTGTTTAATCATTTGATCTTGACTTTCAGTAGACTCAGGTGTGGTCTCTACTTGGTTGGAATTAAAATCAGCACCAGCCCTGGCCTTTTCCAGATAAAAATGGACACCCCGATATAAACCCTATTTAGGCTGAATCACAAAAATATGTCTCCTCTATACAGTACAGTTGAGGCCAAAAGTGTTCATACACCTAGGCTAAAGATATTCAAATCTTTTTCACATTTCATGTAACTGCATACACTAATTTTAGCAAGTCATTTAGTCCATCTACTTTGTTCACATCAGAGGTCATTTTAAAACAATCAGACAGAGACAGATTTATTTCAGCTTAAATTCACCAGATTAGAATTAGTTGACTGTCTCTTTAAAAAGTCTGGAAGATTCCAGAAATTGATGCAATTACTTTTAGAAGCTTCTGATTGGCCAACTGTCATAATTAGGCAGTAATTGGGAGTGCACCTGTGGCTGTATTTGGAGCCAGTGCCTTTTTGCCCTTGATACCATAAGAAAATCCAAGCAACTCAGCCAAGGCTTCAGAAAAAATTGTGGATCTCCAAAACTCCTTAGGAACAATCTGTACAAACAATTATATGCAAATATAAAAATCTAGGGACCACGCAGACACTGCACTTTTCAAGAAGGAGGCACAAATTAACTTCCAGGGATAAACAAATACCCATATGTACATGTTAACTAAGCTGATGAAACTGTTGAAGATTTTCCTTCACTGGAGCTAAGAGGCCCAAACCTGTTCCAGGATGACAATGCCCCTGTGTACAAAGCGAGCTCCATGAAGACATGATGTGTTAAGGTTGGAGTGGAAGAACTTGAGTTTATTTCATTGCCGGATTCTAATAAAATTTGAGTGGGAGAACAGCATTGTCTTCTGAATCTGTAAAAAAACATAGGAGAAAGGTAGCATTGGCAACTATTTACTTCTGGTTTTGGTGTGTGGCATGGTGGCCCACCGTCATAGTACCAGACGAGAGGGGGGAGGCTAGAAAGGAGAAATTGGGCACAAATCTTCTGTAATACCCCGCTAACCCCAAGAAGGCACATACCAGTTGTTTGGACATGGAATATGGGAATTCTTTGACTGCCTCAATTTTCTTTTCCTGGGGTTTCAACAGGTCCTGGCCAATGCAGTAGGCCAGGTACTGTGCCTCAGTCAGCCCCAGTTGGCACTTTTGTGGGTTTGCCATTATTCTTGGAGTTCCCTTAATTCAATTCAATTCAATTCAATTTTATTTGTATAGCGCTTTTAACAATGGACATTGTCACAAAGCAGCTTTACAGAAATAAATGGATTCACAAAAATATATTGTAAATATTTAAATTTATCACTGTGAATTTATCCCTGTGAATTTATCCCTAATGAGCAAGCCAGTGGCGACGGTGGCAAGGAAAAACTCCCCGAGATGATATGAGGAAGAAACCTTGAGAGGAACCAGGCTCAAAAGGGAACCCATCCTCATCTGGGTGCAACGGATAGTGCAATTATAAATAAATCCCTTCTATTGTGTACTACATGGACAAATAGTGCAATTGTGCAACCAATAAATTCATCACAGTATTTGCAAGAGGTCCGGCTGGTTAAAATCTATCCACTGTCCACTGATGGAGTCCTGAGTACGAAGCTGCTCGTGGCAACTGCAGCCCCAAAGCCACTACAGCAATCGCAGTCCCAAGCCATTACAGTACAGCTCCCCATATGTGATCCCCAAGCCATCTCCACATCTCCACAGCCCCCAGGTGGCACCATCCTTAAGACCTCCTGCAGATGGAATAAGCAGTCTGACCATGTGTGATTGGATTATGACATCATCCATGTATGTTGCACTCTGTGCACTCTGTGGAGCCTAAGGGGGAGAACTGCCAGTGGCCACTGGAGGTGATGAAGGCAGTTTTGGGCTTTGCTTCCAGGATCAGGGCCACCTGTCAGTATCCCTTTGTGAGGTCGAAGGTAGAGATGAAGCAGGTTCTCCCAAGATGCTCCACCAGGTCATCCACTTGGGAAAGGGGGTAGCTGTCGAACCCCAATACTTGGTTCAGTTTTCAGAAGTCATTGCAGACCCTTAGACTTCTGTTGGGCTTGGGAACCACCATGATGGGGCTGGACCAGGGACTGGCAGACTCCTCGATAATGCCGTCCCATAGCATCTTGGCCATTTCCTCCTCAATAGCTTGGTGACAAACCTCTGTGACTTGGTATGGCTGCTACTGTATTACCATTCCAGGCAGGGTCTTGATGTCATGTTGTATCAGCTGATCCAGCAATTTCCATAGTTCTTACTGCTGTGAGGGGGTGAGGTATTCCGCCTTTTGAAACCAAGGTGTGGCTGGCGGTTCTGGGGAGACACCAGCAAAGGCTGAGAGCACAGGGACAGGTTCAGTCCATTTTGTAATGATGTTGATATGATATAGCTGGGTGTATTTCCTCTTACCTGGCTTACCTGCACACGGTAGTTCACTTGGTCCCCCTGCTCACTGACCGTCTAGGGGCCCGGCCAGCAGCCAAGGAAATTACAGCTGGCACTGGATAACAGAAGAAGCACTTGGTCACCAGGCTGGAACTCACAGGGTTGAGCGGGGCAATTATATTTCCATTTTTGCTTGTCTTGGTGCATCCTCCATGTGTTGTCTCAAAATGCAGGCTATGCGGTCAATATGATCTTGGATATGTTGAACATGGCCAAGTGGAAGGGGGAGGGTTCTCCTTCTGAACAGAAGTTAAAATGGGGTGAACCCAGTGGATGATTGTGGTGTTTTGCATACTGCAAACAGGACGCTGGACAGGAGGAGGTCCCAGTTCCTCCCTTCCTCACCTATCACGAAATGCAGCATTCTCTTCAAGCTCTGGTTGAATCTTTCAATGAGGCCATCTATCTCTGGGTGGTAGACAGATGTCCTGATTTGCCTCACCTGCAACATCCAACAGAGATCAGACATAAACTTTGAAACATAGGGTGTACAGTCAGGAGGTCCTTAGGAATCCCTACATGGCTGAGGATGAGTTCTCTGGTGATGTTTTGTGATGTGGACTTTCGGCGTGGGATTGAATTGGGGTACCAGGTGGCATAATTTATGATCACCAGAATATACTCACGTCCCCGGGCCGATTTCAGCAGTGGCCCCACAAGGTCTATTCCTACCCTTTCAAAGTGCATGCTTGGCAGAAATTTCATAGCTCTACATCTAAGCCTGTGTAGTGGAAGCAGTCTTGAAGCTTCTCAATGGTGTTGCGGGGCTGCACGTGTCCCCCTAGTGGGGGAATAGGCCAGGTGCATTAGGAGGTCAATTTTAGACCTGGGCACTCCCAGGAGATGTTTGAAACACTCAGTGTGGTAGTAGAGCAGGCCATTTTTGATCAGGAAGTAGGGATGGATCATAAAAGACCAAACTGAACTAACTGGAGCTTGTTTATGCATCTACTGGAACATCCAGACAGCAAGGCATTACAATAGTCCAACCTAGAGGTAACAAAATCATGAACTAGTTTTTCTTCATCTTGTAGTGATATTACATTTCTTATCTTGGGAATATTTCTGAGATGAAAGAAAGCTATCCTAGTAATATATTCTAGAAAGCTATCCTAGTAATAAGGTCTTTTACTGCTGCACATGATGTAACTGAAAGATCATCAAGAGTTACTGTGTAATCAGAAAGCTTACGTCTAGCTGCAGTTCTAGTAAAAGTAATTCTATGTTGAGTAGGAGGACGTTACTCAACATCCAGTGTCTAATGTTCTTTACACATTCCTCAACTTTGTTAATGTGGTGTTTGTCATCTGGCTTTGATGAAACATATAGCTGTGGATCATCAGGGTATAACAAAATCTTTGGTATTGACGGTCAATTATTTGCACATAAGTCTAATTATATTTCATCACTTCAGATCAGATCATTTCAGATCTCGGAGGCTGTTCTTCCCAATCATGCCCCAGGTGTGTCTGTCATTCCCAACATGAGCATTAAAGTCCCCTCCAAGCACAGTGGAGTAAGTAGGAGGTATCCTCTCAAGTACCTGCCCCACTTTCTCAAAGAATGCTGAATTTGAATATGCCAGTGTTTTCTCCCAGAGAATCAAAGCCTCATAATGCTTTTGTTCCATGGGAAAACTGCAACTATGCCACTTTTAATTGCAAAGATAAGTCCATCTAAGACTGTCCAACATATGCCTGTTACTGATTCCCATTGCACCTAATACTCATTCATCTTCCAGATAGTGATCCCACAAAATGGCTTCATGTAACCGTTCTCTGAAGCTTGTCACTGTCTTTCATTAGAGTGGAACAGATAAAAGACTGATTTCAAAAATGGCTGTCTCTCTGGTTGTTCCTTAGTGCTTAATGTTTAAAGCAAAACAAAGGAAATGATATTCCAACAGATTAAATTTAAGTGCTCACATGCAGTGCTCTGTCTAAAATAAAAACACATTGGTCCTCATTTCCAGTTCCCAAAGGAATAACTAACAACAAAATCTATTAACTCAGTTAATGCATCTGAGTATTAGTGGTTTAAACAAAAGTGCATGATTAATCTCAGTAGGTAAGGAATACAACTGAGATTACTTTTAATCAGCTGACAAGTGTACAGCAGAATCAAGATACAGTTCCTGTGGGACTTTTACATTCTTTATTAATATGCAATTCAAGTAGTCCCTTGTGGGAAAAAGTGTACTTAAGTGGTGCTGAAACAGTTACATATTTAATGTATATTATTTTGGCATACATATATATATATACTACTCATGTTATTTTGGCCAATGTTATGATATAATTTAAATATAAAATCATCCGTGTACCTGGTCCAGAACACTTTTTTAAAAATAAATCAGAACAAAAAAAGTCTTTGTGCAAGTTTACACCACCAATCCTTTTGGTTCTAATTTTTAACATTTCTGTTGATAGTAACATCTACAGCATAAGAATGAGTTACAGCTCAGTAAGATGCCACTGACTTAACCTGATTCATTTTTTTGCAGTGAGAGAACATTATATATATATATATTGGTGTAACTTTCATTATTGCAATTTTGTCTTAGAATATTCTTCACAACTTTCACTGTAGTTCCTGGAAATTGTGCAGGTTTACCTGCATCATAGACAAATTAAAGTTAAAAAAGCCTGGTTAAATAAAGGGTGTAAAATGCACTTGGGGATTGTTTGGGAGATCCATCCAATATACAGGCAATTGTTCATGTTCATGAATATCAATCTAGAACATAAGAGAAAAATCTTAAAGTTGGAAAATATTGGAGTATTGGAGTATTATAAGGAATGTTAAAAGTCCACAAAAATTGAAGATCTTGAACATATTGTTTAAATATTTAGGGCAAGAATAAAAAAGGTATCTCCTGGAACTGTATTTGTTAACATTGCCATTTTGGGGTCAAGAATTTGTGCAGTAGATACAGATACATGTTTGGCTTTATATTTCAGATGATCTATCTATCTATCTATCTATCTAAGTAGTAGCAGAAAAGAGGTACAAGGCAGTTCAGCACAGAGGAGATCCCTCTCATTATTTTGTTATTTTTTATTATTGTAGTATATTTAATATACACTTTATTAGGCACACTACATTATTACTGGGTAAAACATCCCTTTTCTCTCAGAACAGCTTCAATTCTTTGTGGTATGGATTCCACAAGGTGCTGGAAACATTCCTTTGAGGTTTTGGTCCATGTTTACATGATTGCATCACGTAATTGCTGCAGATTTGTCAGCTGCACATTTATGCTGCAATCTTCTGTTCTGTCAAAGGTGCTCTACTGGATCAGTACACTGAACTTATTGTCATGTTCATGGAACCAGCTGAAGACAACTTGTGCTTTGAGACATGGTGCATTACTATGCTATCAGTAGACATTATAATATAGTAAATTGTGGCCATAAAGAGATGCAATACTCAGAGATGCTGTGGCAGACAGATGATGCTTGGCTGGTATTGAGATGCTTTTTTGCTCACCCAGGTGTAAAGAGTGGTTATTTGAGTTACTGTAGCCTTCCTGTCAACTCAAACCAATCTGGCTGATCTTTTCTTACCTGTCTCATCAACAAGGCACTTCCTGCAGTCACTGCTGTATTCAATCCAATCCAGATATACACTGCATATCTCATCATAATGCCCACCACAAGGTCTCATGCTTATGCTGATGATGTGTTGCTGTTTATTTATACAAACCCTAAAGCTTCTGTTGCCCCATTATTAAACCTGATAAATACTTTTGGATCATTTTTAGGATATAAGGTAAATTGGGACAAGAGTGAGTTAATGCATAGACACAACATTTTTAAGATCTACCCCTTTTAGAATAGTCTTGGAAAAATGAGTCATTATAGTTACTAAAGAAATAGACAATTTATTACAACAGAACTGGGGAAAGATAGTTCAGCAGCTCAAGAGAAATACAGAATTCTGGAACAGTTTTCCTATTTCTGTCATAGCGGAGTCCATGGACATGAATGCAAATGCAGAATTTCTTTAATAAAACACAAGAAAACCACAAACACAAGGAGACTGACAAACACAGGCATGGCTCATGCTAACCAGGGCTAGGAAAACTTAGACTAGGGACCAAACTATATACAGTGCAAACACTAACTAACCTGACCAAGAAAACAAACACTGGCATGAACACCAGCTTAACATAACTTAACACAAATCTAACACAAAGCTCCAACAAACAAAGGGAAAAGACGAAACAGAAATTGGGTAGTTAATCAGGAAAATAACAAACGTGAGCAGTTCTACATGGGCAGTCAGGTTGCCCTTTAGTGGCCCGAGGTGGAACTGCTCCTGGTGGCCATGACAGTATCTGTGGTGAGTCGGATCAATGCCATCGAAATGATTGTGCTGCTGAGGTTTTTAAACATGTTTCAGGCAATGCTTGTATTCATCCCTCTAAACTATTTTTTAATCACAAATAAATAAACTGCATTTCGGCTCACTTAAAGTGGTAAATACAGCATTATGAATTAATACGTAAAATGCTAAACTGTAGTCACATAGTTATAACAGGTATACTGATTTTACTGTTGTCAGGAAAAGATTTTAGAGCTTTGAGTCATGACTGACACAGCTTTCGCTAGCTAGCTGACATTATCCATCATTTTAATCAAAGTAAATTAACTATAAGTAGTGAATGTTATGTACTAACTGAAAATATATTATTGAACAGCAGTCAACATTTACACTCGAAACAAACTATTTTTTCATGGGAATAAATTGCTGCTCTCTGTGAGTTCCATCTAGCTCTGACACCTGCGGCACGTTAAGCGCTCTTTTATGCTCTGCTCATTCCGTCAGTGCAGTTTGTATAAAAAGGAGTATCGAGCTAAACCAAGATTTGTTGAGTGTTTGATAAGGTCATACAGTCAATAAATTATTAAGAAATTTATTTAATTTAATTTCACTCACATTGGTTTGATAGTTATAATATCAGTACAATGCGCTAGCTTAGACATCAAAACGAGCAACATACCAGAAAAAAGAATTTACGGCTGAGGGTCTGTTAAAACAGTTTACAGCAGAAGAAGAGATGGCTTTTCTCTAGAACTGTGTAGAGCTTCTGGAGTGTGCGTTCATGAGGCTCCAAATCCATCAGTTACTTCAACAATCACGCCTTTTTATTTATCACCTAACTAACACCTAAAATAACTCCTTAAAAGCATTAATTGTAAGGAAAAATATTGCGTGGATTAAGTGCATTAATCGGTTCCTCATCAAGCTCTACTGTGCAAGCTTTTGCCATTTTCCTTGGCCTTACATTATCCATGACATCACTGTGTGAATCACTGTGCACCTGTAAAGAAGGCATTGATGCAAAAGTGTTATGATCCGCATAAGAAAATATATCAGTTTAATTACATCTGTATTGCAATAGAAATTATTTTACCTACGTAAAATAATATGTATTGTCTTTGATTGCACTCTATCTTCATAAAACAGAAGTTCAGGAAAAAGTGTGTGGATTGACACAGCGGTCAGCTGAAGCTAGTAAGTGTTGAAATGTAATGTATCAAGTCTTTATGCTAACCATCAGATTATTCTGAATTAGTATAGAATTTTAATAAAATTTTATATAGTTTAGCATAGAAGTATAGATAGTTATAGAAGTAAATTACTTATAATCGCACTATCCGGTGTCATGACTCATGTCGTCTCAGGGAGTTTTTCTTCAGCACCATCACCTCTGGCTTCCTCATTAGGGATTAAATTTATAAATTTAAAATTTATATTCTGAATTTATATATTTCTATAAAATATACTATGTATACTAAAATATATATCAAGTAGGTAAAAAGATGAATGCAAAGTGAAGCAATATACCTGAAGCATTCTGCATATAATTCAAGTAGACTATTATCATATTAAAATATATTATTTTTTCAGAAGGGGTCTCTGGAAAACATCACAGAATGAGTACACTTATGGGAATGGCTAAACGACAGTTGCGATGATCCATGCACATGCAATGTGGCTTTAATTTATTCTCTAAAGAGACCTAAGAGACCCAGCTGACTAGTTTGACAGTATATGGATTCCTGAGAGGCTGTAAGCAGTAGTGAAGCAACTCTGCTGAGACAGTGTCTTAGTTACTCAGACCAGTAAGTAATTAATGACAAAGTAACTTCTCTTCTGGAGAACTGTGGCAGATTCTCCGTGACGCTCAGTAAAACTTACCAACATATTTCCTTATAAAACTGCACAAACTGTACCTAAGACTACTGATGCATATTTAAAAAGCAAATGGTTGTCACACTCAGTGTTGATAGTGATAAAAGACTGGATAGGGGACTGTAGCAGGGAAGTGATGTCCTGGTCGATCTGCCTATAGAAGCATCTCTGCTATCGTGATGTAAAGGTCTTTTCTCCGGACAGCAACTGCCCCCTTGTCTGCTGGTTTGATCACAGAGTCATTCCTCTGCTGAGATCTTTCACGGCTGTGTGTTCTTCCTTATGTAGATTGAGGCTTTTGGTGGATTTTTTTATTTTATTTATGGTGCCAATTTTTCTTTTGCGGATATTGGAAAATTATATTATTATATATAATGGAATTATATTATATTAGATTGTATGCACATATTGTGTATTCTGTTTTAATTGTTTTTTTATATTAATTGTTTGTAAAACCTTTCCCCAGCACCTGCCTGCCTTCTTAGTTTCAGACATCTCTATGCTAATGGAGGTATTACTGAGTCAAATCTGTAAGAGAAAATTACAAGAGAAATTCTATTCTGCCAATACGATTCTTTATGATCCGGATTTTGAAATTAATGCTACATGGTCTTGGGGTCACCTACTGTTTGCTCAGTAATATACAAACTTTTTAAACAAGAGTAACCCTTCTGACAGCGAATAAAGGAACATTAAAATCAGTTTGTGAAGTAATATTCTGTGGTAGCTCAAGCCTCCTTACCATGAACCAGATTACTAGTTCCCAATCAACTACAGACACAGCCATTGCCTTCAGTTACTCACTGTATAAAATATTTTGGAATTATCTGTGCAGTGTGGTTCGTTCTTTTACTGTGCTCAGGTTTTCAGCTGCTAGAAACTCTTATCCATTTAATATATGGTTTTTGTGTCATGACGTCATAATGAACTGCTGTCATTAGTGTCATAATGAAGTGTAAATCGTGATCTGTGAGCGTGTTAAGAGCATAGTGTGTGGACACTCGCACAGGGTGAAGTCTCCAAACAAGTAATGTGAGCGCGTACACTAGGGGGCAGTGTCGCATGAACCAAACCAGAATTTGCAGAACTGAGACAGTAAGAACGAACATACACAAAAAGAGAGCTCCAGGTTTCACTGCCTCTTAGAAGAAAAAGAAAGTAAAGTGTGTGACCGTTATAATGAACTACAGCCAGTATAAATCCTCACAACTTATATTCATATATAACACATCATGACTGTAGTTTTTCTGTAAATAAATCCATCATACAATAATGTGTTCATGTGAATGAAACATGAAACGCAGGGAAAAAACTGATCTACGAGCTCATGATGTTCATTTATACTAGCTGTTAAAGAGTTTTCTCATAGATGAGAGATTATTAAAGACATCATCCTGAGAAACTAAGGGTCTGAAAATGTTTTTAACTGTCGACACTTTTAGGAAGAGATTGGAGAACATGAGCATGAAGACAGAAAGTCCTGGAGGTGGTAAGGGAAAATTTTAGTGTCTACACTTTAACATTTTATTGTTTACATTTGAGAAGTGTTTGGAACAATATTATTATGAATTTAATTTAACGCACAGCAGCAATAATTTCTCATCACAACATTTCCAGGTACACAATTGGACGCACCTCTCCGCCAACAAATCAGCGTTCGTCTCAAGACCGGATGATGCAGAACATCACAGATATGCACGCTGTGTAGATAGCTCTCCAGCAGGAAGCAAGCTAGCACATCTCTGTGTGTCTGTGTGCCGCTTACCCATAATTCCCCTCTCTGTGTTTCATGATGCAAATACATGTTATCACAGAAGAATAAACCAGGCCTGAAGTGAGTGCATGACTGAATGCATGATACTAAAGTGCAGGCATGATGGAATACTGTATTTTGGCTCCAACATGTTAACAAGAACCCGAAATCGACAGTCAAAAGAAAAAGGCTGATGTCCGTTGCCAAATGCACCTGGTTTCTTCTGGGGCTCTTGTACGGGATTGAGGTAGTGGGCCAGCAGAAGCACACATTAGAGATGTTTGGTCTTTGAGCACTTCTTTCTCACAGGCAGGGACTGGAGTTTTTCATTGTGACTGTGTTGCAAAATACTGCATCATATCAATAGTTTTAGAAGTTATGTAGGACATAGTTCTCTTGCAATATTTGCAAATTGTTTTGATTTTGATGAGAAAGTAGAAATGTTGCCAGACCTCAGATTTAAACGCCTGCTGGGCCTCATCAATCCCCCTTCACCTGTTTTCGTGTTCGTGTACTGTCTCCTAATGAGGCTAACGCTGAGAGTGTGATGTATAACAGGCTGGAATGCTTTATACCAATTGCAACATCTGCTGTTCAAAGAGTGCAACTGCATCTGATGCATAATCAATAGACTGCCTAGTATTGCACCATGATGCATATCATCACATTTCTGCCCCACAATGCATCATGTCACAATGTTTTGTTGTGCCTGTACTATTTAGTAAGGGTGTAAAGCTCATCTTGTTTCAGCTGATCATTTTAACTGGGTCAGAGACTTTGTTTATTCTATCAACTTTTTAGGAGAATTTATAAATTTATTTATTTATTTTTAACATATAGTGAACATGTAGTACATTCTGCTTTTCAGAGCAATTTTAATTTATTCAGTTTTATACAGGCAAAAATGCACATGTTTTACATTGTTGTCTTTTCAGTCATAATTTTTATTCATTCAAATTTTGTTCAAGATATTCTGAAAATCGAATTGAAACGAATTGTGAAGACATTATTGTGAATCTAATCGAATCTTGATCGGAGTGTATCGTTACACTCCTACTATCTAAGGCTTCTTTGGCACTGGCCTGAAATATGTTTACTTGCTCAGATCTCATTGTGCCACATGTGACTGTTGTATGTTTTACCAGGCAGTCATCAGTGGCTCATGCACCATGGAGCCACAATCCTGTTGTCACAAGTGCTATGCAGAAGTCTTCATGTTGGTTGAAGAATTGATAAGCACTTGATGATGTGGGTTGTGTTGCGCTATCCGATCCTACTCAGTTCAGATTAATTCACTATACTGGCTTCACGATTCGACTCCATTCGATTCTTAGAATATTTTCAACAACACTTGAATGATGAAATTTGAAGAAAAATTATTTATATAAAAGACTCCTGTTTTATTTCTGAATCATAAATAATGCAAAACAATGTGTATCTTTGTCTTAAATAAAGCTTAAATAAAAATTTTAATGGCTATGAACAGATGTTTAATATTGTAAACAAAATGTACTAAAGGTTCACCATACCTTAAAAATATATAAACAAATGTAAAAATTCTCCTAAAATGATTTGATTGAATGAACTAAGTCTCTGACCTCATGAAAATGATCGATTGAAAAATAATGAGCTCTGTAGCAGTGTCTGATGTATCATTTTAACTGGAAATAGAGCTTCATAGTCAGCTAAAATGCCCAAATTCTGCAGCCTCCTTCCCAGACACTGTAGATTGCAGCGGCGTGGGGCTGGTGTCGTGTGAAGGCTACCGAACAGCCTCTCTTTTTTTCTCTTTAAGATTATGAGACAAACAAGAGAAACCGGAAACTGCTCTGTCTTGAAGACTCGAGTCTCACAGATGTTCTGTAATATTAAATCTAATTATGAATAGGTAAAAAGTGCAGTTGTTGGAAAATTGCTATGATATAAGAGGAATACTATCTATTTATTTATATTACATTATTATGTTAGCAGTTGCAGCTGCATTTGCAGTTAAAGGATCCAAGGTAGAAAGAGAATATTAACTTGTTAGATTCAAAATTATTGCTGTCACTGTGCAGGAGCAGTAATCTACTGGTGTATGCTATAGATTTTTGCAGCAGTGGGGCCATGGTCGAGCGTCAGCTGCATGTTGAACTGGCAGATAACGCATTCTCACCTGTGTCTTATTACCCCCAGTCTACTTATTTGTATTTCTTTGTGCTTTCAGGGACTGCCGTAATGAGAGAGAAAGAGAGAGAGTGGCATAGCTGCTTCACACACACACACACACACACACACACTCAGTGGAGCGTGAACTTGAGCTATGAACTAGTGAGCTAATGACGGCCCCTTTTTCAGTTATTTATTTTTTTTTTTTTGACTGAGTTGTTGAAGGTGTGCTGACAAGGGGAAGACTCAGATGCCGCCATGGAAGCCTCCTCACTCAGAGGGATCATACAGTCTCTCACCAGCCTCCACCAAACCCAATAGGAACCACCAATCATCCTTGACCAGCGGCATGAGCAGCAGCTACACTTCGCAGCCCTTGTGCAGGAGCAGGCCGAGAGCCAGTGCGCACTCCAGAAATTGTTGCAGCCCCGAAGCCTTCTTGGAGCTTTTTGAGTGTGCAGCAGCTTCAGGGGAATAACTGGAGGAGGAATGGACTCTGCTTCTCCTCCCCTTGTTAACAGGGGAAGCCCAGCTTGCTGCCCAGCATCTGCTGCCAAGGATACAGTTGGAGTATTCAAGTGTCAAGTGGGCGGTCCTGCAGTGTGTCAGCCGGACACCTGAGGAGCATTGCCAATCACCAAGGTCAGCCCTGTGTCAGCCTACACACAGCAGCTGAAGGACTCCTTCAGAACAGATCATCGAGCTGATGGTACTGGAGGAATTCGTCACTCAACTCCCGAGAGGAATGTCACCGGCCAGTGTTCCTGGACGAAGCTGTTCAGCTGACGGAGGATCACATGGTGGTGATCACTGGTCCAAGCGTCTCCCTTTTTCCTTGCTTTCTCTCTCTCTCCTCCCTACTCCTCTCGAAGTTCCAGCTCCCCGGGAACCAAGATTCAGGGGCCCCTAAACTGCCCTACTCAAACCAAGGAAGAGATGACCGAGTTGTTGGTACTGAAGAGCTGTAGGGGAATCTTGTTCCATGTAGCTCATCATAATTCCATGGCTGGGCATTTGGGGCAGGATAAAACACTAAACCATCTCATGGCCCGCATGTATTGGCCGTGAATTCATGGCAATGTTCAGCTACTACCCATGTCAAGTTCTAAATTACTCACAACGTGGCAAGGATCCTTTAAGGTCACACGGTGAGTTGGAGAAGCCGAGTATAAGGTCAGGCGAATGGATAGAGGCGATGCATGTCATGTTACACCAGTGTCACCCTTCTGTTTGGTTTGTTTGGAGCCTCAGTGACATTTCAATATCACATGCTCAGAATAAGGCGCCTGTACAATGCATATGCTGCTTATTTAGATGACTGCTGGCAGCGGCATTTACAACATCTGAGAGCTGTCCTGAGATCCTTGAGAGAGGCGGGGTTAATGGTAAATCCAAAGAAGTGTGCAATTGGATTGGAGGAAATACAGTATCTGTCCTTCCACTTGGGCCATGGGCAGGTGCCACCCCAAACTGATAAAACAGCAGCAATTGTGGCCTGCCCAAGACCCAAGACCAAAAAGAGGGTGAGGCAGTTCCTGGGGCTGGCTCACTATTATCAGCTCACTATTATCAGCTCACTATTATCAGCTCACTATTACTACCCAGTACTATCTACTGGGTCACCCCTTTACTCTCTGTTCTGCACATGCCCTGCTTCAATGGCTCCACTGAATGTAGGAATGCAATAGTGTTCACACGTGGGTATCTGGCAACAATACTAAAATGTTTCTGATTGTTTTTCACTTAATTTTTATACATTGCAATTTCACATAAGTAGACTGGTGGTAATAAGATACAGGTGCGAATCATCACACGTTACATGCCGGGAGAGGTAATTCTCCACCACCGTCTGCGACCCCGGCCCATGGACCACCTTGAACACGTGGGTATCTGGCAGTTCAAATTCGAGGTGGTCCATAGGCCGGGGGCACAGACGGTGGTGACAGATTTTTTAGTGAAAAATAAAAAAGTTACAATAACCTTGTTGCATAAGTGTGCACACCCTTTTATAATTGAAGATGTAGCTGTGTTCAGAATGATCAGTATCTCATGTTCAAAAATAATTATCATACAGCTGTCATCAATGAAATTACGGCCCCTTTTTCTTTTCTTTTTTTTTGACTGGGTTGTTGAAGGTGCACTTGGCTCTACAATTTTAATATAAACTAAAACAACCTTACTAATTCCTAAATGCTTGTTCCCTGTGGTGGTGTATCAATGCGTTGTGTATGTCTGTGCTTGCACTTTCACTCATACATCAACTAGTTTATGGAAATACATTTTTATTCATTTTTGACATAGAATTATTACACAGCCCACAAATAGTTTTTCAAACTGAGAGAAAAAAATAAAGAATTGTGTGCCATCTCATATAGTTACATAATTTAAAAAGAGAAAAAATCTCAAGTGATATAGAGATAAATATTAAAGATAACTAGCTTGAAATAAATCATAACCAACAAATTTAGGTGCATTAAGCATTCTTTAAGTGGCAAGCACTCACCCTATTTGCCACAGAATAGTTCTAATACCTTTTAGCTGGATTTGTTGGATTTCTGTCTCTGTTTAATGTTCTGTATATTATATGTATATTATGTGTGTACAGGGGTATATTATGACACATCACACCCCTGCTTGAGCCCTTGCTTTGTCTTTCCTCTGTTCTGTATACCTTCACTATTTCATGTGTACATCCGTCTGTCTGTTCTCTCCCTTGTTGTGCTTTGTCCTTTGGAGTTGGTTTTCCTTGGTTGACCTACAGCATATACAGCATACAACTGTAAATAGCTACATCATAAAGTAGTTGTAGAAAGGATGTCAACAACATTTCTCTGTAAATCCTTTTCTCCTTGTTATTAGTAGACTGGGAATAAGGGATGATGAACAAAGCCAATGCAATGCTGTTCTCACGATCATGAATTTTTGTATCTTATGGTGTGACCTACAAGATCTAGGATATAACTGAATTACTGTCTCATCCGCCTTCTTTACTAAAAGTGATAATTAACAAAGGCTTCTGAACTTGCTACTAAACTAAAAGATATTTACTTCAAAGAAATGCCTAATGTAAGCATAATTTAACAACCAATCAGATTTATATGTGGTTTCAAATCTGATTTGCAACTTGAAGTCAAATCAGATTGCATGTGTTTTTCTTGCCATTCCGTATGTGGCGCTTCCTGGTAAAAGATTTGCAACCAGAACAGCAATATGGACAACAACCAGGATAAAGGCAGTGCAGGGTGGGTTGGGGGTGAGCGTAGTCCCTGTGGTAGCAGCAGCAGCAAGCATAACCATTCTCTTCAATGTGTTGCTATTGTCTGATGAATAAACTGAGAGGTTTATGACTGGACTTTACCCTTATGTCAAACATAATCCATAATATGACTCTGTTTAACTACACTGTATAGACAAATTTTGTATATAGAAACCTGACCATCACAGTCACATGTGGTTCTTCTCCAAACTGTTGCCAAAAATCTGGAAGCACAAAGCGAGCTCCATGAAGACATGGTGTGTGAAGGTTGGAGTGGAAGAACTGGAGTGTCCTGCACAGAGCCCTGACCTCAACCCCACTGAACACCTTTGGGATGAACTGGAACACCGACTGAACCCCAGACCTCCTCGACATCCCAACATCAGCGCCTGACCTCACTAATGCTCTTGTAGCTGAATGAACACAAATCCCCACAGCCACGCTCCAACATCTAGTGGAAAGCTTCCCAGAAGAGTGGAGCTCATTATAACAGCAAAGGAGGAGGGGGACTACATATTACTGCCCATGGTTTTGGAAAGGCACATCTGGTTGTGACGGTCAGGTGTCCACATACTTTTGGCCAGTGTATGTAAAAAGGGGTATTTAAAAATAGGTTTTATGATATTTACGCATTTGAAGTAAAGGAATTACAAGTGAATGTTAAGGGTCTCATGTTCTAGCTATAGTCATCCAACAAAAGTCAATCAAAACACACTTTTCCTAAATTCTTTGGCCTTTTATGTAGCTGAATGGAAAGCCATTTGGGAGGGAACATATATTTTACCTGTGATTTTCACAGCAAACTAAGAATTGTAATATCTGACTCAATATCAGCAACGTGAAAATTTTGCTGTGAATAAACAAACAAACAAACAAACAAACAAACATTATGATAAAAGGATATTACCGTCTTGCAATTTTCTTCACCTAAGAAATCGACATTGTGGTATATAATTTATGTTTGCTCTGTTTGTGTCTCAGTATACATATAAAGGCTAATATTTAAATGAATCTGAATACAAAATTCTTTACTTAATTGAAATTCTAATTCAATTCTCAAAGAAATGACACCTATCTCACTCGCTAACTACCTTGCAGTACTCAGTATATGCCTGCATTGTACCAATGTGGATATGTGAGCAAATGAGCCTGAGAGGGAGCAACATAAACTGTGCATCCTCTCTCTGCGTTTCCTTTACACAGTGTTTAATGTGGTGGATGCTAAGAGTTCTGAGCTTAAACTACAATGTTAGCGCATAAGAGAGAGTTAACCTGTTATATAATAATCTATAAGATCTTTGTCTAGTGTCAGTATATTGCAGAGGCTAAATAATGTAGCAACAGTACAAAATTCAGCCCACAGTAGAATCCAACCTCTTCATTGTTTTTACAGGCTAAAACCCATTCACTTATGAAACATTAAATGTATTCTACTTTGAAAAACACTGGAATTTATTTTGGCTGCTAATAGATATTGCAATCCATAAAGAAGCAGTTGAAAACAAACATGCTGATAATGTACGGATATTTGTCCTAATAAGGTCAAAACGTCCTCTCAGTGTTTCTGTATTTCTAGAGAGGAACAGGAACCTGCCACAAAGATGAAAACTGACATGAAGTGGTCTTGCACCCAGCTTTAGCCATCAGTTCTCATTTGTAGAATACAAGAATGATGAAAAATACTGTAAAGACAAACTATGGGTGTTTTCACACAGTCTGTTTTAGCATTCCAAGTGGTCTCAGATTGGTGACTGATCATTTTATGGTCATATGTGAACACAACAAATGAACTCAGACCCCTTAAAAATGAACCACAAGCTGACTGTACTGGTCTGTGGTTCCTTTTGTGGTCTATTTTGTGTCTTATGAAAACAAAGTGATCTCATTCGGCTTCACATCTTGTTTTATGAGTAAAGAACTTGAGGCTTGCTGTTCATGTGTGGCTGCAGTTTTCTGTCACATTGCAGATAATAATAATAATAATAATAATAATAATAATAATAATAGCCACATGTAGTGATCTTGGAATCCAAGCACCCTTCACAAATACTGCATGCAGTGTCCAGTTCTTGCCAAGTTACACAGAACACTAAAGAGACCATAGATGAACATACTGTACAAGTTTTGAGACAGTTTAATGCTAACCCTGTGAAATGCCTGCTGAATGCTGATTGGCTGGTACCATGTTTTTAGGTAACCCAGTCAGCATTAGGAATCAGATTACAGATAAGCACAGATGATTCAATATGATTGGACTTACTGTTCCAGAAAACCAGCTCTGTGAACTAAACATCACGCCCTACAGATCATCACAACCAAAACTTTGCAGACAACCTCAGAATGTAGTGTTGAACATGCCTTTCACGTGTTGTCTGAGTCGAGTAAATTAAACTCCGCCCCGCAAGAATTGTTATATTAGCACTGCTAATAATAACAACATGCCAGTGACAGGAGCAAGGGCAACTGTATATGACTACAGTTTATTACTACCAGCCACTTAAATAGTAATGCCTGTAAACCGGCTCGTTCATGCAGTTATCCAATCAGCCAATCATTTCACAATGCTACTATTTACACTGCTGGTAGATGCCTGTACTGTGCAATGACAACAAACTATCTATCTATCTATCTATCTATCTATCTATCTATCTGTCTATCTATCTATCTATCTATCTATAGCTTAAGTTAATGTTCACATCAAGCATCAGAATGAGTAAAAAGTGATCTCAGTCCATGGCATGGCTGTTGGTGTGAGTAGTGGTTACACATAATGGTGCTCACCTTCAGTGAGTGGAAACACCTTGTTGATGAGGATTTCTGAAACTGCTGATTTCCTGTAATTTTCACACACAATAGTCCCTTGAGTTTACACTGAATGGTGCAAAAAAAAAAAAAAAAAACGATCCAGTGAGCAGCAGATCTGCGGAAACTGGGCAGTTGAAGATTGGAAAAGGCCAGGTGACGTTTTTCTAATCTTCAGCTGCCCAGTTTTAGTGAACATGTGCCCACTGTAGCCTCACATCCCTTTTCTTGGCTGAGAGGGGTAGAACCTGATGTGGTCTTCTGCTGTGGTAGCTCATCTGTCTCAGGGTCCAATGTGTTGTGCATTCTTACATGATTTTTTGCTCACCGTAGTTGTAAAGAGTGATTATTGGAGTAACTGTAGCCGTCCTGTCAGGTCGAGCCAGGCTGGTCATTCTCCTCGGACCTCTCTCAACAACAAGATGTTTCTGCACGAGGAACAGCCACTCATTGAGTGTGAGCACTATTATGTGTAACCTCTACTCGCAATAACAATCATGCCAAAGTTACTGAGATCACAATTTTGCCCCTTCTGTTGTTTGACCTGAACATTAACTGAAGCTCTTGACCTGCATATGCATGACTGCATGCATTGCACTGCTGTCACACGGATGGCTGATTGAATAATTGCATGAATGAACAGGAGTACAGGTGTTCCCTTTAACGTGGTTGGTGAGTGTATGTAGTGTATGCATCAGGAGGGTGAATGAATATGAATACATTATTCCGATTGAACAGATCTTTTTTTAGAAAGCTTGCCAGCTTCAGGGAGTGGGACCCCGTTAAACAAAACAAAAGAAAATTTGCATGAGTGCATGGGTTTTACTTTAGCTCTTTAGCTCTCTTGCCTAAGCTCAAAGCTCATGAAGAGAGTTGCCAGGTTTCAGCAAAATTCACCTCAACTACAATTCAAAAACCGCAAAAAAAATTTGAACTATCCCAAATTGTTCAGGAAAAATTAGATGCATTTTCTTCTTTCTCTGAGTCATTTTGGGGGGAAGTAAGTGGTGCACATTTCTGATTTGCAGTATATAGTCTCCTCTGAACGTTTTGGTATGGTAAGGCCAATTTTTTTTGTTTTTGCTATACACTATACACAATATTCTGTACACAATATGCTACATTATATACAATATTCTTGATATATACATCTAGATGTGTTAAACAACTTAGAACATGACACCTTTGCTCGCAGACCACTCAATTTTTAGGTGCATAAATGGGATCCTGCAGAACCTGGCAACCCTGCCCACAGAACTTAAAAAATAGCTGTCCACAGAGTCGCATATCTGTGCAGGGCTCTCCACAAAAATAATAATTTAATTAATTAAAAAATGATTGTAAAACTTGCACGTTCGTTGCACTTTTTTTTTCTCCTCATTCTCATTATTCGTTATTATGCATTATTAAATGAAAGTGTTCCCATCTGGACTCGCAGCAGCACTGTAGGTTCATCCCAGTTTTGTAGAAGATTCGGGTAATGTGTCCAAGGGAACATTTCTGATCTTTCAAAAACTACAGACATTCTGATAAAATATGAAAGAAAAATGACTCTTTCTAGCAGCTCTGTTTCTTCAGTGTTTTCCAGTGTTTCTGTGGCATAGTTGTATGATTAACATTAAAAAAAACAAGTCTGGTACAGATACATGAATATTTTGAGCACTAAACAAATAAAAATGGAAATACAGATAATGGCATTAAGTTAGACCCCTAGTATGCATGTGTTTGGTCTATGCCATCGATTTAGTAGAAATTACATGAAGCATGAGTTGGTTCCCTCGCCTCATTGCTTTTTTCTCATTGCAGACACCAGACACTATTTTTCATCCACAGCTAAATGATTGCATCATTTAAAATACCCATTTTGAATTACATTATCCATGGGGTCGGAGTTCTAAAGAAGTTGTGGACTGAGAGCTCATCAATGGTTTGAGAGCTCATCAATGAGCTCAACAAACTGAGTCCACTTTTGAGTCCACTTGTATTGTGAACACCAAAAGTACTGAGGTAATTTGCAGCTAGTTCCCTTTCAGGACCACTAAGAGGACTGAGAATGGTTTATTTAAAAATAACTATATGTGAAAACACCCAAATATTACATAACAGTGCACACACATTTAAAAACTAGGTGTGGAAGCAGGAATGCAAAGAGATAGACCATTGTCATCACATAAGAGTATATAGAATCCGTATTATTTCTATGCGACTGATGAAATCTGTTTCTCCTCAGGGTCAGCTTCAGCCTCAGCATCCCCCATCAGTGGCTGCCTTTTCTTCAGCTCACGCTGATACTTGGCCATAAGGGAAGCATAGATGCATCCATAAGCGGCTGCAGCGACCATCATGATGCACACAATGCCACACACAACACCAGCAATCACCACAGTGCCAATGGCACGACGGACGCTTATAGGCCGGTAACGCTGCTTAGCACAATCCAGCGGCTCGGACTCACTCTGTACCACAGCGCTCTCAGGCAACGGAGCAGCGGTTGCACGTGCGCATGGGAGAGAGCCACCTTTTGTTCCTCCAGCCCCACCCCCATTCTCATTATCCATTTGGAGGCAGTAGTTGAACATCTCTACAGGAACACTCCGGATGTCACGCCCTCGGAGTTCTTTGGGGAGGGTGCACTCCACAGCATCCACGTAGCCACCTGAAAAACAGAGACAAAGATGGAAGGAATTAGAGAAATGAAATTACAGCACTCCACAGTAAACAACGCCCTGCAGTAATCTGAATTACAGCTCCAAAGCCTCCAAAGCATCAACCACTAGCTAACAATGTCAAAAGGGTCAAAAGCCCATATGTATACAAACTGAGGAGCTGAAATCCATTTGAGGCCTGCTACAACATAAAGTCAGTCAGACACAAACACAAATATGGACTAAAGTCTATTGAGTCTTCAGCTGTTCGTGTAGTTCTACAAACTCATTTAGAGTAGACTTGAATTTGGCCTTCTTTACAAAGAATGGTATTAGCAAGAATGGACTTTTGGTTGCAGAGATACATAGAAAAGAATGTAAAGAAACTAATCATGATGCTATAACAGTGTTAACAGATAGGGATATAGACTAACAATTCATTGCACGTGAACACACACTTAGAGTCCGAACCCCTGAAACTTTCCTCCCCACCTCGATAGATGAGCCACTCCATCCAGTTCTTGAAGTCACGCAAATTGCAGTCACATTCCCATGGGTTGGAGCCAAGCTCAAGGTGCTGCAGGTTCTCAAGTGGTTCAAAGGCAGCCCTATCCAGTGCCTGGAGTCTGTTCCCGGCCAGAGAGAGCCAGATCAGGCCATGCTGATGTTCTAACAGACCAAGAGGCACAGCACCCAGGCCATTCAGTGACACATCCAACCGCTGAAGGCTCCCCAGGCCCTGCAGGAGGTCACGGTCCAGTGCTGTTAGGCTGTTGTTCCTCAGACTAAGATCAGTCAGGTTGGCCAGCTCAGCAAACAGGTGGGCTGGCAGGTTGTCCAGGTAGTTGTTGGATAGGTCAAGCCTCACCAGTGAGCTGAGGTTGGCGAATGCTGAAGCAGGCAAGGTTGTGAGGTGGTTGTTGGGAAGGAGGAGGGTCTGAATAGTTGAAGGTAGCAGGGAAAGGGCAGGCAGCGTAATCAGGTCATGCCCACCACAGTCTGCTTCGGTGGAACTGCACACACAAATGGATGGACAACTGGTGCACAACTGAAGGTGCAGAACCAGAAGGTAGAGCACACAGTGCACTGCTGAGAGATAATAATGAAAAAGAGAAGTGTAATCATTATTTTAAAGTATTTACTGCAATTCAATTAATTAAACAGCCTGTCTTTTCTACACTCCTTTTATAAAAATGTAAGTTTGGACGTCCAGGGGATAAACATCTCTAAATGCTATCTTCACTATTTTAAGTGTGGCGCATGCATCAACCTGAACCGAGTCATTAAAGCTTAGTGCTGAGAGCGTGTGTGTGTTTGTGTGTGTGTGAGAGAGAGAGTTTGGAAACCAGGACTGACATAGATTATTAATGAGAAAGGCCAATGTCAACCAAGACTACTGCAGTGCTCACATGATAGGCATCCTTTAGCTGCCCGGCATTTCAAAATTGCCCTCTTTCAAGGCCAGTCTGAAGGGTATTCACAGAGGGAAAAATGTATATACAGATTATGTAGCAAGTCTTTTCTACGATTATTATTATATTACTGATTCATTCTCTTTCTCTGTCTTTTTCTTACAATATACAGTGTAATTTCTTTAATGACCTCACTACTGCTTTTTCTGTTGATAAAAATTAAATTCATGTGCTGGATAATGCCATGTTCAGAACAAGTACTTTTTCTTCTATATACAACAGAAAGTATTTCATGGAGTGGTTCAAAGGTGGCTACATTATAGCATCATCATTCATTAATACACCACTGATGAGATGAACCTCCAAGATATTGCACAAATTCCAGCATTACATATATATAAGTATATATATATATATCCTTCATTTAAAGGAGAGTCAGGCAAAGTTTGTCAAAATATGGCAAGTTTAGGTCTCTAATGGTTAAGTAGGTTGAGGTGAATAAGATTGGAATGAATTTTTTACTCCTTGAGCCAGTCCCCTACTCCACACTGCTTGAAAGCCAAGTTATAACAATATAAACATGTGAAATGAATGAGAATAGCAGTGTGTGCTTGCTGATTTCAGACTGTGATAAGGGTAGAATCATCAGGTTTGGGGTGTGTCTATACAATGACTGACAAGAGGCCCATCCAAACTAAAACAGCACTCTGTATCGTAACAGTTTTCTAAACACATTTTCTCAGCCACATAATACACTTGTGCTGAGGCTATGGCTTAAACAATCATTATTTTTATCTTGTTCTTGTTCCAGGTTATTTGCACAAGTAAGAAATGTAAAAAGTCAACTGTTGCAGCCTTAAAATTAAAATTGTCTCTATTTTAAATGTTATGTAAATACTTGAAGAGCTATGTTTAACCTGGTTGCTTGACGCAGATCCAGGCAACCCACAGACACATGAGACAGAATGTATAATAGGGCTGAATATAAATTGCACATTGTTAGTGTGGCACGCTGGTGCAGTGGATAGCATTGCCTCCTCACAGCTCCAGGGTCCCAGGTTGGGTCCTAAGCTTGGGTTACTGTCTGTGTGCAGTTTCTCATGTTCTCCCTGTGTTCGTGTGGGTTTCCTCAGGGTTCTCCGGTTTCCTCCAAAAAACCTGCCAGTGAGTGGATTGACTAAGATAAGTTGCCCTTAGGTATGAACTGTGTTCCAGAGTGTATTCCTGCCTCATGCCCAGTGTTCCCAGGATAGGCTCCAGAGCCACCTCAACCCTGACCAGGATAAAGCGCTTACTGAAAATGAGTGAGTGAACAATATTAGTAATGTGCTGAATCTCTTTCTTCCTCCAGTTTCATGTCTGAGTGCCTACTCCCTCCAACACAGGCTTATAAGATTCTGTTCTCATGTTTTTGATGGTCCTGTGAGTCTTGCAGGATCTCAGTCCTAATGCATACCTCTACTCTGAGATGCCATAATTACATCCCACATGATATGCTACTGTCACATTGGAAAACTAATTGGTCTTGCACATTCTCATTCTGCTGTTCTGTTACTCTGTAACATCAGCTGTCAGTGTGTGGCTATGACCACCTATGTGTTTTGAGTGTGGGTGGATGTTCATGTTTAAGGTTATATACAGTAGACACCAGTGACACCTGAGACCTGCCCTTCGGTTTGGACTTGATCCTCGTGTAATGGGAGAGTACGTCAATCATTCAGCCACATATTTCAGTCTAGATTTTCAGTCTATGAGTTTCCACTGTCCACTTTTTTCACCCTCAGTACTAGATACACACATGCTAAAAAATATTTAATGTCTGGTGCAAAGATTCATAAGATATGTGTTTTCGAATAGTCATTCATTCATCTTCAGTAACCACACTATCCTTGTCAGGGTCATGGTGGATCCAGAGCCTATTCCAGGAGCACTGGGTGTGAAGCAGGAATACACACTGAATGGGGCACCAGTCTATTGCAGGGCATCATGCACACGTTCATGCACTTGTGACACTTAGGGGAAATCTAGAGCTCAACCTACTGGCATGATTTGAGAGACAGAAAGAAACTGAAGAACTTGAGAAACTCTATACAGACAACAACCCGAGCTTGAGGTCAAACCAGAGATACTGGATCTGTGAGGCGGCAATGCTGCTGTGGCGGGCAGAGTGTCAGTTTGGCAAAAGCTGTAACAAGAGAGGAAGATTGGGGGATGAAGGAGAGAGATAATTAGTGAGAGGGTTAATTAATGAGTTATGAGTGAGGTTCACCTGGTTATGCTGATTATGATCATTATAACCCAAGCCTTTATTCTCTGTGTGTGTTCTCTCCTGTGTGTTTTTAGTCATGTGGAGTAGGAGCTTGAGAAGCTGAAACAGTGGTAATTATGTTCTCTTCATGTGCTCACCACTGCCGGGTTAAACTGAACTCACAGACAGGTAAACAAAGAGAACCTAAATATAGACTGATTCATCTCATTTTTCTCATGATAAGATTACTTACATATTAACGTTGCTAAAACCTGACTTAGTAATGTTACTCAAGTAGTAATGGTTACAATTTCTGACTAAACATTTTGTACACAGGTATTATCATGCATGTCCCACAGTGTGTAGAATTTGTGTTGGTGAACATTTAGTCTGAAGTACAGTACATACAGTATTCCCTGCCTTGCCCTCTTTACCTTTTTATTCAGATGTACTGTATGTCAGATTGTAATTTCTCTTCCCTGTAAGAATTCCTAATTCATCTGAGAAAGAGTATTTAGAAAAGCAGTTTTGATTAAAGATTAGGACAATATCTTAAAATATTAGCATTTCTTTGCTTCTTAACACATACATGCACACAATTGACATATATTAATATGATCTCATTTTACAAACAAATTCAGAGAATGTATGTGTATAATCATCATACTACAACCAGAGTCACTAGCATCGCTAATTCCAGATGAATGGCAAATTCTTCTATCTCTGTGCCAGTCCCCTGTGCGAGTAGGTAGCTCTGTTATTAACTTACACACGCTGTTTTGAGTGGTTCCTCTGCAGTGCCTTATTGCAGTCCCAGCAGTGAGCCACATAGCTACGGTCTGCCTATGAGTGACAGTGGTTCCCACCTCAGAACTGGATAAGCATCAGTCTGCCTCGATGCCCACCTTCAGTGTTATAGGGCAGACAGGCTGCTAGCTGGGTAAGTGTCTGAGGGAAGGAGAGTGTCAGAGAAAATTGTTTATTCTTTTTTGTATTTTCATACAACATCATTCTGTATAAAGAGCTTCTACTGGTTAAGAGTTTCGAGTCCAGGAAAAGCCAAGCACTGCAAGGTTCTATGTTTTTCCTAGTCTAGCAATTTACTCAAGCACTTTATACGAGTTGAATTAGATGTATCAGGATATGTTTAGATCAAAGCAACATGAAAGTGAGTCAGGCAAATGGTCAGGTGATCAAAAAACAGGCAGAACCTAGGCGATACTGGGTAAAGTGAAGGAAGCTATTGTCAGTCCACTAATAAAAAGAGGCAGATATCAAAGGATTGGAATCATCAGACACAATGCTGGAGTGAGACTTCACAAAGTAACCATGAGCGTGTGGATTATTTAAAGGGAGTAGTGTGATTAAACACAGGTGAGTTCTGTTAGTAATCCATGTGGATGTGGTGTTCCAAGGAAAGAGAGGTGGTTGCCAGCTAAGTACATACTGGAAAAGTGTAACGTGGGTGGCTGAATGACGCAGGGATTTTTGAGACTATTAAGCCCGTGGGAGGTAATGTAAACATTTTCTTAGTTGCTTCTCTCAACTCGTTCATTAGCTTGAGGATGATACCCAGAGGTCAAACTAACAGATACCCCTAAGTTTCCATGCAGTTCATACTTGAGACATGAATTGCAGTCCTCAATCTGACACACTGGGCCTCATTTATCAATTTACCTTTCCGTAAATATTTTTATAGGTTACACCAAACAAAAAATTCCCGCAAGATTTACAAAAGTTCTGATTTTCTTCACACTCACGTCCATATTCTTATCAATGCCAATCACACATAAAGTGCAAAGCATGTTCATGGCACAGCTAATTTGCATTTAGTGATGCATTTAGTGATGCCCACAAAACTCTATAAAAGCTCACAAAATAAGGATAAAATGGTGAGAGAAAAGGAGATTTTCAGAGACATAGGTAGACGTTATTTTTACTCACATCTACACCAATAAAGAAATATTATTTAGCAGCATAATAGCAAATAAAAAGGCCAGAAAAATTACACAAAGGCTGAATTAGGTGTGAATTAAGTGAGGTGAAAAGAAAATGGGTTCACATGAAAATGGAGGAAAAAAGATGTGTACACTGTACCAAGCCAATGAACCCACCCCAAGTGCCATCTTGGTAAAGCGTGTCATAGCAGGAGGGCATGTGTCTTAAAGGAACATTATGTATTTGAGAAGAAGCTCAATGTGGGATGCAGCACACTAGGGAATATGTGGCATCATCATTATAGGTTGAATCATATCAGATCGGTCACTTATCTCTTTTTGAAATGTGCCAGCAGCAAGAAATTCGAGCAATGACAAAACAGGAATGGTACAAAATCATTTTGTCAGTCTAATAAGTGCAAGCTTTAAAGTGTTGCATAGCATTAAAAGAATATTCCTTGGTAAACTGAAACAATTTATAAGCCAGCTTTCATCCTCCAAAAAATTCATATAAAAATTCCAGTGAATTATTCCAGTCATATGATATGAAGCCTTTCAATCAAGGTAATAGCCAGAGGTCCAACTAATCATTAGAGAGTCTCCTTACAAATTTACAGAAACATCATATTTCTTGTGTAAATGTTCCTACAAATGATTTACAAAATAAATCTATTTTTATTAGTTTGTATCTAGCTTGATAAATGAGGCCCAATGTCCTTTGGAATTGTGAAGTATCTGAAACCGCGCTGAAACGTAAATTCTGCTATTTTGAAAGCTGAAGGTAAGCCAGGAAAAAGAATGAGCCAGAGGGACTTTAAAAAACAGAAGAGGGCCCATTGGGCTTGTGTTGGAGTGAGTCAGAGGGGCTGTGTAGAGTAAAAAATGGTCCATCTGGCTTGTCTTGGGGTATTAAAGTTTTTTGTGATCGGTGTAGACTACAGAGGTGTTTGGTTCCCTCCAGCCAGTGTCACCTTTTTTCCCAGTGCCAGTTTTACTGCTAGAAACTTACTTTTAGAAGTAGATTTACTGTCATATTTTACACAGTTTATACACTATAAACAGTATAAAGGGTGAGTGAAATTCTTTAATTGCAGAGCCCCAACAGGAAAGCAGGCAGTTAAAGAAGAATAATTAATAGCATTAATAGGAAAACTAAAATATAAAGGTAAAATATAAAAAATACAAACTAAAATGTGTGCATAATAAAAAAAATAAATAAATGATAAACTATATACCATGAACTGTGCAGTATTATAAAAATCCTGTGAATACAGGAATGTTAAAAAAAATAGCAATAGCAAGCAACAAAAACAAATTGAAATAAGACAAAAAACAAAACAAAGAAAAAATAATTACAATAACCTGGTTGCGTAAGCATGCACATGCTTAGCCAATACTTTGTTAAAGCATGTTTTGCTTGCAATTCAAATATTCAGTGTTTTCAGGTAAGAGTCTACCAACTTAGCACATGTTGATTTCTCAAATTTTATTCCAATCTTCCTTGCAAAAATGCTCCAAATCTAACAAATTGTGAGGGGATCTGCTGTGCACATATTTTGCTTGTTACGAAATAGATTGGGCTATCCCTAATTCTCTCTGTCTTGACTGGAGCCCCAGTCCCAGCTGAAGAGAGATGCTGCCACCACTATGCTTCACTGTTGGTATGGTGTTCTTTGGTGATAAACTGTCTTGTTTTTGTGCCTAACATATCTTTTAGAATTATGCCCAAAAGGTTCTAATTTGGTCTCATCAGTCCATAACACATTTTGGCACATGGTTTGGGCTGATTGCATGTATGTTTTGGGAAAATTTAGGTGGGCTTAGGTGATTTTTTGCTTCCATCTAAATACCCTACCCCACAGGCCAGACATGCGAGGAATATGAGAGTTTGTTGTCACATGCAGGGAGTGACCAGTACTTGCCAGATATTCCTGCAGCTCCTTTTCGTCTTGTCCTTTCATCAATTTTGGAGGGACGTCCTGTTCTTGGTAATGTCAATGTGGTGCCCCATTTTCTCCACTTGTTGATGACGGCCTACAGCCTACACCAGTGGCGGTTCTGGCTTACTTGGCACCCTGGGTGAAATAATAAGACAGAAGACAGCGAGGATGTTTGTTTTAGCATTGGAATATCCCCTTAGTGATGCATGAAAAAGCCATGATCCTCTTGCAATACAATCATAGAAAATGTTTTAGATGCCAATCAAGCAAAGTGAACTAAATCATTAATGTGATTGGTTTTGTTCATTTTGCTGCAGACAACACACATTATTAAGAAAACGTTAAGCAGGATTATGTCAGATTCTGTATGCTACTGTATATCAGAAATGGGGATTCATTTGGTTGTATTTCTTTAAGTGTTTTTATTGACAGTATTGCACAAAGTTAGAGGTGCAATACTGATAGGTAAATCTCCCCCGTCTCACTTTGGACTTCTAAGCAGTCCCTTGACAGTGACGTCCCTTACATGCTTTACAACCTCTATGTGGACCATGGCTTCACGAGTTGGGTGAAACCAAGAAGGTCGTAGAGAAATAGCTGATCTTTATTTGTGGTTAATCAGAATCACTTCATTGATGATGATGTTATAATTATGATGTATTATAATTACTTTAGTACATGAGTTTGAATGTGATTGGTTAATTCTGAGCACAGTCACATGACCCATTATAAAAGCACACTTATGCAACAGTTATTTTAATTTTTTTTCTTTTTTTTCCTCGTTGAAACATTCTATTTTTTTTTTTTTTTGTGTCAAAGGTGGAAAATGATCTGACATGATTTATCTTGCTTTCATTTTTTACATCACAAAAACCTGCAAGTTTAACAGGGGTGTGTTAAAATAGGGCACTTTTGTAGCAGCAAGTAGTGGCATAGTAGACAAAAGTGATATAAATATGTGCAAGGTGCCATATGTAAACAGTTGTGTATTAAGTAAAGTGTTAAGTGTAGTGCAGTCTGTACATTACAGCACCAAGTTTAAAGTAATGTGCAATGTGCAGTTAGTGTCTGGCTAGTACAGTGTGTGGATATTTAGCAGTCTTGTATCCTGTGGGAAGAATCTGTCTCTGATTCTGTTCATCGTGTTCCAATACTGAAACAGTACAGGCTGTGGTTCAGATGCTTGGGGTCTTTGATAATCCTCCAGGCTCTCCTCAGGCACCATCTGGTGTAAATGTACTGGAGGGAAGGAAGCTCTCTTCCAGTGATATGCTGAGCAGTACTACACACTGCAGGTTTTTCAAGAGCATTGCAGTTCCCAAACCAGCAGGTAATGCTACCAGTCAGGATGCTGTCTATTGTACAGGTCTATAAAGCCTGAGGATTATAGGGCTCAGACAGAACCTCTTAAGGCACCTGATGTTGCAAAGACATCATTGTGCCTTCTTTATAACAGCTCTACTTGTAAAACCGCCACATGCTGTCATATTTTTATATATACATGTGTTTAATTATTGTCACATGTTGTGTTGAAAATGCTGCCTTTCGATTGCAATCCACAAAGCGTTTGGCTCTGGGCTCTCGCTATTGCGAGACTTTGCAAGCTCGTGCCTGATATGTCATCAGGTACTGACGTGGGAGTTTCAGGAAGTGTACATAAGCAGACAAAAAGAAAATAAGAGATAGTGCTCAACGGATTAAAAACTGACTGCTAAGAGGATTATTGTCAAGCTGGACTGAGTATATTGCTGCAGTGGAATAATGGTGGGACTATTTTTGCCTTTTTGTGCCTTGCGGGAGGATTCACAAGTGGGAGTTGCTACTCGGTGGAAAGGAGGATCCGATCACCCAGGACCGACAAACGGGTGAGGCCGATCCCTTTAAAGACTTTAATCCTGTATATAAACTTTTACAGAGGACTTTTCCATGATGGCCAGAGAGATTGAGGGTGCTTTGGGTTGCTTGTATATATATATATATATATATATTGGGTGATGAATTTTTGTATAAATCTTTTGTGTAATACACTACAAAACACTGGACAGTTTTTTTGGTGCTTGTCTTATTATTACCCTGCAACATACACACTGTTAGTGTCAGAATCATATTGTAACCAGTGCCTCTCCAGGGTGAGTGTTACAGAGCGATGGCCTGTACGGGGACCTAGCAGTGTGTTGTTATTAAGGAAAAAAATGGAGTTTACTAATGGGCACAATGTGAATAATGCTGCTGAGGATAATACTGTAGACCAGGCAGTAGTTTTCCAGCAGAAAACAGCGTTTGTGGCTATGCACAATCCCTCTGCTGAAATAACCTCTATGCTGATTTCTCTATATCTCTCTGATGATGATAATGATGTTGATGCTGATGTAACAATTATTGATATATGTAATATGCAGATAATGCAAACTGAGGTGGAGCAAGTAAAAAGTGATTTATTGGACCTAAAAACACAGATTGAAATTCTAGAGGCATTCTAGAGAATTGAAATTCTGTTACCAGCATTCTTAATAGAAAAGCTGCTTTAAGGGAAGCTGTGGAGGCTAACATTGAGACACTGCAGGATTCTTTCCAGCAATCTTTGGAAAAACTCAAGAGGGCAGTTGCAGATTGCGTTCTTAGGAGGGACACTAAGTGGAAGAGTCAGATGAAGAAGGTTAGTAAAACCAGTGCACCTATACTTTCTAGATTGCATACTCACCCCCCCGGCTACCCCTCATATTCCCACTGTACACCATCCCAGATCCCAGCATGATAACTCTCAAGCCTGGTTCCACCTCCCGCAAACATAAGCAGTACATACACAGTAAGCCAACCCATACATACCAAGACACCCACCACCGTACTTTCTGAGGACTACCTAGCAGAGGTGGAGGACAGGCTCAGAGCAATGGTACAACAGCCGAAACTGTGAGATTTCACCTATGATTACCGTGCTCTCTCTTTGAAATGGAAGGCAGACATCACGGAGGAGTTGGTAAGCCGCATCCTGAATACCATCATTCCCAAGGTTGCAGACTGCCTAAGAGGGACAGTAACCACTGTTGAACAGCTGGTCAAGGTGGGCTCCAGGGTAGAAAAGGACTACATGGGGGTGAAGGACTACTGGCAAAAGGTGAGAATGTTAAATGCCAAGGAAAAAAGTTCAAGAAACCACTTGGAAGCTGAGGTCCTAAAGATCTTGCAGGGATGTCAATTACACAGCCTCATGACTTCAGGCTCATCACATCTTCCCTACTCCAGGTACCACTAAAGGTTCCTGGGGAAGAAATAAGAGCAATTACTGACACAGGCAGCACATATACCCTAACAGAGCAGACGATATGAAGAAAACTGAAAGAGAATATAGTCCACACTGACCCACACCACCAGCAAAATTCATCATGGCAGATGGGAAAGTGCATGTCTCCAGAGCCAAGAGTCCGATCCCATATGAATGGCACGGTTCCACCTGGACATCAGACACATATATCATGGATGACGCCCACCTGACCTTTCCTGTTATCCTGGGGTTAGATTTCATCATAAAGACTTCAGTAGTTCTTGATGTGGCTAACAACCAGTATGGGCTGACTTCAGGACAAGGATATGATTACCATCCATTCCTTCGTCATCAGTGGATATCAGAACGTCAAAAGCACAAGCAACAACAACTAGACTCAACGGTGACTCTATAATATGCATTACCACCAGAACCAGTACTCCTGTTTCTGACAGCGTCCCGTGATGACTCTACTCCCCAGTGGGACTCCAACAACCAGCAGGAGCTAATGAAGCTGATGGAAGCCTGGCCTTACATCACCTCAAATATATTGTGCCAAACCACCATGGTCAAACAACACATTTCCACCCTAAATGAGGTACCAGTGAGAAGTTGGGCATACAGACTGGCACCATTTAAAAAGGACATCATAGAAGAGCATGTCGACAAAATGTTACAGGATGGCATCATAGAGCCCTTCTCATCACCTTGGTCCTCCCCTGTGGTTTTAGTGCCTAAACCGGATAGCTCCTACCGGTTTTGTGTCAACTACAGGAAGGCGAACAGCAAGACCATAAGGACTGCTTATCCAATAGCCATCCTGCATGACATCTTCCAATCATTGGAAGAGGCCTCCTGATTCATGACTCTGGATTTGCAGTCCAGTTATTGGCAGGTGGATTTGGAGGAAAAGCAAGCAGAAGACAGCCTTTATCACCACTAACGGCCTGTATCAATTTAAGAAAATGCCATATGGACTACGAAATGCAGCTGCCACTTTCCAACTGCTGATGGAGCAAGTGCTGAGCGGGCTGAAAGGAAGAATCTGCTTTGTGTACATCAATATCATCATCATATACTCCCAGACCTGTGAACAGCACACCACATACATCAGTGCTGAACGACAGAAACTCACCCAAACTAACCTCACCCTCAACATGAAAAAAAATGCCACATCTTTAAACAACAGCTGAAGTTCTTAGGCCATATTGTCTCAGGATGAAGGGTGGAAGCTGACACTGAAAAAATCCAAGTGGTAGCAGACTATCCAGCTGATACAACTAACCTGAAGGCTCTTCAGCACTTCTTGTGTTTAACAGGCTGGTACCATAAGTTTTTCTGACTTGTCCACACCCCTGAACTGCTTGAAAAAGAAAAGGGTTAAATGGTAGTGGTCACTTGAATGTCAAGCCGGGTTTGAAACATTGAAAGCTGCACTTCAGAGTCCACCAGTGCACATCCCAACCTCTTCCTGCCTTTCCAAGTCCACACTGATGCCACCGAGATGGGACTAGGGGCCATCTTGAATCAGCAATCTGAGAAGGGGGAGAAGGTTATAGCATATGCCTTAAGGACATTAACAGGGGCTGAGCTAAACTATTCCACCTCAGAGAATGAGTGTTTGACCATGCGGTGGGCAGTAGAAAAGTGGAGGCACTTCCTAGAAGGTGCCCAAAGACCTCCTCTCAACTAACAAGGTGGACTCTCCAGCTACAACAGTTTAACTTCAAAGTGCTCTACAGGAAAGGCTGTCTTAACAATGGACCAGATGCCTTGTCGAGGGCCTCTGAACCAGTTTCCGTGTGCTTTGCACATTGACTGAATGTGATCCACCACCAACAAACTGACCTACCGCATTCTTTCTCTGAAATTGCTCAAGCTCAGAACACAGATGCCACCATAAGACAACTAAAGACAAAGCAACAGGACCAAAGTAAACCCACCCACTATGTCGGGTTTAACAACCCCCAGGGCATGCTGTAAGGAAGACTCCCATTAAAAGACCAAGGAGAAAAATATCAGCTGGTAGTGCCACAAAATCTAATACCAAGCTTCTTGCATCACTTCCACTCCAACCCACTAGAGGGCCATCTCGGAAGTTTGAAGACCCTGCTACATGTGCTGGAAGTAGCCTGGTGGCAGATTGTACAAAAGGATGTCTGGGAGTATGTCAAGCTGTGTACCACCTGCCAGAAATACAAATATGAAAACACCAAACTCTCCGGGTTCATACAGTCCACAGAGGTACCTGAGGCAGGGCACACCCTGGGGATCAACCTCATAGGACCTTTCCCTTCGAGCAAAGGGCAAAACACCTACCTGCTGGTGATAGTAGATTACTTTATAAAGTGGGTAGAGATGTTCCCTCTGCGAGAAGTACTTAGGGAGGAATTCTTTACCTAATGAGGGTACCAAATACCTGATCTCTGAATGCGGCCCCCAGTTTATGTCAGTACTACTGGCTGAACTTTGCAAAAAATGGGGTGTAACTCAAAACCTCACCACAAGCTACCATACGCAGACAACCTGACCGAAAGGTCATGAAATCATGACCTTCAGGGTTATGATTTCATCATACGTGGGAGACCATGATACCTGGGACCAGTGGATCCCTGAGTTCAGGTTTGCCGTAAACAAAGCTCACCATTAGGCAACTGGGAGAACACCAGCCGAGCTCATGACAGGCAGACCTGTCAAGGGATCACTAGAATAGTTGATACATCAACCCCCAACGCCAGACCAATCCACCTATCCTGTAGTGGAGAGAAAAAATGAAATAACGGAGGAGGTTAAGCACAGGATGGGGTTGCATCCAACAAGACAATCTAGATATTATAATGCCAGGAGGAAAGATACGCAATTTCATCCCAAGATCTAGTCTGGCTCCGATCACATCCTCTTTCTAGTGCCCCCACCAAGTTGTGTTCAAAATGCTGTCTTTTGTGCCTCCACCCACAAAGTTTTTGGTTCTGGGCTCACAGTATCATGAAACTTTGCGAGTTCGCCACACCGGATAAGTCATCACATACCGACGCAGGAGTTTCAGGGAGTGTATATAAGCAGACAGAAAGAAAGTAAGAGATAGTGCTCAACTGATTAAAAACTGACTGCTAAGAGGATTACTGTCAAGCTGGACTGAGTATATTGCTGCGATGGGATACTGCTGGGACTATTTTTGCCTTTTTTGTGCCTTAAGGGAGGATTCACAAGTGGGAGTTGCTACACGGCAAAGGAGGATCCGATCACCCAGGACCAACAAATGGGTGAGGCCGATCCCTTTAAAGACTTTAATCCTGTATATAGACTTTTACAGAGGACTTTTCCATGGTGGCCAGAGAGACTGAGGGTGCTTGGGGTTATTTTTATTGAAAGCCACACTGAAAGCCAAGATCAACTGATTAAACAGATGGAATCGGTTGTGGCTCCTGCTTGATTAGAATGAAAACCTGTACCAACACCAGTCTCTGAGCCTAGTGTACAGCCTAGAGGACACTATGGTCTTGAGATGTAATCTACAAACAGCATTCTCACATAGGTGTTCCTTCTTTTCCTGGTGAAAGAAGTGTGTGATGTAGTAGAGATTGTGTTGTCCAGTCTTTAACTGTGCAGATCAGGTCTTTAGCATGCCTCTCAAAAAACTTCACAAAAAGTCCACATGCTGTAAAAGAAGACGTGATTGATCAGACCAGGCCACCTTCTTCCATTGCTCCATGGTCCAGTTCTGATGCTCACGTGCCATTGTAGGAGCTTTGGGTGGTGGACAGGGTCAGCATGGGCTCTCTGACCGCTCTGCAGCTACGCAGCTCCATACGCAGCAAGCGGCACTGCACTGTGTGTTCTGACTCCTTTCTATCAGAGCCAGCATTCGCTTTTTCAGCATTTTGTGCTACAGTAGCTCTTCTGTGGGATCGGACCAGAGTGAATTCTCTCCATTATGCTTTTTTTTACCTTCAGACCACATTCAGGCCACAGGCATATTACCTCCTTCCTAACAGTACAGACATATGGTTTACTAAGGCTGTACCATTTGCTGTTACTAGGCCTGAACAATTTTCCAAGATGTATAAACAAATAAACTACACACAGTTTACACAAAACTAAACATCAATAAATAGTATCTTTGAAATAATTTGTCTTTGATACTAAAATACTTGTTTGCATTTTCGATTTTTGAGTCATCAGTGACGAAAATTCTTTAAGATTGTACGTCTTTTTTCTTTTAATGAGAAATCAGACTCTATCAATATCATATTACAATTGTTCTTTAGCAGTGTAGTTGGAAAAAATGTCAGACCAAACAATAATAAATCAATTGATTATAACCCTTTTATGATTTAAATTTTGCATTTTCATGAGGATAACTGGTATAAAAAGCATTAGTATTAGAGTAACTGATAGTAAAAATTTCAGTGTTTGAATCATGCTAAAATCAATAGGTATGGTAGGCATGCTAGCATAACATGCTAGAATATAGCATTCACCAAGTATTGCTAAACAACTGTATTCTAACTGAAACAAACACTAAAAGACAGTGAAAGACATTTTAGAAAAGAACAAAATGTCTTAAAATAAGCATTAATCTAATTAACTTAAAACTAGCTTTTTAATTAATTTTTAAAAAGTTTGCGTATCTTAATTTGTGTGAAAATATCTTAAAACCAGAGCTACTATACAAGATAATTCCTCTTAATTTGAGAATTGTCATCATTATATATTCTGACTTAAAATGAGACAAAGCATTTAAACTTAAAACGAGACTATTAAAATCAAGATCACGCATACATATTGTCAACAATTATTTATTCAGATGAAGACTCTTGTAACACACAGTAGTTACCGTGCAAAAACAAAGCAAAATCATTACTTGCTGCTTCTCCAAATACCAGGCAACAGAGTTTATAGATGCTGAAAAGCTCCTCGATCGTATGTCATATTATCCAGTCAGTTTCAAAAACTGTGTGTATGTACTGATAAAATATAATCTGGAAGATGTCATTGCACTTAAAACTGGAAATTAAAAACCATACTGGATAATTGGAAAGAGTGTGGTGACTTAATACTGCAGAGACTTATCATTTGTTGTTAGGTTGTAAATACAGTAAATGTGTTGGTGTTGACATAAAACAAGCATTTGGAATAAATAATACTAATGAACAAGTCCTAAGTGTGATTTATTGAGCAACCTTAAAACCAGTTATTACAGCTAGAACAAAGTCTTAAAAGATACAAGGCTGGCCTCAGATGATGCCTGTGATGGTAAATAAGCTTAATTTGCAGGTAAAATAACTAACTTTAAGCTTTGCTAACTAAGTAAGAAAAAAACAATAAATAATCTTAAAACAATGATAATAATCTTACACAATCTGCTCTTGCATAGTATTTTATCCTTAAAATAAGATCAATAAGATTTTTTTCATGGCTAGAATTAAGATTGTAAGTCTTGACTAGATGAGAAGTTTTTGCAGTGTATTAACAAAAATAATTCATGAGCACAAACAAAGAAATTGATAGGGGGAAAAGGAACACAAATTAACATGAGCACTTTGTTGTAAAGCTGTTCCTGGCAGCTTTGAGATATCTAAGATATGAAGAATTCGATTTTTGCAACATTGTGGCTCTATTTTGGCCCATTGCTCTTGGCAAATCATCTTCAATTCATCAAGGTTACGAGGGTTCCTCCATAAACGTTCAGTGTGATTCAGGTCAGGAAATTGACTAGGCTATGCAAGGCCTTCTTGAGTTGTACTTGAGATGTATAGGCTGTATTTTTGGGGTCGCTGTCTTGCTGTCTTCTCCCCAGATTCAGTTTCTTGGCTGATGAGATTAAAGTCTCCTCTAATATGTCCTGGTAAATCGCTCCATTCATGTTTCCTTCGATGATGTGTAATGTGCCAGCACCAGGTGCCGAGAAGCAGCCCCATATCGTGATGCTCCCACGTCTGTACTTTACCGTGGGTATGCTGGTCTTGGGATCAGTGCAACCCTTCTTTCTCCATACATGATGCACTGAATTATTGCAAAAGAAGATTTCTATTTTTGTTTTCATCTGTACAAAGTACATTGTTCCAAAAGAGCTCTTATCTTATCTAAATGCTTTTAGATGCACATCTCAGTGCTTCTTTTTTTAGGATGAGAATCATGGGAGTTGCAGACATGGGAGTGTCAAAATGCAGCTGTAATATTACACTGACTAGTCTTTATTTTCAACTGACCATGGTGCAAAGCACAGGGCTTGTGTAGGAGAATTCAATTCTGATTTATTATTATATTATTATTTTATTATTTAATTAGCTTCACCACAGAACAGTCGCTTTTGCATGTATGTAATGACATTATTTATTTCTGCTGCATTGGCATAGGTGATAATACACTGCAAAAATGATACCTTAGCAAGTAAAAATATCGTGATTATAGACAAATTCCACTGCTATTTCTCTTTATTAGATAGTTTTTAAGCAAGTATAAGATTATGAAGCCAATATCTAGATATTTTTTACTAATTTCTAGCTGGAAATTATTCTATTGGCAGATAATCTGCTTATTTCAAGTGCTGATTTATAGAAAGAAGCGAAATTATATGCCAATAGAATAAGACAATTTCAAGCTTGAAATTAGTAAAATATGTCTAGAAATAGGTTTAATAATCATCTTAGTTTTGGTTTATTGTTATCTTAAAGCAATAAAAGTAAAATGTGACAATATTTAAAGTATTTCCACTTTTGCCAAGATGCATTTTTTTGTGCATAGTGATTACATTTAAAGGCATCATCTGAGATTTTCTATGACTATATTATATATTTTGTATGACTTCAGTGTGACATTGAAGTCCTAACAGTGGTTAGGTAATACATCTCTTGGACTTTGTATCCGATGAATGAGTGAAGCAAGGTGATACAGGTGTGTGTTTAATAAAACACGAATCTTTTGTTCTTTTGAATATAGAGCAGACATATGTGTAGTGTACATGCTGTGTAGTTCTGTGTTGTTTTATGTCGCACCATGATCCTGGAGGAACGTTGTTTCGTTTCACTGTGTACTGTACCAGCTGTATATGGTTGAAATGACAATAAAGCCACTTGAATTGAGTTGACATACGTGCAGACCCACACACACACACACACACACACACACACACACACACACACACACATTGGATGTTTTATTGGAAATGGGCCATATGTCTAATATATAAAGGATCAGAATTAATCCAGACGGATCAAATGCCTATAAAGTCGGCTAGCTCTGACAGCATGTGTGTAGTGATATGTCACATGAGGTGTTGCAGTGTTGATGACAATGTCAGGATCTGCTCCATTTACAAAAGACTAGTGTCCTTTAAACTGCCTACTGTTAGATCATTGGCTTTGTTTCCTATGTGTCACCTATAATTCACAAATAACACACTAGTACACAAAAGCCATAAACATACAAATACAAGAGTCTCTGTAACAGAAGAGATTCTAATAACAAAAGCACTAAGGCCTCTGGCATCAATTATTAAGAGCACCCGCCAGGAGAATAGGACACACACGAATATTACTCACATCTATATGCTCAAACAGACTGTGCACACATCCAGATGTATACAGACATTTATGTGCACATTGCAGGAGTGTGTTTCTTTAGGGCTTCCATCTCACACACCATTACTATCACATACTCAGCAACAAAGCAGCATTCTTACTCATCTGACCCTCTCTCTCTCTCTCTCTCTCTCTCTCTCTCTATCACACACACACACACACACACACACACACTTTCATTATCACATGCTCTCTCTTTCTCCCACTAATATGCTCTTTCTTCCTCCCACACACACCCAGGCTGACACACAGATGAACATGCATACATAATATGCATTCTATGTGGATGTGTTAATGTTTGTGTCTGGCTAAAACAAATAACAATTGATTTTCAGCGCTAATCTGATTTCATAGCCCACAGTCATAATGCATAATCATCTATCAATCTATTAAATGAGATAAATCTAAGATCCTATAGGAAAATGGGTTATATTGTAATACTGTGCGTGTGTGTGTGTGTGTTTGTGTGTGAAAAAGGTTGACTGAGACACTCACCGTCTCCCTATCTGACGTCCTTCTCAGCTCTAACCTCTTCAGATACAGGCAGTGAGGTTTTAGGGTAGATTAATAATGGAGAGACACAGGAGCAGCTCCTATAATGCTCTGAAAAGGAAATGAAAATATTCTCCTGCTGACAGTAGCAACAGCAACCCCGAAAAAAAGGAGGAGGAGGGGTTGTCAGAGGAAGAAAAGGACAGCAGATTAGAATAAATAAGAAAAGAAAGATCAGGGAAGGAGATTTAAATCCTGCACAGCCCTTGTTGTCACTCCAGTAAGTGGGTTTATTCCCAGTCTCTGTGGTCTACAGCCGATCACTCTGCCACGGGTCTGTGCTGGTATGCTGCTGAAACCACAATGCGTGCCTTTCTGTGAGTGTGTGTGTGTGTGTGTGTGTGTGTGTGTGTGTGTGTGCGTGGGTGTGCGGGCGCCAGTGTGTATCTCTTCAAGTGCAAGATGTCCTTGGGACAGCCTCGGCTGTGTGTGTGTGTGTGTGTGAGTGTGTGTGTGCGTGTGTGTGTGTGTCTTCAGCAAGAGTATATGTGCAAGGCTTGGCTTGTTAAAGATAGCAACATTAGATCATGCTGTGTCTAGAAGGAAGAAAATGTGAAGGTAGGAGGCTATCAGCTGTGTTAAGGACCTAATACTTAATGAATTGCTGTGAGCTAATAGCATGGCTTCTGTCTTTTCTTGCAATATCTCACCCTCTCTCTAGGAAGAAAGAATGTGTGTTATGTGTGCACCTGTGCTAAAAACAAAGAGAAATAGAGAGTGTGCACAGTCTGGACAGACAGACAGGTGACAGATTAAATGAAAAACCCATGCCTCTGTTATTGTTTAGGGGACCATTTCCTGGCACGTGTCCTCTTAAAGGGAATGTCACTGCAAACCGATAGACCTCAGGTATTTACATGTTCATAAAACAGGTAGAATAGTATCTGTAAATGGTAATGGCTTTTACCTGTAACCTCCACATTGTTAGATGTTTAGCTATTACTGGAGCTCACATTAGCTACACATTTCTAGAGATCACCTCTGAGGGCCTAGATCAACCCAGATCATAACAATATATTAAGCAATAATACTGAATAATACTTTATGTAAAAAACATCTCTACCTCTTAATCCCTCTCTCCCTCCCCACTTCTCTCTCTCTCACACACACATTACCTTTGTCCATGACTCTTCCATGCCTGAAATTATCAGTACTCTTAACCATTAAGACAATTTACAATGAGTAGGGAAAATGTAGATTTTTTTGACATTGCTTCATTTTAATTATAATTAATTCTATGAAAAATATAAACTGACAATAAAAATGGGCAAGGATTAATCTTGAAGCATACTGCATGAATGGACACACAATGGTTTATAAACCTGACATTTTTATGCATTTGGGTCCCTGTATGTATAATAGATTGGAAATAGTGCTAGAAAGGGACATAGAATGAAAAGAAATGCAATAAAATTAGAAAAAAGAAAACCCTCTATTTGATTCTATTGTCATTTGGCGGATAAATACTTTGTTTTATTTAATATTAAATAGTGCTGTTTAACAGTAGATTCCCTACTTGACGCTGTACCATGCAGATTGAGATCTGACCCCAGGTAGCAAACTGACATTGGCCTAACATCTAAATTTGGGTAGCTATGTTGGCCTTCCCTCTACAACATTGTGCTAGAATTGGGCCAATGCTGGCAAAGGAGCAACGCTGCCAACCCTGCTGGCCCAACATTTGCAATAATGTTATTATTAATAACATTTCTGGCCAAATAACATTTCTGGAAGAGTCTTGTCAGAACAAAAGAGACATTCCAAATGTAACGACAAACTTGAACTGGCTGATTACATAGATGACTATTGTCATGGTATTCTCCCTTCATTGTGCACTAGGGTTTTTGGCGCTTGTTGGCCAGCTTCCAGCACGTGTCAGCACATCCAGGTTTTCGTTTTGGTTTGATTACTGTCCATGTGCATTTTGTTTTGATTCTAGTCAAGTCACCACCCTTGTTTATTGCCCTAGTGTGTCATTATTATATTTGTCTGTTTTCCGTTACCTTCTGATTAGTTTATCTGTTTACACCCATCTCTTTCTTTGTCTCATGGTGAAGTCTTATTGTGCTTTTATGTTGTGTATTCTGAGCCTTTTTTTCCCAGGTTTTTCCTAGTCCCGACTTCCCTGGGTTTGACCTGTGCCTGTTTTCCTGGTTCTTGATTATGGATTATCCCTGTGCTGTCTTGCCTGCCTGTTCTGTGAGCCCTGCTTTGAAATGCCACCGTATAACTCCATCAACTTCTTGTTGATGTGCTCACTCGATGTTCCAGAGGCGTATGAATGACAGCAGTGAACTGCTGCAGTGCAAGATGTATTTCTAGTTTATGGAGGATCATCAGCCTTAGAGAAAGTGTGTAGTTCATGTTATCTAGGCTTACCAGTAAAGCTTGCAGATGGGCAGAAGATCTGGTTGCTTATGCACACCCTGGCCTGGAGAGTATGGTGGAGTTCTCTAGACTCCTGAGAAGGGTGTTCCTGCTCACTGGAGAGGAGCTTTCCCTGGCAAATTTTTTTGGGGAGCTACAGTCTCTCAAGCCAAACCCAAGCCTGAGGCTGAAGAGGCATTCACTCCTGCCAAGCCTGAGGCCAACAAGGAGGTGACTTCTCAAGCCAAGTCCAAGCCCAAGCCATCTCATATCCAGTCCATTCTGCCTCCTGACTCAGATGAGAACTTTGTTGCTCTGCGTCTTGACTCCAGCAAGGAATTCATTGCTCAGCCTCATGACTCTGGCGAGGATATCATTGACCTGCATCCTAACTCCAGCCGAGGTCGTTGTCGCTCCTAACTCCTGACTCTGTTGAGAACATTGCTGCTCTGCCTCTTGATTTTGCAGATGACATCTGTACAAGGACGTGAAGGAATACACTTCACCTCCCTCCACTTTATTAAGAACCATCCTCTTTATGAGGAACACCTGTACACCTGCTCATTCATGCAGTTATCTAATCAGCCAATCATGTGGCAGGAACGTAATGCAAAAAAAAAAAATCATGCAGATACAGGTCAAGAGCTTCACATCAAACATCAGAATGAAGAAAAAGTGTGATCTCTGTGACTTTAACTGTGACATGGATGTTGGTACCAGATGGGCTGGTTTGAGTTTTTCAGAAACTGCTGATCTCCTGGGATTTTCACACACAACAGTCTCTAGAGTTTATACAGAATGGTGCGAAAAACAAAAAAACATTGAGTGAGTGACAGTTCTGTGGGTAGAAACACCTTGTTGATAAGAGAGGTCAGAGGAAAACGGCCAGATTGGTTCAAACTTCCATGAAGAATATAGTAACTCATATAACCACTCTTTACAACTGTGATGAGCAGAAAAGCATCTCATCATGCACAACACATTGAGCCTTGAGGTGGATGAGCTACAACTGCAGAAGACCACATCAGGTTCCACTCATGTCAGCCAGGAACAGGAATCAGGAAAAAAATCACCTGATCTGCCACATGATTGGCTGATTGGATAACTGCATAAATAAACAGGTGTACAGGTATTTTTATTAAAGTGGACATTGAGTGTATGTCCAGAATCTTCTGGAGAGAGGCTGGATTTAGGAATTATCATCATATTAGTCACCAGTCCTGATCTATGGCATTAACCTATAAATGTGAACTCTTCAAATGGTAGGTCAGATATACTGGATGAAGTTAAATGAAAAACAAACCAAAGACTGTAGGTAGAAGTCAGAACACTCAGTATTTCTCAGCTACCATAAATCCTTAATTCATGATTTTTCAGGCTGGCCAAGCCCCTGTTCAAGCTTCTTCAGAGCCCTGAAATATCAGTGGAATTACCTGGGAAATCCTGCAAGTGCAGACAGCCAAAGAGAAAAGAAAAATGGCAACTGCCATCAAAAGCACCTATCAACTGGGCCCTTGAACACCAAGCCATTGTATCCAGGTTCATTGATATACTCACTTGTCCTTGCATACCAAGGTATCTAGAACTCTAACTCCAGAGTAGTGCAATTATCTTTTACATTCTGGTAAACTTAGTAAACCCTGATCGACACCCCTTTGCTCCCTCCGGCTCAGACACGACAAGGGACGAGCTCTGAAGAAAAAACAATAGTCTTTGTTCTCATGCAGAAAGTCTAAATCTAACTAAAACATGATCATCCTTTATTTTCTTACTACTTTCTTTATACTAGCAAGTTTAAATCGACTATCACCAAATGGTTGAGATTAAAACACAAAATGACTGGACCTTTCTCTTCACTTCAGAAGGAGACCTCTATGTCTTCAAATCCCCATGAAGACAGATGAACCATTCCTTGTGACAGTCTGGCTGACTGACATAGCTCCTGTTTCCGAAGTGTTTGATGGGAGATGCTTGCCTGTGTTGGCATTTAAAACTAAAGGTTTTTTTAATCGTCAACAGCAAACAGAAGCCATCCACATCAGATCTGCCTTAAATCATCACCAGAAAGCTAAGGTATGAATAAAACATTCAACATGGCAAAGCTGAGCTTGTTCAATGTGTCAAATGCAGGATGTTTAGTCATTCTTCTACTGTCATTTGTAATTTTTGGATTTCTAAGTGTATATTTGTTAGCACTCTGATGGAGAAGATTGCAGCATTAAAGGTGTGCATCCAGACACTAGAGAGGATTAGTGAGAGCGAGACCAGCATAGTTTCAGTAGAGGACGTCTGGGTGCTTTAGGTAGAGATAGTGAACCTCCGACTCTGACATTAGAGCCCTTACAGGGGTGAATTGTTGACAACATGGTGGCATAATTGCAAAGCCAAAGCTTACGCCCACAGGAGCATCTCTTCTCTCCACTTCACGTGTTAAAGCTGCATCAGACACTTTATGGAACACTACACATATTGCTACTAGCCTACCAATAGTTTACAGTTTACAGCTCATGTTCTGTGTATTAATTGTACTGTGTATTAATTGTCCTGCACTCATCTCACACTGTTGTGTATTTACACTTTATGTAGTCTTGCACCAAGGTCCTGGAGAACCAACATTTCATTCCAATGTATACAAGCTATATAGAGAAATGATAATAAAAACCCACTTGACAAATAGGTTTGCTCTCCTCAGTGAAGCACCCACTAAGAAGGCTGTTTAAAGAACTCTGGTTATAGGACACTCTATTTTATGGCATGTGAAATTAGCTATGCCTTTATGGGCACCAGCATCCTTATTTAGCTGTTCACCAGGAGCCAGGGTGGTGGACATTGCAGATAATCTTAGGGTCTTTGGCAAGCATAGGTTTTAGCAAATAGTTATCCATGTAACTCATTTGAAGTTTGTTATACTAACATAACATAAATAGCCACAAAAAATAAGTCTACTTAGTCATCTTTACTAAATAGAATTTAGAGACCCCAGGGCCTGAAATTACAAATTTCTTAAATTTGCAATTTTTGTCTTGAACCTGGTCGTTTCTGTAAACAAAGCAGTAATTGTTGGAGACTTTAATATTCAATTTGATAATCCACAAGATCCACTGAGAGCAGTATTTGCGTCCGTTCTAGATTAAGTAGGGGTTAATCAGAGCATAATAGAACCCACTCGTTATGGTGGTACACCCATGATTTAATACTGACATTTGGAATAAATATAGAAAACATAGTCACACTACAAGTTGACCTTGATTGGTTTACCATCTGACCCCACAGACCTCAGCAACTTCGTGTGCACATACAGGAGCAGGGGCAGTGTGCATGGCATTACCCACCTGGGTGGTTTATGTACATCTTGAGGAATAAAAAGCTACTGAAGAGTCAATATTCCACTACACTCTAGATATTGTAGCCCTACTTCAAAGCTAAAATAAATACAGAGAAAACACTAGCACCCTGTCACACACACCTTAAAACAGACCTTTTCTAAATTGCATGGAAGAAGAACCTTCTTAGCTGTAGAAAGGCTGTTAATGCTGCTAGATAGAAGATAACGAAAATAATCTGAGACTCTTATTTAATACTGTAGCAAAGTTAACAAGGAACAGCACGTAGTAGCAATGACTTTATTAAGTTTTTCAATGACAAAATTGAAAATATTAGGCAAAAAAATTCAGAATATTAATTTAGTCAGACAATTTGATAACTATGTAGAAAAAAATACAAGCTGGCTCTTTTTGGTCCCTAGAATGATGAGGACTACAGCAGGGGGCAGAGCTTTGTCTTACAAAGCCCCACAGTTATAGAACAGCCTTTTGATTAGTGTTAGGGACTCAATCTCAAACTTCAAGTCTCCACTGAAAACATATTTTCTTTAGTCATCCTATTTGTTTAGGTTCATGGGCATAGAGAATTCTGGTAAACTGGGATGTTTGGATGCTGTCTTCCCCCACTCTCACATGTTCACTCAGGTTTGTTGATGGTGGAGTGGCTGGCCGCTTTATGTCCCAGGACGCCCTCATGTCTGTGTTAACTTCTGGCTCTCCCTTTTAGTTCTGCTGTCATAGCTAGTCTGCACACAATGTGCATATTCTTAAACAATTGCAAGATAAGAACATACATAATACTTTGTGTTTCTCTCTCTCTCTCTCTCTCTCTGTTGAGCTACACACGTTATTCCTCCTGCCTGATGAGGTGCATGCCCTCCCTCTAAGCATAAATCTAAATCCATATCCAGATATCTGTAAAGCTGCTTTGTGACATTGTCCATTGTTAGAAGTGCTATTTAAATTAAATTGAATTAAATTGTACCACAAATCACATCAGAGCTACGAGACCTGAATTTCTCCACCTCTTTTGCCTCAGCACACCTCGGACCAATTCAATTCAAGTCATTTTTATTTGTATAGCGCTTTTTTAAAAAGGTCATTGTCTCAAAGCAGCTTTACACAGACAAAAGTAAAGGGGACCACATAAGTCAATGAATGGACTGGACTCCCTGCGATGGACTGGACTCCCTGCGATGGACTGGACTCCCTGCGATGGACTGGACTCCCTGCGATGGACTGGACTCCCTGCGATGTGCACATCACAAAAGTGAGACTGAGCGTCTGTGCTTAAATAGCTATAGAAAATTCATTTAAAATAAAGTGGCTTATTGTTTGTAACATATTTTGACCTGATTAAATGCTATTTCCTATGGTATATCTAGCATAAAAAAGCACAGCTTTGATCCTCTCACTCTATCTCTCTCTCTCTCTCTCTCTCTTTCTCTCTCTTCTCATATCTCCATGAGCTCCAGTGTGCTTGTGATCTCATACTAATGCCATCATTTTGCTGTTTGATCTCCCTATCAAATCTAGTTTATTACATTCAGTTATTGTGATTCTGTAGTTATTTGGTGGCTAATAGAGTGAGTGAATCATGTCACTCGTATTTCCCTATTAATCTACTCATTTGAAAACTGGGACTGATTAGCTGGAGCTAGAGCTATCCCAGTTATTTAAAGTTCCACTCCTGACATCAAGCTAATGAAATAGTTGGGGATGTGGTTTACTCTTGACAAGAGCTTCAAAGTCTGGGAAATTGGTAGACAGAGCTAGTCTAAGATTGTACTCAAAGTCCAACCTGTTCCTCTGCTTTGACTTGAGCTGGACCAAAGTTGAGAATACTGGTTGAGAAGTCAGTATTTTCACATTTAGCTAATGCTGGATAGTTGCCAAAAGATGATTTTGATTGCATGAGTGGTGAGGAACGGATGCTCAGCCAAAACATCACTGCACCAAAACTGGGGGAAGCTTACCTCACCGAATTTCTTTTTCAGTGTCTGATCACCTGACAGCTCCACCAGCTGGTTCTGTTCATTGCTTGGCAACATGATGCTTTCCATGTCGATTCTGAAGGGATCAAGTATCCAGTGATTATCTCCCTGTTTCTCTGGGAATTAGTCATGAAATTGAGCTTGCAATTTAGTGATGCTCTGAAAGAAAGGCTGCGATTTCTGTTTGAAATACATAAAAAAGTGTACTAACACTTTTCCCCACAATAGCCAGTGAACATCTGAGATATCTACCTGTATGTACTCAGAGCTCTATGAGTCTTTGCACAGATTTTTAAAACACCAGCTGTTTTTAGCACTCATTTAATGTGGTTCACCACTTTGATGACATTTTTCAATGCTTCATCAAGCACTGGTGCCATATCCTTGCCTGCTAAATGCCTCTTGATGCAAAAAGCAGTGGTTCCGGGTCGCATTCAGTGCCGTCTTTAGAATTCTCTTCACCATCCCTGAATGTTTTCTGTCATGGAGGCAGCACCAACAGTTGTGATTCCCACACACTTTTCCCTGCTCAGGCCAAGTACAAATCCACTGTACTGAAAATGGGTAAGGAGATCTCTACTGCAGAGAAATTGCTCCTGCAAGTCTCCTTCCCACACATCTCACATAAACAAGTAAAATCGCATGATTAGCAATATCTATGGATTCATCCATCTGTACGGAATAATAAGCACTTGCCTGGATGTGAGCTGTTGCCTGTAGTATTATGTCATTTCTTTAACGCACCTACCTATGGTATCATTTGGCAGTGATATGGTCTTCAATTTGTCCGCTTCCGAGGGAAACTATGCTCTAGACTACATCTATAACCTTTTATATTATTTTCGGCAAATTTCTAATTATTTAGAACATTTAATAGAATTTCTATTATGTAATAATGCAGATGCACATTGCTGATTTGTGTGCTCGATGAATGTTACTTTACCGAACTGATATTTTATTAAAGTTTACTCTTCATTTAACTCCTCATTCCACAGCCCATGCACAATGGGTTCGCACAATCCGCTGTAGGGTCTTGTGGTCAGAGACTGTGCAGTTCCTGTACCACATGGTGAAACAGCTGGTCAGGACGCTCTCTGTCATCCCTCTGTAGAAGACGATGATGATGGGAGGAAGGAGCATGTCTCTCTTCAGTCTCCACAGGAAGGGGAGGCACTGCTGGGCCTACTTGGCTTGGCAGGTGGTGTTGAGAGTCCAGGAGAGGTCCTCTGTCATTTGCACAATAAGAACAGTTGTTCCTTTGATGTGCAGTGGTGAGTGGTCCACTCAAGTCCTCCTAAAGTTGATAATCATCTCTTTAGTCTGATCAACATTAAGAGATGTTGACTCATTAAAAGACTGTTGTCTCTGCATGATTCGGTGAGCTGGTTCACCTCCTCTCTGTATGCTGACTCATTACTGTTGCTGATGAGGCCCACGACTGTAGCGTCATCAACAAACCTGATGATGTGTTTAGAACTGAACTTTGCAGCACAGTCATGAGTCAGCAGTGTTGACAGCAGTGGACTGAACACACAGCCCTGGGGGGGGGGGGGGGGGGGGGGGGGGGGGGGGGGGGGGGGGATGGGTTGGGGGGTGCCAGTGTTCAGTGTGGTGGTGCTGGAGGTGGTGTTGCCAATCCTGATGGACTGGAGTCTCTGAATCAGAAAGTCCAGGATCCAGTTGCAGAGGGAGGTGTTCAGACCCAGCAGGCTCAGCTTTGTTATCAGTTGTTGTGGGATGATTGTGTTGAATGCTGAACTGAAGTCTATGAACAGCATCCTTACATAGTTGTCCTTTTTGTCCATATGGGTCAGAGAAAGGTGGATGGTTGCAGGTAAGGCAGGTATGTTGAGCGGTTAGGATGGTTGGCAGACTGAAATGGGTCCAGTGTGGTGGGAAGACTGCTCTTTATGTGTTTCATCACTAGCCTTTTGAAGCACTTCATAATGATAGGTGTGAGTGCAACGGGCCGGTACTCATTCAGGCAAGACACAGATGATTTCTTCAGCACAGGGATGATGATGGTCGTCTTGAAGCACATAGGGATGACTGCTTGGCTCAGGAAAATGTTGACGATGTCTGTGAGGAAATCTGCAAGCTGAGCAGTACATTCCCTGAGCACTCGGCCAAGTATGCTGTCTTTCCATGGGTTACTTTCCATGGGTTACCTCCGGACACAGTTTTCCTAATGTCTACTGCAGACAGAAACAGTACTTGGTCGGTAGGAGATGGGGTGGTCTTCCACGCTGCCATGTTATTCCATGCTTTGAATCATGCATAGAAATCGTTCAATGCATCTGGGAGCATGGCATCACCATCAAAGACAAGTTGTGTAGTTTTGTAGTCTGTGATGGCCTGAATGACTTGCCACATATGCCTTGTGTCCTTGGTCTTTATGAAGTGATTGTGGATTATTTCTGCATAGTTGCGCTTTGCCTCTCTGACAGCCTGGGACAGATTGGCCCTTGCTGTGTGGAGAGCTGCCTTGTTGTCAAACCTGAATGCAGTGTCTCAGGTTTTCAGCAGTGAGTGCACTTCCACAGTCATCCACAGTTTCTGGTTTATGTGTGTGGTGGTGGTCTTGAAGGAACATCATCTATGCACTTGCTGATGTAGCCAGTCACTGATGCTGTGTATTTCTCCAAGTCTTTGTGGTTGTATGTAGCAGCTTTTCTGAACATATTCCAGTCTGTGTGCTCAAAACAGTCCTGGAGTGCTGGTTCTCACCTGCTTCAAAACCGGTATGGCATGTTTCAGAAATGGTCTGTATGCTGAGATTAGAATAACAGAGACGAGGTCCGAGCAACTGAGGTGGTTGTGGGGTGCAGCCTTGTAAGCACCATGAATGTTGGTGTAAACAAGGTCTAAAGTGTTTGTACCATGGGTTGCAAAATCAACATGCTGGTGGAATTTTGGCAGCACTGATTTCAGATCCACGTGATCTGAAGTCTCCTGTGACAATGAAAAATCCGTAGAGGTGCACTGTCTGTAGGTTACTGATAGCCCCATAGAGTTCACTTAGCGCTTCCCTTGCCTTAGTGCCGGGTGGAATGTGCACCATGATAATGAGCACGGTGGTAAACTCTCTGGGCAGGCAGTATGGTCAGCATTTCAGTCATAAACTCCACCAGAGATGGACAGTTGTTTGAGACCACAACGGCATTCCTGCACCATTCTTTGCTTATGTAAATACACAGACCACCTCCACGAGTCTTACCAGACAGTGATGCTATCCTGTCAGCGTGATGTGCGGTTAGCCTGGCTAGCTTAATGGCTGTGTCCGGAATGCTGTCATTGAGCCACGTTTCTGTAAAAATGAAAACACAGCAGTCCCAGACTTCCTGCTGGGTAGTTAGTGTAGTCCGAGTAAGTCCAGTTTATTGTCCAGACAGCGAACATCAGAGAGGAGAATGGATGGTAGAGCCAGACGGCTAGGGTTAGCCTTTAGCTTAGCACGGATGCTGGCTTGTTCACTGCACTTCAGCTGCCTCACACAACATTTCTGGTGCCCTCTCTCTCAGCCAGCAGCATCAGGCAATATCGCTGTCCCAGGGCCTGTTTCACATAGCAGTCTGAGGTCGCATAGCTCTCCCCACAGTCCATCATTTATTCCTCCTGAGTTTTGCTCTCCAGTGTCCAGCAAAAGTTAGCGATGATAGACATGTTCACAAGTTCCTATGATGTACTTCTCTTTGAAAAGTTTACCAACTGGTGTAGGCTACACGTAACATGCACCATATTTGTGGACCCGAAGTGGATGCTGCGTGCTTCTGCACCACCATCTTGGAAGTCTATAGGTTATAAACCTTTTAGTAAAGGATTAGCAATGTACACTCACTTTCCACTTTATTAGGAAAACCTGCTCATTTATGCAGTTATCTAATCAGCCAATCATGTGGCAGCAACACATTGCATAAAAGCATGAGGATACAGGTCAAGAGCTTCAGTTAATGTTCACATCAAACATCAGAATGAAGAAAAAATGTGATCTCTGCTACTTTAACTGTGGCACGGGTGTCAGTACCAGATGGGCTGGTTTAAGTATTTTAGAAATTGCTGATCTCCTGGGATTTGCACACACAACAGTCTCTAGAGGTTACACGGAATGGTGTGAAAAAAAAATCATCCTGTGAGCGGAGGATCTGCAGGCTAAAACACCTTGTTGGTAAGAGATCAGAGGAGAATGACCAGACTAGTCTGAGCTGACAGGAAGTCTATAGTAACTCAAATAATCACTCTTTACAACCTTGGTGAGCAGGTGGATGAGCTACAGCAGCAGAAGACCACATCAGGTTCCACTCCTGTCTGCCAAGAACAAAAATCTGAGGCTATCGTGGGCACAGACTCACCCACACAGGACAGTTGAAGACTGGAAAAAGAACAGGTGATTTTTTTTCTAATATTCAACTGTCAAGTTTCAATGAGCCTGTGCCCATAATAGCCTCAGATTCCTGTTCTTATCTGACAGGAGGTTCTTGGCTGACAAGAGCCACCTTAGGTTCCCAATGTGGTCTTCTGCATTGTGCTGTCATCTTTTAGTGAGGTACAAACGGCTCTAAACATCTCTGAAGTTTAAGGTGTAATTTCTGTAAGAATAATAGCACTACTTTTGCAAAGAGGGCCTGTTTCTGTTTCTGTGACCCCATTTTCTGCACGAGCTTGTGTTGTGCTCACTGATGACCTAAGCAGAACCTAGAAATTTTCTTCAAGCACAGGTCTAGTTTTCTTTAATCACAGCTATACTGTAGATCTAAATTTGCTTGTTCCTTGCCATTAGACAAGAATGAAATGAACTTCTGTTTTTATTCAAACTAGTCTATCACAAGATTTACCAAGTCTTCAGATTTACATCATGTGACACTGATAACTGCACTGTCAATAATAAAGTTCTTACACTCCAGCTGAGCATTGGACTCCATCGTCTGCCTGTATTTCTCCACAGCTTCAGCCAGAGAGACCTGGAAGTTCAACAACCAGAGTTTGTTGGCTTTAATTACTACTACACACATTCAGAAACTTTTGATAACTTGACTCAGCACTTGTCAGATGAGCTTAAACTGTTTTTTGGTCAAATGCACACACACAGAGAGAGAGAGAGAGAGAGAGAGAGAGAAAACTTACCTTCATATGATTACGCTGTGACTTCAGGATATTGTGAGCCTCCTGCTCTCGCTTACACTCCTACAACACAGCCATGGAGCAGAAGAGGTTTAAACTTTAGTGCTTAATGGGCTGCTTGACTTTAATGAAAAAGGAGTAACTTCAAATTAGAGTGAATTTTGGTCAAGTAGAAACTGAGGACCTGGGATCACATGAACTTGAGTGAATTTTTTGTGCCATATACTAATGCCATAGCAGTAGTATAGCTTTCATGGCTTATTGATAGGAAAAACGTACCATTATTAACTCATCATGCTGTTTTAATGTCTCTTCATCCTGTGACTTTAGGATGCTGTGAACCTCCCCTGCTCACTCACAATCCTAAAACACAGCCATGTAGAAATAAAAAGATAAAGGCTTAATGTTCACTTCTACAATGGGCCACTTCCACATTTTCACTTGTTATAAATGTGTATTAAACAGATGTTGTGTAGGGGAAACTATATATGGAAAATGAGGTTTGGAGATGCAATTTTCTTCTTCTTCTAAGTCACCTTCAGTGCTTCATCCCTAATAATAGGGAGTCATAGCTATGCCCATGATAATCTGGCTTGGAGAATGCGTTATTGCGTAGCCTGTTATAGAATGCTAGCAAGATTTTATTTGAATCATCTCATGTAGCATGACAAGTAATAATCTTAAAAGACTGCTAAAATCACACAGTGTAAAATCATTTTAACATGAACATTGATTTGCTTGTGCTGCAGTTTGTGTTTTAGTCTTTCATTATAAAGAAGCACATACATTTGACACCTGTTGATAGAAGATTGACTTAAAAATACAGTGCAAGACCATAACAAGATAAGTATGCACATTTAGCAGTGGTATAGACAAGAATTAACTTATCTACAGTGTACAGTCAAATAATCTCACTGGTTTACATGAGAATATAAGCTTACCTTCATCTTTTTCTGTTCTTCATTGTTTTTACTTCATCTTATTGTTTTTATTTTGGTCAAGTAAAGGCCTGTGGTGTAACTTATCATGTAGCATGAACTTCACGAGGCCTCGCATTGGGGCTCATTTATCAAGCTGGATATAACGGATTTATCTGTAAATTGTTCGTATGAGCATTTACGCAAAAAAAAAATTATATTCATGAAAATCCCTTAATTTCAGCAAACCATCCATATCCTACTCCTGAGCATGTAAAAAAAAAATTTTATTATTTAATTTTTATAGCTACAATGAGCCTCTTCAGTCCCACTTTTTGAAAATGTGTATTAAACAGATGTTGTTATACAATTAAACCTGGAATATTCAGTTGCATGCTTTGATATTTCCATTCAGTTTCAAATTTACACATCAGCCAGAGGTCCCAATAAGTATGATTTAGCCCTAGTATTTATGATTTTTGCTACAGTGAGATGGAAGATACTTAAACTATGTTTTTCTGTTTTTTCCTGCTGAAGCAGCAGTCAGATCAAACACAGAGAAAAAGCAGATTTACTGAAGGAGAAAGAAAGGTTTTAATGTGAAAGATGTGCATTTGAAAAGGTATCTCATACACCGACATGCACTAGTGTTTATATGGGGACATTCTGTTTTAATTTGTCTACAACTGCTAGAATTTCTGTATCAGCTAATTATGAAGCTGATTATGAAGATAAGCTGGGTCAGGTGTGAAAAGGACAAACTGATACTTGAGGAGAATCATTTACACTGTGCAGGTATTTACCGGTTATTGCTTGCTGCACTTGCACTGTTCTGTACTAGCACTTGTTTTATTATGTGAACCCACTAGCTCCTTATTATAGTGTTAAAAGGTGCACTGTGGGTGCATTGGAGGCAGGACAACTGAATCATAAGTTTAGTGTATTTGGTTTGAATGAAAGTCTACAGCTTTTCTGTTTGTATGTTTGGTATTTGGAGGAAAAACGGTATGAACTGAGACAAGCTTTAGAGTCTTGAGACAGTTTAAAAAGAATCATGAATGCAAATGTCTTTCTTTCTTCCTTTCTTTCTTTACATGTGTATAATAGTTTTCCCCCCGTATCATTCTTATTATGGCATCAATGAGGCCTTGTAATATAATACATAGCTCGACACTAATATTATTCGTTGCTGAGATATTGATAGACTTAAATTTTATCCTCCCATCTAATATCACGTCACTGCTTATGCCCCTCAGGCTCAAAACAGCGAGCATCAATCTCTCTATGCAGATATTTTCTTTTCTCATATTTCTTTTCTCTATTTGCCATATTGCTTGTTACTCTTATTATTTTAAGAAATACTGTTTAATCCTGAAAGTGCACCAGCCAAATGTTGTCAGCTTTATTTACTTTTACACACAAATTTAGAGGACTGACAAAGAATTCAGGGAGACAGAACAGTACCAAAGAAGAATGAAGAAACACTCAAACACTTCTGGAGACTCATCAGTTCTGCAAACAGCCTGAGATTTAGTGAGGACAGGTGCAAAAGACAAAAGATGTCCAGAGAATATCTAAATATGAACTAACACACAAAATCTCAGTTTCAGCATCACAGACACCTGTTGGACCGCAAATGGAAAATGTGATTGGATCTTTGTTAAAAAAAAAAAAAAAAAAAAAAAAGGGAAAGGTTTCCTGATGCAGATAAATGTCCTGACCTGTCTCATTTTGGACACATTTTCATGACAGGTGTTTGTAGCATTCAGTCCGTCATGTTCAGTTACAGCTCTCTGTTCTATCTAAAGGGCCATATCACCTACAATACAATGTACAGCATGGAAGCGTTGTGTTTATCAGAATTCTGAGAAAACTTTATGCATATTTTTTCCCCATTCTTTCCTGAGGAAACTGCAATTAATTAATTTAGACACCGTCTGGGTTACTGTCCTTAGCCTAGTCCTGGAAAAATAAACTTCATATCCTTCCTCAGAAGTGTCAAACCCTTCATATCATAGAAGACTGGAAGCCAACTGTGAATTTTATCAAAACATTCAATAATATATTAAAATATTATTATTACTCTTTTAACAAAACTATAGCTTCATTAATATCAGTGAACCAGAATACATGAGCAAGTTTAAACCAGGAGAAGAGCTATACAGGAATGCTGTTAGCAAACCCTAATCCAGGACAACGGATGACAGAGTCAGAGTCATGACATGTAGAAGTACAGATGTAAGTGATTGTGGTTTGTGACAGCGCTGTCAGTCTGTGTGACACGGACTCCATCCACTTCAGACATCAAGCCTGGATCCAGCAAAGAAACATCTACAGAGACCGTCTGTACGTCTGTACTGGGTCTAAACACAAACCAGCAAAACATCACATCACCCTGCAGATTCAACACACTCTACACTTGTGCTGTAGCTTTAATTTCATACCATAACAAGTTTGTAGCTCTGATCCTGCTGGAGCTCTTTTTACAAAATAAAATTTGGTTAAATGCACTCTGTTCCTGAAACTGTATAAAAATGGAGAGAATTAAACTGTGAGGACTGAGAGAGAGAAAGAGAGAGAGAATTGAATTTTCAAAAGACCTTTATAACAAGTACTAAAACACTGTCCTATTAAAAAAAACAAATTCATTTGACATAAATAAAATCCAGGACAAAATACATATGTATAGGTATACATCATCTTAAAAGGTATACGCACTGTAACTTACTAACTTCACACAAAGCTATAACACCAAATCAAATAATAAGTAAGGAGAGAAAGCGAGAGAGGGAGATAGAGAAAGAGAGACACACAGAGAAGCAGAGCAAGAGAGACAGAAAGAGAAAAAAGCAGAGATGGTGAGAGAGAGAGAGAGAGAGAGAGAGGAAAATACCCCTATTACATTTTACAAAGGTAAACTCAATATTATAAAGTCAATTTACCACAACACAAACTATTAAATAGATAACATATGCCTCTAATAATAATAATAATGATAATAGGAAACAAGCAATTATACATGTGTAAAAAAAAAAAAAAATTTTCCTTCAAAAACAGAGCACAAAGTCCGGTCCTGCCAGGTTCAGTAAAGGCCCCGAAGTTATTATCTTGAATTTTAGAAGTAAATCTGTGAGTCCTGAGAACGTGCAGTTGCCATTTCTTATATCAAAACGTGCTCCATGGAGTAGCGGGTCCTCTAAAAGCCAGTGAAGAGAAAGATTCCAAACTTTAAAAAGATTTTGATAAAATGCTAGCATTTGTCCAGATTCACAGGGTCCGTTAAAAAAAGGTTCCTGTCCATCCTCAGGCCTTCAAAGTTACGCAGTATGGCACATGCTGTTGCCTGCCAGCTGGAGGTTACTGAGCCATTAAGAAGTCTCTGTAAAAATTATAAACGAAAATCCGCTGTCCTGCTTTGTAGATGTATCAGTCCATGTTCACCCTTCTCTATGGGTAAGAATACAGCACACTTTGCGGTATCCAGTGCAGCTTGTCCCAAAGGAAGTCAACCAGGATCGCTTGAATCTCTACCAGCAGGTGTGAGGGACGATCCACACAGGCCAATCTGTGCCAGAACCAAGAAGCTACTGAATTGTTAACAACTAAAGTGCACCCCCTATAAGATATTTTCATTGTTAACCATCTCCAATTTTCAAGCCGACCTTTTTCGACCACCCCCTCCCAATTCTTCTGTACAGTCATCTCATCTCCTAAGAATATTTAAAGCTTCCTCTTCCCCAGGCCAGCCCATTGGGAAGGCTTGGTTTCCCCTCTGCCCATCTTCCAAGCAACAGTGCTTCTTATTCCAGTTCATCTTTGCAGAAGACAGAGCATTCTAATCATCAAGTAGTTTCATTAAAACTTGTACATCACTTTGTCTACTGATTAATACTATTACATCATCAGCATAAGCTGATCATAATTTGATAAGAGAGAGAGAGAAAAACAGAGAGAGAGAGAGAGAGAGAGAGAGAGAGAGAGAGAGATGGTGTACCCTCGGTGAGAGTCGTGTCTGCGTGCTCCGCACTTCTCTCCCCATCACCATGTTTCTGTAACGTCTGCGGTCAAATTGACCCCAAAGCATTTTGCTGAATGGATTAGATGAACTCATAAACACGCACATCTTGTGCTACAGAGTTTGCGAAATGCCTGTACACATTTTGACCCAGTCGGTGATGTCTGGAGTCATTTCGACCCCAACCTCTTTTTTGTGGAAAAAAGATAAAACTTTATAATTTATAAGATTATCTTTCTCTTCTGTTTTACCTTTTCCTGCTTCCTGCTAAGTAAATATCATTTATACCTTATTGGCCAAACCTGAGCTTTCTCTTTATTTCACTATTATATGAAGGCCAGATTTTTCCTTTTCAGTGTTTCATATATCTGAAAACTTTATTTTTAGTAAGGAATTAATATGTGAAAAACTATTTTGACTGGTAAAATTTGCCCCAAGTGTAATAAATGTTATTATTTTCCTAAATATCTGGTAAATTCATGTGCTTCAAGACTTAACAAATATTAATTAATGTAACACACTGAGAATTCAGAAAGCTCAAATAAATGTTTGTTACTTTTGTACTCAGTTGTGATTTTGCAGGTGTAATATGCTATTTTTCTATATAGACGAAGCAATACATTAAATATGCAAATAAAATATATAAATAATAAAAGCCATGTTTTGTCCTAATATTTTATTTAAACTATTGGTCAGAAGAGACAGTGTGAATAAACAAGAAATAAAAACAAATAATATTTGAGTAATTTATCATATATTAAAATATTTGGGGTCAATATGACCCCACACATTGAAGTCAGTGCTGAAATTTGCACATAACAGGAGGATTAATATAATAATATAATATAATATATTATATATAATATAATATAATAACCTCCTGCAGCCGCGGCTGCAGCTCCAGCCACAGACAGCAGGGGGCGCAGTGGAAGATCTGCAGCCTGACAGCCAGCTAAACTCATTAAATGCTGCATTGCAGCACTGGACTCGGTTAAACAGCCTGTCAGTTAGAAAGTTCAAGTAAACACTGAAACTCCACCTTGCTATTCTTCACCTTTTTCACAATGACAGGACGCACTCCAGAAGATGCACAAGTTTCATCCAGCAGGCTGGAAAAATGCTGAAATGTCCCGCAGACGCCTTCACCATCATCATCAGTGATTAATGATGGAAATCTGCTCTTTTTTAAGAGGTTTATAAGACCTGCTGTGACTGCAACATTTTTATTTAATTATTCTCCTCTCCCACCTAAACTGACTAATGTGTGTAATATTACTACACTAACACACAAAAATAAATCTCCTCCAGAGTGATTTAAAATTATTCATTTATTCACGCAACAGTATAAGTATGGAATCCATTTTATATTATTGCTGCAATTAATAAATTATAATAAAAACATTTTATTTCAATAACAAAAAAAAAAAACAGTCACAAAGATGTATTTGCTGTGTATATTATGTAATGTTCCCTAAATGCATATGAAAACAAAACCTGAGAACAAATGCTTGTAATTTCTTTTTAAATAATAACTGAATAATACACAATGGGTATGTAAATTATTTACCTAGAAAATATATATATATATACACTGCCAGGCCAAAAAAAAAGTCGCTGTTTAGATTTTAATAGGCAAATACATAAGAGGCTATGAATGGATCATTATTAGAGTGATTATAATGTTTCTAGCATGTTATATGTTTGGCAACAGTTCTTAAAAGATGAAGTGTGTTGCTTTTTAGTTCTTTAATAACCGTGTAGAAAGACGTATCATGGCCATATTCCAGGACGACACTGCCAAGATTCAGGGTTAAAATTGTGAAAGAATGGTTCAGAGAGCATAAAGAATCATTTTCACACATGAATTGTCACCTCTGAGTCCTGACCTTAACCTCAGGGAAAGTCTTTGGGATGTGCTGGAGGAGACTTTAAAAAGTGCCTTCAAAAAGTCTTGAGTTGCTTTCGCAGTATGTTTAGGTTCATTATCCACCTGCACTGTGAAGCGGCGTCCTATCAGTTTTGTAGCATTTGGCTGAATGTGAGCAGAGAGTATAGCCCTAAACACGGAAAGTAATGATACGCCTACCTTCTCCAGAGAATTCTTGACTTCTGTTGATGTTGTGAAGGGGTTTTTCTTCACCAAGGAAAGGATTCTGCGATCATCCACTTTAGTTGTCTTCCGTGGTCTTCCAGGCCTTGCGATGTTGTTGAGCTCGCCAGTGCTTTCTTTCTTTTTAAGAATGTACCCAGCTGTTGATTTGGCCACACCTAAGGTTTTTGCTCTCTCTCTTATAGATTTATGTTGTTTTTTCAGCCTAATGATGGCCTCCATCACTTGCATTGAGATCTCCTTGGACTTCATATCGGTAGCTCCAGTTGAACAGCTGCCAAATGCCAACTCAATACCTGATATCAACTCCAGACCTTGTATCTGCTTCATTTGTGTTGAAGTAACGAGGGAATGGACCGCACCTGGTCAGTTAACTTCTTGTCAGTCAATTGTCCAAATACCTTTGAGCCCCTGAAAATGGAAGTACTTTGCTTAAAATGGCTGTAATTCTTCTTGATTGTTTTATTTCAAATCCATTGTGGTGGTGTATAAAGGCAAAATCACAAAAACGCCGTCATTGTTCAAATACTTCCGGACCTGACTGTATATATATGTATATAATGTAATGACTATTATTACAGACAGTTTGTGGCCTTTGACTGCATATCAGAAAGCATGAACGATGATGAGCATCTCCTGAACACACCACGCTTGGCCCAGGCATGAACTGTTGGTCTATTTCAGCTGCCTACATGACTGTGGAGGGAAGAAGATTTCAGGGGCAGTGAGATTAAGTACAGACCTGAACCGGAAATCACAAGAGGAAGTGACATCACTAATAAATATAATTAATTGGTTGTTTTATATACATGTATGTACATATATCTATATGTATCTCAGGTTCTGAAGATCAGGATCATTGGTTTGGTCTCAGTTTATATCAGTTTGCTCATTATAATATGTTATCATGTTTATAGTAACAGGTCTTTGAGTCAGATCTCAGTTCTTTGACTCAGATTTTTGAGCTAGGATTTATAGCGTCAGTAAAGGCCTGGCAAGGGAGGAAACTCTGCATTTGGTGATATCCGTATGTTCCAGACTTCAGGCAGTCATTAAAGCATCCAAGTATTAAAAATAATCCTTGTATTTATAATGCAAGTTTGTCCAATTACCTTTGAGCCTGTGAGAATGGAGGGACTCTGTAAAAAATGGCTGTAATTCCTAAACAGTTAATGAAATATTTTTTTTAAACCCCTTGAATTAAAGCTGAAAGTCTACACTTCAATCACATCTTGATCGCTTCATTTCAAATCCATTGTGGTGGAGAACAGACGCAAAATTACAAATATTGTGTCACTGTACAAATACTTATGGGCCTGACTGTGTACCTGATGCCAAAGAAGAAAGAAGTTTCCAGTATGTGCCCTTGTTTTTTTTTAAGGTTTCACAAAATCTCTTTGGTAGGAGAGATGTTGTAGACAAGGTAGTTGACAACCACCGAGCAGAGCAGAATGATACGGCAACAGCTGGGCAACATACTTACAGATCCTGTCAGAGTGGAGTGAAATTCCTGGAGAGAATAATTTTGTCAGAATTTTGTTCACTCTGTATGTGTGTGATTTTGAGGTTTGCAACCCTCTAGGTACTTCTCGCTCTCACTGATCCTCCATTTACCTGGCAGTGCTGTGTACAACTGAGGATGTGAAGAGATATGATTATTGTCACATCCACCTGAGACAATTCCCCCAAACTGCCACAGGGGACCCTCCCACACATTTATGAATTTCTTCCTTTGCTGTCTGCCTCACTTCCTGTGTTTGTGTACATCTGTTTTGTGTAACTAATTAGTTACTCTATTTAAGTTGCATGTTTTCCTTCCCTAGTTGCTGAGCATTATGTTGTTACTGTTCTGTTGTTTTTGTTTGCACCATGTGTAGCTTTTGTGTTGATGTAGAGTTTTCGTTGCCTTGTCTTGCCTTGCGTTGCATCTAGTCCTGTGTTTTAGTTTTTCTAGATTTGGGTTCTTTTCCTGTCTTTTGTATTTGTTAGTTGTTTATTCAACGAAGCCTGTCTCCATTTGCATCCACGACCCTCAGATTTGTTACAGTTATGATGCTGTCTTAGATCCTCTTGTTCTAGATTTAAAAACTCCTGAGCAAGGTGGAACTTTTGTTCCATTTTTGTTGCAGCTCCGGCGGTGGTGGCAGGTAACCTGGCCACTCATGGCATGTCAGGTTTTGTTGAGAGTTTTTCTGGCAAGTACATTTAAAGACTTTGTACAGCAGCAACATCAGACATCCAGTCAAAGGAGGTTAGATTAGATGCTTTCAGCATCAGGACAATGTAACTGCATGAGTCTCATGTGAAAATCACATCAGAGAACAATGGTTTGGGGTGAAAAGGTGTATTCTCTAAAAGTCTCACCCACTTCAGTGTTGGCAAAGGCTATCCCCCAGACAGTGTACATGATTTGTTTGAGGTTATAGTGCCTGCAGAACCAGCCCATTGCTTGACCTTGCAGATTTCTAAGAAATATACTTCAAGGAGAAATGACATGGGAATTTGTGCTGTGTTTGTAGGATATTTTTGAGCTTTTGGTCGCTCAAACACCCACAGAAAGGTTCTTTACCTTTATCTTGAAGCTAAAATTTCAGCGCACAGATGGAGATAGTACCAAGAATTCTTCCGTGGTGTGAGACTGTTGACTAAACATCATTTAGCACACTACACAAAAATGATCAGACTGTTTAGTCCTCTTCTGGGGGTTTAGAATATGTGTTTTGAGACCAGGTTTTTTTAAGCAGGATGTATGACACAAAAAGTGATTCAAAAATGTGCCTGTCTCTCTACCAGAGAAGCATCAGCTTATGATTTCACATCACCTCTAGTCTTACAAAATCTGCCCTAGATATTTCAAATGCCTGCGCTGACATGTCATCCCTGCTGACATTCTGAAGGAAGAGAAAGCTCAGGCTGTTGGTGAGAAATTCCCCAGAATGATGGTTTGCCACTGTGCAAACTCAGGCAGGTTGTGCAGATTGTTGTAGTACAGGAGACGCTGTGTTCTTGTCTCTTCTTTCCCTCCTCCTCTATCCATCACCACCCTTTCTTTCTCCATGTTCCCTCTCACTCTTCACCTTTCCTTCTCTCTCTCCTTCTGCTCTTTGAAAACTACTCTACAGGTCACTGATGGATCCTGAGGCAGAGATTTGTGAACATGGGTATGAATGGGGGCGGGCTCAAGGAGTAAAAAAAATCATTCAAATGTCATCTACTGAACCTAATGATCAAACAAACTGACGGCATTAGGCACAAAGTTAGGTGTATCTACTTGGTAACAACCAACTGAATATATGATTATTAATGTGTGATTTTAATGCTATATTCTGTATTTAGAATAATATTTAGATTCTAACTCAATAATGTTATGTATGTGACAGCAAACCTACTCTATATAGCCTATCAGCTAATGCTGGCTTGCTAAACGTTAGCTAGCTGACGCAGCATTACAGGTGGTCTAGAGCTGTGTTTCTCAACCAGGTGTCTACAGACCCCTTGTGGTCCACGGAATAATTACAGGGGGTCTGTCTAACCATAACCCTGTTTCTACAAATATTTAAATTGTGTAAGTGTTTTTTGTTGTTGTTGTTGTTGTTGTTGTTAAAAATTACAAAATATACATTAAATACATTTTTCAAATTTGATACTGAACTGAAAATTTATTAAATGAGATACTTGTTGGTTTATGAAAAGATGTTGTATATTATTATTGGTATATATTATATTTTGTATTATATTACATTATACATTACGCATTATAATTAGAGTTTAATATATACACTCACTGTCATCTCAGACGAGACGGGGTTGGGGACAGGACACAGGGACGAGACGGGGTTGGGGACAGGACACAGGGACGAGGCGGGGTTGGGGACAGGACACAGGGACGAGACGGGGTTGGGGACAGGACACAGGGACGAGGCGGGGTTGGGGACAGGACACAGGGACGAGACGGGGTTGGGGACAGGACACAGGGACGAGACGGGGTTGGGGACAGGACACAGGGACGAGACGGGGTTGGGGACAGGACACAGGGACGAGGCGGGGTTGGGGACAGGACACAGGGACGAGGCGGGGTTGGGGACAGGACACAGGGACGAGACGGGGTTGGGGACAGGACACAGGGACGAGGCGGGGTTGGGGACAGGACACAGGGACGAGGCGGGGTTGGGGACAGGACACAGGGACGAGACGGGGTTGGGGACAGGACACAGGGACGAGGCGGGGTTGGGGACAGGACACAGGGACGAGGCGGGGTTGGGGACAGGACACAGGGACGAGACGGGGTTGGGGACAGGACACAGGGACGAGACGGGGTTGGGGACAGGACACAGGGACGAGGTGGGGTTGGGGACAGGACACAGGGACGAGACGGGGTTGGGGACAGGACACAGGGACGAGACGGGGTTGGGGACAGGACACAGGGACGAGGCGGGGTTGGGGACAGGACACAGGGACGAGACGGGGTTGGGGACAGGACACAGGGACGAGGCGGGGTTGGGGACAGGACACAGGGACGAGACGGGGTTGGGGACAGGACACAGGGACGAGGTGGGGTTGGGGACAGGACACAGGGACGAGGCGGGGTTGGGGACAGGACACAGGGACGAGGCGGGGTTGGGGACAGGACACAGGGACGAGATGGGTATATTGCATGTTCTGGTATAGTGCATGATTGAATTTACAGTGCATGCGGTTGTGCTGTATTGAGCCTTATCTTTCTTATAGTGTTGAATAAAAGATGTTTACACTTTTCTCATTTATATACGAAATTCTCCTCCAGCTGATTTGTTGTTAAGTAGGAGTTAGAGTATACTCGTTTAACTGATACATAGTAAAGGAAATGGCACAGAACTGCTATCTGTCGGCCTTTCCTGTCTGACCATCAGAGAATCACACCTTATCAAAAAGTTGAACATTTTAGTGACCATTCCTCCAGACTATACTGTGAATCGGTGTGTGTGTGTGTGTGTTTGTGTGTGTGTGTATGATTAAAAGTCCAGGGATTGTGAACAAGAGAATGTGTCCTGCAAAGGATTATAAGAATTGACGTCCATGTTGTGTATTATAAAGTGTGCTGAAATGACATGCTGAGGATTCTGGGAAACTGAGTACATGTTCACTGCTAAGACCTGATAAGAGTCTCACAAAGTTCCAGCTGCCTAAATACAGGTCGAGCTGGTCAAAAGCACAAATAAAACTGAATTGAATTGAAGAAATTGTGATTACACAACACTCAAACAATCCTTATGAACCACTCTTGTGCATTTCTGAAGTGTTATCATAGGGATATATGTTTCTACTTCACATTCAGGTTCACAAATTGGAACAAATCAAGGATTATATGTCATTAGGTAATGTTTATTAAGCATTTCCATGAGCATTGAGTAATGATTAAGTTCAGGTAAAACTTACATTACACCCTTGTGAAGTGGAGTCTGGTTATGAAGTACTTTTAAAACATTATTGTGCCATTATAAAGTACCCCTAAAAGGAGACTTACTAAATAATGATTACACATCCAAAGAGAATTAATAAATGGTTCATCATGGAATACCTGTATTCAAAGTAAGTTATATGTACAGAAACATGCAAACATGTACTTGAAGAGAACAGAATCAGCATGAAGACTATGGAACATGTCCAGTGGTGTCAAGCTTTACCAGAAAGAACCCACAACCTGAAAAGTGGTCAAGTGGAGAGTCATTGCCTTGGACATTTACATAAACACGCACATTCCACTTTATTAGGAACACCTGTACACCTTCTCATTCATGCAGTTATCTAATGAGCCAATCATGTGGCAGCAGCACAATGTATAAACTCATGCAGATGCAGGTCAAGAGCGTCAGTTAATGTTCACTTCAGACATCAGAATGAAGAAAAAGTGTGATCTCTGTGACTTTAACCGTGGCCTGGTTGTTGGTGCAGATGGGCTAGTTTGAGTTTTTCAGAAACTGCTGATCTCCTGGGATTTTCACACACAACAGTCTCTAGAGTTTACACAGAATGGAGCGAAACACAAAGAACATCCTGTGAGCTGAGGGTCTGCAGGCTGAAACAGCTTGTTAATGAGAGAGATCAGAGGAGAATGACAGACTGGTCTGAGCTGACAGGAAGGATATGTTAACTCAAATAATCACTCTTTACAACTGTGGTGAGCAGAAAAGCATCTCAGAACACAACACATTGAGCCTTGAGGTGGATGAGCTACAACAGCAGAAGACCACATCAGGTTCCTCTCCTATCAGCCAGGAATCTGAGACTATCATGAGCACAGACTCACTGAAACTGGACAGCAGAAGATTAGAGAAAAACATCTTGTCTGTTCCAGTCTTCAGCTGTCCAGTTTCAGTGAGTCTGTGCCCACTGTAGCCTCAGATTCCTGTTCCTGGCTGACAGGAGAGGAACCTGATGTGGTCTTCTGCTGTTGTAGCTCATCCACCTCAAGGCTCAATGTGTTGTGCATGCTGAGATGCTTTTCTGCTCACCACTGTAGTAAAGAGTGATTATTGGAGTTACTATATCCTTCCTGGCAGCTCAGACCAGTCTGTCATCCGCCTCTGATCTCTCATCAACAAGGTGTTTCCACACACAAAACTGTCGCTCACTCAGTGTTCTTTGTGTTTCGCTCCATTCTGTGTAAACTCTAGAGACTGCTGTGTGTGAAAATCCCAGGAGATCAGCAGTTTCTGAAAAACTCAAACCAGCCCATCTGCACCAACATCCAGGCCACGGTTAAAGTCACAGAGATCACACTTTTTCTTCATTCTGATGTTTGAAGTGAACATTAACTGAAGCTCCTGACCTGCATCTGCAGGATTTTATGTACTGTGCTGCTGCCACGTGATTGGCTGATTAGATAACTGCATGAATGAGCAGGTGTACAGGTGTTCCTAATAAAGTGGATGGTGAGTGTACATTATCTGTCCTCTTTACCAGTGATTTACTAATATTGCTCATTACATTAATTGACACATTAATTAAGTTTGCTATTTTTTTCTCATGTAATTCAAATTGTTATGTTGCATTAATTATAATTTGAGGCGATAAATAAATGAAGACTACTTAACACTTAACACTGTCTTGCAGCGAGCCATGAACAGGCATGAAGGCGAAGCTTGATGTACAGGTGGTTAAAGATTTTGATGTATCTTTTGAACTTTTTTGCAGACATACACTGGCGATTCTGTATACGGTCCTTTTTTATACTGTGACCAGGGTAAGATAAGGATTTACTCAGGATATGTTGTCTTTTGAAAATTGCACTTTACAAGCCAGTTTAAGAAAATGTGATCGGTTTAAAGTTCTCATTAACTAAAACCAGTAATCCAGTGGAAGAAATGATTTCTACCCACATATATTTCTTTCCACTTCTTTCAGAAACGTGATATATTAATTAAATAAAGAGCTGCTTCACACAGTTCAGACTTAAGAAAAAAAAAACATTATTATTACTATTATTATTATTATTATTATTATTATTGGCTTTTAAATACATACATTATATAATATATAAAATATCCACATGAACAAAATTTTAAATAAACACATGAAACAGTAAATTAAAATAATAATTTTACTGTTTTTTACAAACAATTAGAGATTTTTTAACTAAATAAATAATCTAATTATAAATATTGCAAAAAACCTTTGTCTCCTGTGATGTGTTCATGTTATCATGTGGCCTCATCTCTAACACCAATATGGCTTTAATACTGGTTTTAATTTGATCTATATTTTAGGAAGGTTGTACAACATAAAAATAATTGCATAACTGCAAAATTACACATTTGTAGACAGAACACTGGGAGTAGAATTTGGGTGTTTACACACGTTTTGACTCAACTAGGGAAAGTATATTGTCCTAAAGGCCCAGGTTCGTGCAGGCCAACACCACCAGCAGCAGAGCTACAGCACAGAGAGACTGAGAGTTCAGGATGGCTGACCCTGTGACAACACGACAGAAAAGACAGAAAAAGTGAAAGGTACAGGAAGAGATCGTTCCAGAGGTCAGTTTAAAAAGCTGTCTGTAAGTAAGTGAGAGTGAAAAGAAAAGAAAACGAGGTGAAAGAGCAATCTCAGCACACCTTGCACCTGTATCTGGGATATTGGGCCGTCTCCTCCTTCACAGCGAGCCCGTATCTCTATTACGTAATCTCCTGTCTCAGGCATGGGGAAGTCGATGTAGTGCCTGCCGGTGGTGTACAGTTTCCCATAGCGCTCCCCTTCCTTCCTAAACAAAATCTAAAAAGCCAGGAAGATAAAGTATGAACATAACACCAAGGTCCATAGCTGCAATAGCTCTCTATTATACGGTGCTGCTTCAGGGCAACAGGAACAAATTTGGTTTGCTGCAACAAAAAAAAACAATTCATGAGTCCAGTTTTTCAAGAGGAGAGATTCAGTACTAACCAACAGAAATGCACACATTGGTCATACGATCCGATTGCAGCCAGTCTGATTAAGGTTTCATCAGGTGTGCACATGTGCTGCAGCACCATATTTCCTCTAATAAACCCTGACCCTTTCACCACAGTTCCAGTAATGTTTTCCTCAAACTGATAAAATTAATTTAATTAGCATTTATTGGTAAGTAAAGTTGTGTTATATATATATGTCTTCTGTTCCTGCTTGTTCTTGGGGCATTTGGCCTTCAGTTTTACCTTCAGTAAGAGAAATGCAGCTCAGCTGGTTTCAGATTGACTTGGCCATTGCAGAACTTTCCACTTCTTTGCTTAAAAAAAAAACATCTTGGGTTGCTTTTGAAGTAAGTTTTGGGTCATTGGCCATCTGCATTGTAAAACACCATCCAATGCATTGAAGCATTTGTCTGAATGTGAGCAGATAATATCGTCCTGCACACTTCAGAATTCATCCTGCGGCTTTTGTCAGCAGTCACATCATCAGTAAATACTAGAGAACCAGTTCCACTGGCAGCCGTACACACCCACGCCATGAGACGTGGTGGTACGCTTCAGATCATGAGTATGGAGAAGGGAAGGAACTGCTCTTCTCTTCCCATCATTCTGCTACACGTTGATCTTTGTCTCATCTGTCCATAGGATGTTGTTCCAGAACTGGACAGGCAAACTCTAATCTGGTCTTTCTGTATCTGAGGCTTTCCAGTGGTTTACATCTGGAGGTAAACCCTCTGAATTTACTCTGGTGAAGTCGTCTCTTGACACAGACTTTGACACAGATACACTGACCTCCTCCAATTGCTGTGAAGGGGTTTTTCTTCACCATGGAAAGAATTCTTCTGGCCTCCACCACAGTTGTTTTCTGTGGTCTTCTGGGCCTTTTGGTGTTTCTGTGCTCATCTGTGTGTTCTTTCTTTTTAAGAATGTACCAAATTGTCGATTTGGCCACGCTTAATGTTTTTGCTATCTCTGATGGGTTTGTTTTGATTTTTCAGCCTAATGATGGCTTGTTTCATTGGCAGTGAGCTCTTTGGACTTCACATTGAGAGTTAACAGCAACAGATTCTAAATGCAAATAGCACCCTTGAAATCAACTCTAGACCTTTTAGCTGCTTAGTTGGAAGCAGCATAATGAGGAAATAACAGACACCTGGCTGTGGAAAAGTAGAGAAGGTGATTGTCCAATTACTTTTGACCTCTAATTACTTTGGTCCTTTATTTATTTATTTATTTATTTATTTATTTATTTATAGTGTCTGAATACCTTTTTCCCTATCAATCTAGTTCTTTTAAACATCTTTTTAATACTTATAAATACACCCTTTTCTGTTGATATTTATAATTAGAAATTCAAAAGACAGTGTGTGTATAAATTTGAAGTGGCTATACGCAGTGGAATTATATTAAATAACAAAACCAAAAGTGTCCAAATACTCACTTTTCCCCTCACTGTACCTCAGAAATAAAATGAAAGTGATGGAACTAGCACAGGTTTAACAAAATTGTGGTTCTAATCGGTGTGAATGACTGGCAGTGGGGTTTATCTCTGATACTCCAGAAGAAGACGCACCTTGTATCCTTCCACATAGGACTCATTCCAGTAGTTGTAGATGTGATCCCAGTAGATATACAGCCATTTGCGTGTGAAGCTGACATATTTGTACACTCTTAGACGTCGACTGGGAGCTGAGAACATCAATCGATTGTAAAGACACAGTCATGTGCAAGGACACAATACATGTCTGTAAGCCTTGGTTGTCATAGAAATTACATAGTATTGGTGATGAAAGTATCATGAGTGACTAGCAGTACGTATATGTGTATATTCATATAGTTATGTATACCAGCATGCATAACTTCTATATCCTTATAAAGACTAGAAAGGTTCATTTTATTAAACATTTTTACGATGCATTATTGTAAAGCATGTTTAAAATGAATATATTACATTTACATTGCGCGTAAATACCCAAGGATGCAGTTATATGCTTACGTGGTCTTCTGGTAAACATCTCACAGTGCTCACTGGGTGGTCCAAGTCCAGCGCCATTGTAAGCACGCACCTCAATCAGGTAGTGTGAATCAGGCCGCATGTTCTCCAGACGAGTCTGGTTAACTGAGCTGTGGACCAGAACACGAGAGGCTCCTGCCTCGTTGTCGTCATATTTCCTCCAGTAGCGTATCTGACCAGGAAGCAGACACCGCCATTAGAGCTGCACTTACAGGGTTTGGCGATGGGGTGCTTGAAGGAGAAGAATGTTAACTGGACTTAGGGTTAAAGTGTTAACGTGTGCATCGAGACTGGGATCCTGTGGGACCTCAAACAAGCTGCACATGTAGGCTAGGAGGTTTTTAACTCTTAGCTGGGTAGTAAGAGGCAGTCAGAAATGAAGAGAGATAGCACATAACCAGTCATGTTGCTTCCGAATTCAAGGCAGGTTAAAAAAAAACAAAAAAAACATGATTTTATTACTGTTCATATTCTGCATTGACATCAAATTTCTCTTTGGGTGATTGCTACTGTAGCAATATTAAGTCACTGACCCATATGATATGATTACAGCTTAATCATACTTTAGTTATGCAGTTCAAAAGCTTTAATATGAGGAATTGTTTGTTGAGAACTAGAAAGGAGCTGTGTGTGTGTTTTGGAGGACTTACCTGGTAGCCATCCACCCAGTGAGGAGGAACTTGAAAAACATGTAGCCACCACACGAGAGCCTCGGTGGAGGTAACCTGGCGGGCATAAACATCCAGCGGCGCCTCTGTGGGGGCTGCAAAAATATAACATGGCTAATCAAACATTTATCTGACGATTACTGGCAAAGTAATGAAACAATAATAACAAAGCAAAACAGTAATAAAGCAAAGTTTATGAAACAGAGTAAGGGTTTTTTTTTTTCATCATCATCATCAGTAAGAGGGAAATACAATAGTTCTGACAGCTATACATAAACGAGTGTTTCTGCTTCTGCAGTCGCAGAATAAAATACATAAATTATTTATTAGTGTTTACATTACTCATTATCACCCACAAAATAAATGCTAAATTTATGTCCCTCACTTTTTGAGTTTAATCTTCAGATTTAAAAAAAAGCAATTACTAAAATTAAATTCCATTCATTGAAACTGTTATGCATAAATGTTTAGTAAATATGGTTATTGATCATTTCATATGATTTCTTTTCCCTATAAATGTCCACATTTACTATATTCCTCCTAACCGTGACACTGTCCAAATGATTTACAATCAATTTTTTTCAAAGCCAAACAAATCTAGTTTCCATGGAAACGTGTGTCAGCAAGAGAGCACACTCAAACTAGTCCCTTGATTTACAAAATCCAGGTAAATATGTTTAATAATGATAACGTAGCAGACGATGCTGTTTATACTTATAAAGAAAATGTCTTTACTGCAACATGTTCTTAACCACAAGAGCTCAGAGTGTTAGGCTAAAGATCTCATGTAAGATCTCACTGAACGTCATTGCCAAAATGACACATATTTTACTCACAATTATTAATGTTTCTTCCCATAATCAGTTTTTGAAATTGTAATTGTGAATGTACCAAAAGTATGTGCACCCCTGACCATCACACCCATATGTGCTTGTTGAACATCTCATTCCAGATTTATTCCCCTGTGTTTAGTGTTATAATGAGCTCCACTCTTCTGGGAAGCTTTCCACTAGATGTTGGAGCGTGGCTGTGGGGATTTGTGTTCATTCAGCTACAAGAGCATTAGTGAGGTCAGGCGCTGATGTTGGGTAAGGAGTCTCCAGTTCCAGTTCATCCCAAAGGTGTTCAGTGGGGTTGAGGTCAGGGCTCTGTGCAGGACACTCGAGTTCTTCCACTCCAACCTTCACACACCATGTCTTCATGGAGCTCGCTTTGTGCACAGGGGCATTGTCATGCTGGAACAGGTTTGAGTCTCTTAGTTCCAGTGAAGGGAAACTGTAAAGCTACAGCACACAGAGACTTTCTATACAACTGTGTGCTTCTGACTTTGTGGTAAAAGTTTGGAGAAGAAACACATATGGGTGTGATGGTCAGGGGTGCACATACTTTTTGCCATATAGCATAGCTGAAGAAATTGTTTCAGTTTCAGATGTTAAGAAAATGTATTTGTGATATTAGACTAATCTGTGAATACCTGAGAGAAAATAATAAAATGTTGAATTTTAAAAGATTTGGTACAGTAATATTTGCCCTGATTAACAAATACTTGGAACTAAAAGGAAAACAGGCACAAAATTAATTTGATTCTTATGTTACAGCAAGGATATTTTATAGGGACTTATTTTATAAGTGTAGAAAACTAAATTAATAAGTATGTTGCAGATTAAATTCCTGATTTTAAATTTATACATCTTATTATTTGTATTATGGTCTCTTTATAACCGTAAAGTACTGATTCCTATTCATTTTAGTCCATGTTCTAGGTCCATTTAAGGTCCATGTTCTAATACCTGTATTTGCAGAAATACCCTTATATAATATATAAATTATCAATTTATTATTAGTTCTAAATTAATGTACTTCCTTAAAATAAACTTTTATTAATCAGGTTTATTAATCAGGTTTTATTACAATTTCGCCTGAATTCTGAAAGTTCCCTTGTTTGGTTATCATGTTCCCGGTCAGAGCCAGGGAGTGGCGCCTCACCGCTGTCAGAGGAGTACACCACTTTGGTCAGGCTGTAAGGTCCCTCTCCTTTGTTGTTGTAACCTTTCACTTTGACTTGTATCTCAGTGTTGGGTATAATGCCATCCTTGTAGACATAGCGTCTCGCCTCTGGGTCAGCCACTGTTGACCACTTCCATTCGTAGTCCTCATGGGGCTTGAAACCTACTATATAGCCAAACTTTTTACCAAAAAAGTACTGGGGCTTCATGGGCTGAGGAAAGGCATGAGAACATGAAGTTAGTCTGGCGAGAATGCTGCGTACTATTACTGTGTCAAGGAACATTAAAAGAAATACATGCTTTGGTTTATGCAGAAGAATAATTAGACTTACTGTCCAAGTCACTATGAGCTCTCCGTTCAAGCCGACGTAACCCTGTACATCACTGGGAGCCATGGTGGGAACTGAAAGTATACAAAGCTGCTCAAGCTTATTTCTTTAGCAGATTTTTATCGTTCTTTATCAATAAAAATAGTCAAAATAATGATAAAGAAATGAGTAAAGCTTTAAGCAGCATAAATCAGCACATGTGGACTCACTGGCATCCCAGGTTTTAATTTTGATGGAGGGCACACTGCACTCTCCTTCTCCCAGATCACTGATGGCGTAAACCCGAAATTCATACTCCATCCAAGGATACAGGTCAATGACCTTGGCTGCCTCAGCTTTCCCATCCAGGAACGCAGGAGCTAAACAAGGCAGACCTTGTATCAATAAGTTCATCGAATTCAGTAAATACTGAACCATTGTGCGAGTTAGAATACTCATTTTCTTAAGTATTTTTTCTATCTTTGTTTCAAAGGTTTCAGCTCTGCCTGTAAAACACAGATACCGCTAGAACCCTTCTAGTATGCAAGATGGCTGCGGCACATATCCTGCTGTCGTTCGGTGCGTCACTTGTGCACCTCCTTCGAAATTAATGCTACGCATCTGCATGGTGCAAAACCAGCATGAATACTGGGGACAGTATACAGTAGCACCATGTGACACTGTGTCTGTAACTGTCTAATGCAGTGTTGCCTCAGATCGTATATTTATGTACTATTCCATACCATTAGTGAATACTAACACTAACCAGTTTTCTATTAATGTTAGTGTTTGAATTTTAAACATCTCTGAAGTACCTACCAGATCTACCAAAAGGTCTGTTTTACGTGTTATCTTCTGGATTTTCTAGATTAGTGAATGCTTTTGAATGTAAGGTCAGAGTCTCATGACAACGGTCACCATGACTGTGGAAAGTTTTAAAGAGAGACAGAGCTCGACAGTGTATTTAAAATCCCTGTGCATCAAATTACTAAACACTACAGTTCTACTTGGAAACCAGATGACCAGGGATGTTTTGGCTCTGACGTGCCATTTAGTGGATGTCACTTTGAATCCTCCAGATGTACATAAGATACCCGGGCGAATACAGTCTATGAACAAAATCTCATTCGCGTTGCCGCTGCTTGTGCAAGTGCACTCCGTCATGCATCAAATATGAATTAGTCCAGTGGACTCACATGTGACTGCGGTTTTCCAGTCCTCCGGGTCTAGAGAGTAGAAGTCTCTGGTTTGGATAACGTGCTGGGTGAGTGGACTAGCATGATCTGAGCCCAGACTCCAAACCAACTTCACTGATGTGTCTCTGATCTCCTCCACACGCACCCCTCCAGGAGGACCAGGCCTAGCTGATACATGAAAAGATATATTCTCAATCAAGTATCAAAGAACGTGAGTTTCTGTTAGACATATGAATATGGCATTATAGACCGCCAGTCCATTGCAGAGCATTACATACACACATTCATATACTCATTCCCACTTAAAGGCAATTTGGACCAGCCATTCCACCTACTGGTATGTTTTTGGAATGTCGGAGGGAACCAGAGCACCTGCAGTAAACCCACAAGTACATGGGTATTCTGCACAGACAGTAGCTCTGGACCGGACCCTGGGGCGTAATAATAATAATACTAATAATAATAAAGCATATTAAGGGGTAATAATAAGGAATCTTAAAGGCATGATTTTAAACACACCCATTAAGTCTGTTCTCAGTATGCGAAAGCATTTGTGAGATACAAGCTCACTTCCTGTTTAATCTATTCGAAGTCAAGTTCATTACCGCATTAGTAAAGGTTATGAATATCAAAAATCTTTTGGTGCTGTGAATGTTATCAACAGCACCAGCAACTGATTCATTGATTCATGATTGGATTGTGCACTTCCTCAAAACCTTGTTCTAAAGATGGCTTTTGTGTGAATCAGTTAAATCAATCACAAGTTACAGCAGTTTGAGTAAATTACGTTCCGTCCCACTAGAACGGATTGAGATGTGGTGACCATACTGTTTACAAATCTCAACATTAACTCAAGAGAAGAAGAAGAAGAAGAAGAAGAAGAAGAAAATCAAGAAGAAATTCAAACAAAAGAGGTTTCCAAGAACTTTCTTCTTGCCCCTCTCAAAGTCCTGACAAAAATCGAGAGTTATGTAACTTGCTCTAAACATAGTGGACTATTTTCATTTGCTTGTTTCTTTACTTTACTACTAAAAGTTGTAACCTCATGAGCATGAACTTACATGTGTAGCCTATAAAAGGCCTGTCACGCTTGTTTTCTAGCAATTCTACTCAGCCTGAGTAATCCAGTGTCATGCTGAGGGTTTGTAATTGCTTCACAACAAAAAGAATTTTCTTGATCAAGTGCTATTTTATACACTTACAAATAATTGTGGAAGCCATTTTGTTATAATGAAACCAAATTTGCAGTGATTAATGTGATAACGACTACTAGGTAGATTGTTCAGCCATATATTGGAAATTTAAAGACTCAGTTTAAATTTAAATTTCCTTCTTCAATCCACATTTTCTATCTCCCAATGTATCTCAAGCTTAAAGGCAAGCGCTTGTGTTTAAAGGCAGTGGTCTAGATGCTACTGAAAATTCACAGATACCTCTAAAGAAAAATATCGGTCAACTTTAGGCATTAACTACACATGCAGTCTCCTTCAAAAGTATTGGAACGGCAAGGCCAATTCATTTGTTTTGTTGTACACTGAAGACATTTGGGTTTGAGATCAAAAGGTGAATATGAGACGATAGATCAGAATTTCAGCTTTCATTTCCTTCCTTCCATTTAGACGTGTTAAACAACTTAGAACATGGCACCTTTGGTGGCAGACCACCCATTTTTTAGGTGAGCAAAAGTAAAAAAAAAATTTTTAAAAATCCTTTCTTTCTCCACACTTTGGCCTTTCCATCACTTTGGTAGAGGTTCATCTTGGTTCCAGAAATTTTATGGCTCATCTCTGTATTTCTCTGTGAGTTCCAGTCTGGCTTTCTGATTCTTACTGCTGATGAGAGGTTTGCATCTTGTGGTATGGCCTCTATATTTCTGCTCTTGAAGTCTTCTTCAAACGGTGGATTGTGGTACCTTCACCGCTGCCCTGTGGAGGTTGGTGGTGATGTCACTGACTGTTGTTTTTGGTCTTTTCTTCACAGCTCTCACAGTGTTTCTGTCATCAGCTGCTGTTGTTTCCTTGGCTGAGATGTTCCATGTGTGGTTGGCTGTTTGATGTCTGGTTGTTCGTGCTTTCTTTTTCAGGACATTCTAAATTGTTGTAGTGGCTATTCCCAATGCCTGTGCAGTTCCTCTTTTCTCAGCTTCAAAATGACTTGCTTTTCTCCCTTAGACAGCTCCCTGGTCTTCATGTTGGTTTATTCTTTTTAACAACAGGTGAAAACCTCAAACCAAAAGTAGACATTCAGATCTATTAATTGTTTAAACAGTCAGTCTAACAGGACACACCTGGGCAACACCTGTCAGTCACATATTCCAATATTTTTGATCACTTGAAAAAGGGTTCAAACAAAAGGTGCTATGTTCTAAGTTGTTTAAAACATCTAGATGTAAATATCAGGAAATAAAGGCTGAAATTCTGATCTGATCTTTTGATCTCAAACCCAAATGTCTTCAGTGTTTAGCAGTGTATTTTTTCTTTGAGCAGGATCATCAGTTAGCACCAACCTTTGACATAGACGTTAGCAGAAGCAGTGGCATTGTCAACAATGGTCTGTGCCGTGCAGGTGTAGTGCCCTGCGTGTCCAACTTGAATGTTTTTAATCAGCAGGTGTCCACCAGACTCATTATCCTATACACAAATCCATAAATATGTGAATTAATAACAATAAGACATTCAGAGTTACATATCTAAAATTTCCTTTTGTTATGCTGCGAAAACATATTAAACTCTATAATGATATCCATGCATCAGCGTCTAGTCAACTATTTAGTTTAATCTCAATAAATAATTCAAAATAATAATAAATAGACTTCAATTGTAAATAAGTAACAGCTTTCGTTAATTGTTTTTCAACGTGAAACATTGTGATCCATGATATGGGCAGAATTCCTTTCATTCTCACCATCAGCTGCTCATAGTGCTTATAGTCAGCGGCAAAGTTGATGACGTATGTGTCCACTGACCAGATGAAGGTGATATCAAAGCTAGGGTCATGCGAGGCCGAGCACTGAAGCACTGTATTCTCACCCACAGGCACCTCCACGTCTGATGGAGCTACAGTGATCTTAGTTGCCTCTGAGAAAGGGACGTACATAGACAAGTTAAACGATGGTATCACATACCAAAAATCTGAGGGAGAATTAACATAAGATGAGGTGTAATTTTATAAGAAAATAAGCAATGATAATCAATGTGATTATTTTTCTATAACACCACATCACCACATGTCACTGTGAGTTCCAGGATGCAAGGAATCACTAATGTGAATCTCACTGCAACGTTTGCTTCGATCCTGATCGTTACAAACATCCTGAGAATATAACTCAGCGTCCGCAATGTGACAGATTTTGTAGGTCACATATTGTTGAGGTAGAGCCGCTGTCATGCCATTGGTTTGGCCTCTGTTTGTGCACCTGTTCTGTGTCTAGCCCTTAATTAGTTTTTCTATTTATTGGAAATGAACCAATTTAGTTTTTTAAGATTTTACCTGCAGCCACCACATTTGTGCATGTAAAGCCTGTTACACCTTCAGCGTATAGATAATGCACCATTCAGTCTAACTGTGTTGCACTACTAATTATTATACTGTACTATACTAATTATTTTATATATACAGTATACTATATAATTATTATAACTATACTAATTACAGTTCTTTGTTCACTCGTAATTAAATGAATATGATAGGAACAGCTTGATGTCAGCCAGCAAAAAGCCCAATTGACTTAATTATTAACAGTGCTGGAAAACCCTTTCTCTGGAACATACTGTATGTTGTTATTTATTTAGTACCTCAATACTTTCAGAGTCAGTATCTCATGAAACCTTAATATGTACAGACATGTTCTGTGGCAAGCAGTGCAATCTCCTAACACCTGCTGTAAACTTACACTGTCAAATTTCTTCATGTAAGTAAAGACATAAACGATGCAACAACTGAAAGAACACAATCACTGACCTTTGATACTAAGAGTCCCTGTGCTGTTGTCCTTTCCACGGTCATTCTCAGCGTAACATGTGTATAAACCATCATCAGCCTTAGTCACATTCAGAATCTCCAGACTCCCATCATCCCAAACAAACACACTATCAGATAAATCAGAGGAGACAGGGACTTTAGAAAACAACACATTCTATTATACTACATTATATTAAAGAGCATTATATATGACATAACAGGGTAATACAGTGAGGGGAACTTTCAGACACCTTTGTCTTTGTGTGTGTGTGTGTGTGTATATGTGTGTGTGTATATATATATACATATACAGTAGCGTGCAAAAGTCTTAGGCACGTGCAAAGAAATACGTTGTAGAGTAAAGATGCCTTCAAAAATAATAAAATTAAATGTTTCTACATTAAAAAAAATCCTATAAAGAGCAGTAAACAGTAATAAATGAAACAAAGTCAGTATTTAATGTGACGATCCTTCACTTTAAATAAATAAAGCAGTATCTGAGGTGCAGTGTGTGCAGTTTTATAAGGAAATGAGCTGGAAGTGTTACTGAGCATCTTGCAGAAGCAGCCACAGTTCGGAAACCTGGCAACGCTCCCCATGAGCCTCCCCAAAGTTCCATATAAAACCTCACTCTCACATCCAGCAGGATCCCAGTTCGTAAAAGCCGCACAAGAATATGGGGTGAATTATTCAACAGACAACATCTACACAAACTACTCGCAGCAACAGACACTGCGGAACTAAGAGGAGAAAACAGACCGTATATAGGAACGCTATTCAAGTTCAAACATACGCTGGTTGTGGGTTGAAATGTGTTGGAGGTGACAAATGTATAGTTATATTCGGACACACCCCTACACTGCGTACACACACTTCAAACTTACACACACAATGTCTTTTGACATTGTACTTATGTAAGTACCTAATTTATTGTTCATTTTTACAAGTACAGTGTGAAGTCAAAAGACTTTATGCTATGTGTGTAAATTTGTGTGTAATTGGAAGAATATAAAAAAAAAAAAACAATATAATATCATAGTGTATTAAATTTAAATATCTGTATTTATTACAATGTATTTGATACCAAGGCAAACCAATACATTTAAAATAATATCTAGGCTTGGACTGTGGTCTGTGCTTTGCAGATTGAGTAGGAACATTCTTGCTTAGCTATAGAGGGGAATCTGAAAGCAAACGTACCGGGATGAGTTGGAGAGTGTTTCCAAGCCACGTTTCCAAATAAACTTCGGCTTTGGAGCAGCTCGTGGTTTACACTCGATCACCACACGCCCATTTTCAGCACCCAACAAAATCTTTTTTACTGGGTTGTAAATGAATGTCGGTGCACAAGCTAGGAAGAGGGTATTGAAACATAATTCATTTGGCTAATTCTTTAAATGTTGTAAAGAAAACACTTGATGTCGCTATTATAAATTAGTGTGGAAGTGTGCAGTGCAACTCACAGACCACACGCAGCTCGGCATTAGCGTAGATGGTTCCCCAGTTGTTCTCAGCAATGCACTGATACATGCCTGAGTCTTCGAAAGTCAGACTGGAGAACTTCAGCTGCCCTTTGCCATACTTAAGCAAAGAAACAACACAACAATTTCTATTAAGGGTACCAACTTTAGACCTTCATAACACATTCATGAGTATTGCATAAATCTTTTATAAAACAATACTGAAAGATTAATGTAAGGCTTATGATAAAACCTGTGAGAAAGTTAGAAGTTTTTCGTCTTCCTAAGAGCACCTTAGTGTGTTCATCTTCTATGAATTATCTGCCTGGCTTCCAATACAACTTATATATATTTTGAAAGGATATACAGGGGATTCAGAAAGTATTCAGATTAAAAATCAAAAACCGAAATCTCTTATTCACAAAAATATTCAGACCCTGAATACTGGCACACCAAATTGTGGTCAGGTGCATCCTGTTTGCTTTAATTATCCTTGAGACGTGTCTAGAACACAACTGTTGCAATTTGATTTGATTGGACAGAGTTCGGAAAGGCACACACCAGGGCCCACAATTTACACGGCATTGTCAGGACAATAACCAAGCTGTCTGTGGATCTCTGCAATCAAACTGTGGCAAGGCATAGATCAGGGCAGGGATATAAAACTATTTCTATGGCTTTGAGTGTTCCCAGGACCTCAGTGGCTTCAATAGTTTTGAAATGGAAGAAGCTTGGCACAACCTTGAACCTTCCTAGAGCTGGCCGTCTGGACAAATTGGGCATCTGGGAAAGAAGAGCCTTGGTCAGGGAGGTAAGAAAGAACCCAACAGTCACTCTAAAAGAGTTCTAAAAGTCTTGTGCAGAGATGGAAGAACCTGTAGGATGGACAACCATCTCTGCAGCACTCCATAAATCAGGCCTGCAGTGTCAGAGTGGCAAGAGGGAAGCCACTGTTGAGTAAAAGGTTTATGACAGCATAATGAATATTGAACTCTTTGGGCAGAAAAGCAAGCACTATGTCTGGCGAAAAACAGGCACTGCACATCACCTGGCTAATACCATCCCTACGGTGAAACATGGTGGTGGCAGCATAATGCTATGCAGGTGCTTCTCAGCAGCAGGGACAGGGAGACTGGTAAGAATTGAGAGAAGGATGAATGCAGCCAAATACAGGAACATCCTTAAAGAAAACCTCCTCCAGAGTGCACACAAACAAACTGGGGCACCGGTTCACCTTTCAACACGGCAATGACCCTAAGCATACAGCCAGAACAACACTGGAGTGGCTTCGGGCAAGTCTGTGAATGTCCTTGTGTGGCACAGCCAAAACCCAGACTTAAACCCCTTGAACGTCTGTGGAGTTACCTGAAGATGGCAGTTCACAGACCCTCAGTTTTTGATTTTTAATACATTTTTGAAAATTTCTAAAAACATGTTTTCACTTTATCTTTATGGGCGATTATGTGTAGCTTGATGGGTAAAAATGTCAATTATATCCATTCACTATCAAATCTACATCATATCATATCACATCATTGCAACAAGTTAAGGGGTCTGAATACTTTCTGAATCCACTGTATGTCAGCAAATAAATTATTGTAATGGCCTCAAACTAAAGCAGTAATCAAATCTGCATTAATAACACTGATATGGTGCATTATGTACACATTCTATAACTGCCTTATAAAAGATTTACGCATCTGAATTCTGAATGTGTTACAAGTAAAGTGTTATCCAAAGGTTCACAACAGAACGAGAACTGACTGAATAGCCATCCTTCAACCAGCGGATCCATGGTAACGGCTTGCCCACAGCCGTGCAGGAAAGAGTAAGCTCACTGCCAACATCTTTCTCTGTGTCATTGATATGCTCCGCCCACTCTGGCGCACCTGGTCAGGAAATCATAGTAAAGCAAGAACTAAAATATTCATTATAATATGCATATAATTCATGATTAAATATTAATCTCATGTACTGTATTATGAGTTTACAAACTTTCGTCCTGCCTCTCACTCATGCATGTTAAAGCTTTCATAAATACAGTCCATAACGATGACAAGACCAGAACAAGTGAAATAAAAAGTTACCCTCCACGTAAAGCCACTGGCGGTACCAGTCCATGCCCTTGACGTTGAGGGCCTCACATTCGTAGCTACCCTCGTCCTCGTACTGCACGTTGATGAGGTGGAGCAGAGCACCGTTCATGCTTACCTCATAGTTGGGTGGCAGATCTGCATCCAGCTTCCTCCAGCGGATGTGTGGAAGAGGGCTGAGAAACACACAAACACTCGCCCTTCACACAGTGGCCTGCCTGTTGTTTTTAACTGGACCTTCAGACTAGCAGAAAGATTTGGCTGCAAGTGAATATAGTGATGATGTGCAATAAAAATTTGAATAAAAATTAAACATCAGAAACATGACATGGTGTATTTAGTACATATATAGACATGGCACTTGTGGAAGGCTTGTGGCTTATGGTTTGTGCTTGGCTTGGTTTATAAAGTATAGAGCGCGATGTTGTCCTACTCCAGTCAGTCTGCTAATTATTCTTACTTTTATATCATGTATACCTGATGTCACCTACTCCCACTAGAGTCCCGCAACTCAAAGTGGCCAGAGCAGAAAAAACAGCTGATGTTGAGAAGTTAATGATTGAAAATAAATTGGAAAAGTCACACTACATCTGATCTGGTGGCTTACTTTCCCAGGGCGAAGCACTCCAGTGTGACGTTTTGCCCCACCAGGGCATACGTCTTAGGAAATCTGACCCGAATGTCCGCAGGATATCGATTAACTTCCTCTGAAAAGATATAGGGCAGAGGTTAATTATGTATTAAACTCATCAGAGAGTCACAAAGGATTTGTACCACTTACAGTGGAAATGGTCTGCAAGCAGAACAAAGGTGTTCTGGTAATCTTTCTATTCTAGTTAACTTGGGTGAATTATTCATCAGAGCTAATACTATTCATCAGAGCTAATACTATTCATCAGAGCTAATACTTTTAATTGTGTGCACACACAGACTCACTTTCTATCTGTGGCACCAGAGCGAACGGCATGCTGAAGACACTTTTGCCAATGGTAGGGCTGGACACAAAACATGAGTAGTTGCCAATGTCAGAGGCCTCGACTTTAGCAATGTAGAGGTTGCCTGTGGTCTGAGACACAAAGCGCCTCTGATCAGGGATAATAAAGTTGGGGTAATCATTGTAGAGCCATCGGTACATCACCTCATCTAATAAAAATACAAGGAGGAAAAACAACCATTAAGATCACATTATGTTAATAATCATGGACTTCTTAATGGATTTCAGTGGCTTGTATACAATATATAATAATGAGATCACAAAATCTAGAATGTGTGTCTTCTTCCCGACCTTTTATGAACCTATTATTGCATATTATTATATGTATTTTTTTGTATTGACTCACGCACTGAACATTTATTGCCTAATGTAAAGTATTTACAGTTAACACAGAGTAGGTCTGGCTGTAAAGAAAACCTCTTACTTGGGTAGCGAGAGGGCGGGTCACACAGCAGGACAGCCCCCTGGCCTTCTTTAACATACACACTCTCTCTCTCATCAGTAGGAAACTGGTTCAGAACTTGGAAGAAAAGAACAGAAATATAAAACACAGCATCAGAAGGAAGTTACTAGTACAGTGAAGTAGAATAAAGACTAGACTAAAATTACGCATATTCATAATATGCATTTTTCTCTTCATTATAGTTTAATCTCAGTTTACTAGGCCAAGGTGCATAGGCACCCTACTGGATTTATATGTATTCTTCTTATTAGGAATAAAATCATTGTTTTTATTCTGGATCTTCTTCTTCTTCCTTTTTTCCATATGATGAATCTTGCAGACCAAACCGTAAGTCGTAGCTATGTGAAATCTGGTGAATGGATAGTACTCCCTCCTGCTACTCAGGCCAGTGAGTAACGGTGGGCTAATGGTGACCCTACAGCACAAGCTTTTACATTTGGTCTATATCTTATATACCATAAGCCATAGAAAAAAATTCTTTTTTTTTAACTGATTCCATGGGTTCTCCCAAACAAAAAAGCCTCAAGAACCATTTAACTCTTCCCACTTAGATTTTTTTTGCTAATTTGCATAATATACAAAACCTACTTTTGCTATCTAGTCCTTGGATTTTTTGGCTCTCCACAAAATTGGTGTTGAAATCCTCAGTAATTATCAAATAAATGCTGAGATTTGTAACCAATATGGTCAAGTTTGTGTGCTGCATCTCTGTAGTGATCTTTAAGTGGAATTTTGATGAGGACCTGATTGCTTATAAAACACGGCCATCATCGACCAATCAGATTTGCTGAGGCATTTAACAGGGTTAACACTGAGCCATCCTGAGGAATCCTGTTTCTCTAGGATACCACAAAGAAGGAATGCAAACTTACTCAAATTGGCCACTAGGGGGCACTGTTCATGTTTTTGCACAAAAAAACAAGCATATCTCTTGGAAAATAAGACTGATAGTGAAATTTCTTTCTCTCCTAATACTTTTCCTGAAAGCATAAACATTTGCCATTTGGACCATTTTTCCCCAACCAGAGTAATTTAAGATAATCTGCATAATATGGAAAACCTATTTTCACAAACTTGTCTTCGAATTGTTGCCCTATGGTTACAATTATCAAAAACATGTTGAGATTTATAAACAATATGGCTGCAACATGTCAATCAATTCTGAGGAGGCGGAGCCTAACATACTCAAACAGCTGTAACTCAAGAATGGTTGTGTGAAATAGTACGAAACCTACAAGGCATATGCAGCACAAGCTTCTGAGAGCGAATGCAAAGTTTTGGGCTTAAGGTCAGATCATTGTTCCTCAGGAACTGATCAAGCTGAAATTTTGTATCAATTCAATTTTATTTGTATAGCGCTTTTAACAATTGACATTGTCACAAGAAGCTTTACAGAAATATATAAATTCCGGATATAAATTTTAACAATTATAAATTTATCTCTAATGAGCGAGTCAGAGGTGACGGTGGTGAGGAAAAACTCCCTGAGACGATATGAGGAAGAAACCTTGAGAGGAACCAGACTCAAAAGGGAACCATCCTTCATACTGCGTATTTCTTGTGCAGTTATTGCTAAACAGTGGCTTTTAATATTGGCGACATCTACCAGCCCCAGGCATCCAGCAAGCCTCAGGGAAAGCTCCTGCTTGCAGCCTGTAGCCCAGTATACACACAGCGGGCTCTGAAATTACAGCGCAACATCCCTGTCCCTAAAACCAGAGCTTATATTTTAGCTAGATATCTAACTTTAGGTGGCGAGATCATTCTGTTGGATACTGTAGTGTTTTTTGTTTGTAGTTTGCTTAGCTCTTTATATTTGTCTGCATTCGCATCAAGGCCTGCTTGACTCTGACACACATTTTGGAATATGTACACTTCTATTCTACAATTGGTTGTTGAATTGTGTTTGTATTATATCATTGTTTATACTAGTGTTTGCTTTACGTATTTATTTTATTTAGAACGTAAATGGTTTTGAACTGCAGGACTGTTTTATACAAATTCCTGGCAGTAAACGTTCTGACTGGAGATAAATGTATGTTAATCTGCTGCTTTATTAAGTGACCATATGTGCAAAATAATGAGCCATAAATCATTCTCATGTGGTTAGGCTTCAGAGTATATAATGAATCAAATGTTATGAAAATCAAAAGCATTTTCTTAAGAGGTTCTACCTGTTAATGTAGTATTGCAGTTCAGAACATGTAGAACAGATTTACACTCATCACTGGCTTCTTGCATAATGTTATTCAGTCTGTAATGGTTTATATGATTTGACCTTGTGACATTTGTAAAAATGTAAAAATTAATTTTCTTTCTTTCATGTGTTACCTGTCCATGGACATGAATATTATGAATATAGACCTTGTAGTTGCAGAGCTTTTTCTGATTTCTTTTGGCTATGTAACAGCACTGGTCATGTAGCAGAATCCTCTTGCCCAGGTTCACCAATCACTATCCAGTTTCCAGGACCAGTTATCTGGTAACCTCAGGTTTCTGCTCAAAATATACTATAAGGGCCAAATGCATAGAACAGTAGTGGATGGTGGTTAATACCTTTCCCACCCAGTAAATCTGGAAAGTTGTTGAGAGTTTGTTCAGCTAGCTGCTGATTTAGGACTAGGTGGACCCCAAAAAAAAAAAAAAAAAGAAGCAGTGTGTGGTTTGCGAGGCCTTGGCAGTGGATGCACTTTCAGGTATATCACATCAAAGTGACTAGGGGGCAAACAGGGATTTTTCCTTTGACAAAGTCACAGAACTGAGAAAATGATTTGTAACTGGACTAATATAAGATACCTGTGTTTAACACCTTGTTTGTGAATTGTTGCTTTAGAAGCAGCTTGAGTGGAGTAAGATGTACATAGGGGCAGGTGAAAGTGAAATATAAAAACACACTTCAGAATGGTAAGTGCAATGGTAAGTACACCTTTACAGAATAAGATCTTCTATGATCGGAAACCAGTTGCATTGCGTATTTTAGAAAGAAGGCAGATGCTACTGCCACTGGTGCTGGCCTCGTACAGTAGATCTCACTCCAGCAGTGGTGCTAGACGGACATCTTCAGAGGCTATTACACCAGTGAAATGCAGCCTCAGACCTGCCAACCCCATAGAGGAACAACAGGGCCTTTCGCACCGCCTTAGTTCCAGAACTAAATTTACAGGACTAAAGTACTGGGTGGTTTTGCGCGAACTATTTCCCAGTACTGTTTAAAGGGTTGCATTCGCACCGACAACGGGCACTAGGAAGTGACGTAAGCCGACAGTGACGTCATTTGTGCGCGGCGTTCAACAACGGAAACAAAGAAGAACAACGTAAACAACCGGAGGATGGAGGATTTCACAATAATGGACATGGAATGTATACGTAAAGCGATTGAAAGAACGGTATGTTTACACGGCGTTTTAAATCATGGCAGATGAGGGTGTTTTCGTACGCGTTTGGCCAATCAACGTCTACTTACGTCACGGATAGTACCAGTTGTGCTGGTTAGACCCTGCTCCGGAGTAGGAGCTCATTTGGTTCTCGAAAAAGGCAGTCGGTACTAAAATCACACCCAGTTCCGGAGGTGCGAAAACGCCAAAAAGTGCGTAGTTCCACAATTAGTTCAGGTACTATGAAAAGGTTACCACAGTGCGAAAGGCCCTAATGTGTAGTACTGGCCACAAATCACTCATCTAAAGTAGAAACTCTAGTACGCATATATAGGGATTTACAGTGGAAGGGAAGAGATATCATATAGTAGGTCTGTAATTTTTAGGCACAGAAGAGTCAAAACTTCTGTTTTTTTAAACAATGGCCTGACAAGAGCTTTCAGCCTATGAGGAAAAATTCCCTGATGCAGTACTGATTGTCGATGTTCAATATTCTAATCTAATCACATTAAAACAGCAGATAGTGCTATTAGTATAGCTGAATACTGGCAACAATATTCCAATAATCTTGTCACGGAAAAACATTGCAAACACGTTACATTTGGCAGCCGAGAGAAATTCAGATGAGATATAAAGGATATAAGGGATATAAGAGATAAGGTTCACACAGCTGGTCTATGGTTGCGAAGAGGAACTTTGTATTATTTTCCTGAGTGTTAGTCAAGTTTAAGAACTACGACTTCATTTCACTGTTGAAGTTTTTCTGTTGTGTTTTATACACAGCGAGATGAACTGCAGCTTTGAGTTTCTCCATTGCCTCTCCGCTCTACTGCAGTCCTGCTTTAGCTGTAAGATGGAGGAAGTATTTCTCCAAGGGGGGACCGTGGCTTTTTGTGATGCAGCAATATCAATACTTTGTAACCCTGGAGTTTAACGCCTTCACTAGTGTATCACCTAATGAGGGCATAAGAGGACGGAGAGTGCGTATTAGGGCCGTGAACGCTACAGCAGTACCAACAGAGTAATAGTGCTTGGTTAGTGTTGTGGTACATGCTGACATGCTACAAACAGACATAAAAGTGATCCAAGATTACAAAAATGAAGTCTAGGGTATGCCCATGCTTATGAGTGGGACCTGACGCATGTTGCGTAAGATCAAAAGAGTTGAGAAGTCTAACAATCTCAGCAGTCATAGGATCCGCAGGCACATCCATGTATAACACTAAAATCTCCAGTAATTAAAACATAGTCAAAATCAGTACAGCAGCAGCTCAATTCAAACACTTCACTGCAATTAAACGTCCCAAAATGTCTGTTTCTTACGGCCGTGCTGCTGGGTACTAAAGACGACTGCAGTGTTCTGAAAAGCTGCGTGGTTTCCAGCACGTCAGATCCAAGTGGAGTTAGTTGCATGTTGCTCGAGAGAGAAGCGTCCAGTTTGTACAGCAGTTCATCTATCTCCACAGTTTTGTTCTTATGTTCAGCGTGTCAAAGCTTCTGTTGCTTCTGTGTGTATTCTGAGGATGGGTGATGCTGTGAAGCAGGTTAGCTCTCAGCATTTGTGGTTCAGTTGATGGTTAGGTGAAGCATGATCTTCATGTCTACATGTAGAGGCGATTTAAGTGGCTCAACACATTGTTGTTATCTGTCCCGAGATGAATTTATCGATCCCAAGGTGGTTTAAATCCTGCTTCAGTATTTCTGACTGTTGTCTGTAAACATCACTAGATCCGATATACACCATGCAGTGGGATGGTCAGGTAGAATCTGCAGTATTTTAGGTATAATATCATAGTTAATGTCAAGGTTATGCCACCTGGCTTCGCTCTCTATGTATCCCAGCGGGTAATTAGCGAAATCTCTTTACTGAATCTGTTCCATCAGACAGTTATGTCAGCAGCTGCTGTTGTCTCAGCTGGTGGAGTAGCGAGCAAGTCTGGGTAATTGACCAGAGGCTGAGTAATGTTTAGCACCACTTATCTTCTGCAGAGTAAGGCTGGAACAAAACTCTTAAGTGTTTATGTATTTCATGAACTAATGCATTATATCCAGTGTCCAGGATGACTAACAGGCACAAGATGCACAACGCTCCACATCTTGCTAATCCACAAATAATCAATTAATTTGCTTAAATGTGTCTTGTAAATGAAAATGGTTGTAACAAATATCATTTCGTGTCTTTGTTTATTGTTTTTCAATAAAATCTTCAGCAATATAGTGTGAGGAACAACTTAACATTTAACATCGTTTTCATCTGTTGTATTTTTCACGTTCTCTTCTCCCGTATTTTCATTTTTCTTTCTCTCGAAGTGCGCTTTTGTATTTTGTCAAGACAGCGAGCGGAGGCCATTCACACCGGATCCACGCCGTCTGCAATAATATCAACAAATCTTCGACTAAGGTGCGTTAAACAACATGTCTAACATTTAGCTTGTTCAGTGTGTTGAGTGCAGGATGTTTAGTCACTCTTCCTCTGTCGTTAGTAATAGCTTTATTTGTGATAAATGCATGTTAGTTAGCTCTCTGACGGAGAAGATTGCAGCATTAGAGGTGCGCATCCAGTCTCTAGAGAGGGTTAGTGAGAGTGAGAGCAGCGTAGTTTCTGTAGGGGAAAGTCTGGATGCCTTAGGCGGAGTTAGCAATCCCCCAACTCCGGCATTAGAGCCCTCACAGCGGGGCGAATGGGTGACGACTCGGCGGCATAATCGCAAAGCCAAAGCTAACGCTAAGGCTCGCCCACAGGAGCACCACTCCTCTCCGTTTCACGTGTCCAACAGGTTTGCTCTCCTCAGTGAAGCACCCGCTGAGAAACCTGAAAGATCTCTGGTTATAGGTGACTCTATCTTGCAGCACGTGAAATTAGCTAGGCCTTTAGGGGCACCAGCAGCTTTAGTTAGGTGTATACCGGGAGCCAGGGCGCCGGACATAGCAGGTAATCTTAGGGTCTTAAGTAAGCTCAGGTTCTCAAAGATAGTTATTCATGTAGGAGCTAATGATATACGCCTTCGTCAGTCTGAGGTTACTAAGAGTAACACTGTAGAGGTGTGTAAATTAGCGAAGGCGATGTCCGATGCTGTAGTATGCTCTGGCCCCATCCCAATGCGGCGTGGCGATGTAGCTTACAGCAGGTTATGGTCGCTGAACTGCTGGATGTCCAGGTGGTGCTCCGAAAACAATGTGGGCTTTATAGATAATTGGACTAACTTTGAGGGCAAGGCTGGCCTGTTAGGGCGGGACGGTGTCCATCCCACTCGGGAAGGTGCTGCTCTCATTTCTTGCAGCATAGCACATAGTCTCAGAACAGGCCTAGTTAATCGGTGACAATCCAGGGCCAAGGCCAGGGAGCCGACAAGCAGGCTAAACCGACCGTCTGCTAGCTGCACTGAGTCGTCACTTAGGTTCCACCATATTGAGACTGTGTCTGTTCCCCAAGCTAAACAAAATTATAGACATACTCAGACAGTTTGTTTTAGTAACCTAATTAACATAAAATTAAATCAAACCGAATGCATAGCCAGCACCGTTGATCTGAAGCTAGGACTGTTGAATATTAGATCTCTTACGTCTAAAGCGCTTATTGTTAATGAAACCATTACTGATCAGGAGTTTGATGTACTGTGTTTAACAGAAACGTGGATTAAACCAAACGAGTTTGTAGCATTAAATGAAGCTAGTCCTCCCGGGTACAGTTACATACATCAGCCCCGTCTAACTGGCAGCGGAGGAGGCGTCGCAGTCATTTATAATGATAATCTAGCCGTCACACAAAAACCTAGTCATAAATTCAACGCATTTGAAGTTCTTTATACCAACATAACATACGTAGCCACTAAAAATAAGTCTACCCAGGTGATTCCAGTAATTATTATTTACAGGTTTCATTAACATATTCTGAATTCCTATGTGAATTTGTGGATTTCATCTCTAACCTGGTTGTTTCTTTAGACAAAGCATTAATTGTTGGAGACTTTAATATTCATTTTGATAATGCAGATGACCCTCTGAGAACAGCAGTTGTGTCCATTCTAGATTCTGTAGGGGTTAATCAGAATGTAATAGGACCCACCCATAGTGGTGGTCACACTCTTGATCTAATACTAACATTCGGATTAAATATAGAAAATATAGTCTCATGTCCACAGTCTGAAGCTATCTCAGATCATTACCTCATCTCATTTAAAATGTGTATTAATCATAGTATATGCACCTTGCCACGTCACCGTGTCAAACATACGTTCACGTCAACAACTGCACAGAGTTTTATCAGTAATCTCCCAGATTTATCAACCATGATTGGATCACCGTCTGATCCCGAAGAACTTGACCAGGCAACTGAATGTTTAGAATCAACGTTCTGCAACTCACTAGATAAGGTAGCTCCACTTAAAAGAAAAATAATTAGGGAGAAAAAGCTAGCACCCTGGTATAGCGATCACACACGAACTTTAAAACAGACCACTCGAAAACTAGAACGTAAATGGCGTCAAACTAACTTGGTAGTATTTCAAATAGCATGGAAGGAGAGCCTATTGAGCTATAAGAAAGCTCTTAGATCAATGTATCTCTCCACCCTAATTGAAGATAACAGAAATAATCCTAGATTCTTATTTAATACTGTAGCAAAATTAACTAGGAATAAGACCACAATAGAAACACGCACACAATCATTATATAGCAGCGATGACTTCATGAATTTTTTCAATGGTAAAATTGAAAATATCAGGCTAGAAATTCAGACTATTAATTTAAAACCAGACAGTTTTATAACTAACCCTGTAGATGATAATATGATAATATTAGATAAACAACTACAATGTTTTACTCCCCTTGAAGAGACTGAACTAATTTCACTAATTTCATCATCAAAATCATCAACCTGTATGCTAGATCCTTTACCTACTTGTTTCCTCAAACAGATAATTCCTGAAACAATCAAACCTCTTTTAAAGATAATCAATTCTTCCCTCAGCATTGGCTATGTACCTAAATCTTTTAAATTAGCAATTATCAAGCCCCTGATTAAAAAACCTGACCTTGACCCCTGACAGCTGTCTAACTATAGACCAATATCAAACCTCCCCTTTATTTCCAAGGTACTAGAAAAGGTTGTAGCACAGCAGCTATGCTCACACTTACATTTCATGAATGTTATTCCTATGTATCAGTCAGGATTTAGGCCTCATCATAGCACAGAGACAGCGCTGGTTAAAGTGGTAAATGACCTACTACTGGCCTCTGATCAGGGTTGTGTCTCCTTGCTGGTGCTGCTTGACCTTAGTGCAGCTTTTGATACCACTGATCATGCTATTCTCCTCAATAGACTAGAAAATGTTGCTGTCGTTAAGGGAACAGCCCTTTCCTGGCTCAGGTCTTATTTGACTGATCGTTATCAGTTTGTAAACGTAAATGGTGACTTCTCTTCTCATGCTAAGGTAAAGTTTGGTGTCCCGCAAGGCTCTGTTTTAGGCCCACTGCTCTTTTCTCTATATATGCTACCTCTGGGCAAAATTATCCGTAAGCATGGTATTAGCTTCCACTGTTACGCTGATGACACACAGCTGTATGTTTCAGCAAAGCCAGATGACAGACACCAGCTTAATAAAGTTGAGGAATGTGTAAAAGACATCAGAAACTGGATGCTTATTAACTTTCTCTTACTTAATTCTGACAAGACAGAAGTACTTGTACTAGGACCACATGCAGTTAGAAGTAAGCTTTCTGATTACATAATAACTCTGGATGGCCTTTCTGTTTCATCATGTGCAGCAGTAAAATACCTTGGTGTGATTATCGACTCTAGTCTTTCTTTTGAAGCTCATGTAGATAATATAACTAGGATTGCTTTCTTTCATCTCAGAAATATTGCTAAAATAAGAAATATATTGTCACTACACGATGCAGAAAAATTAGTTCATGCTTTTGTTACCTCTAGGTTGGATTATTGTAATGCCTTACTGTCTGGATGTTCCAGTAGGAGCATAAATAAGCTCCAGTTAGTCCAGAATGCAGCAGCGAGAGTCCTTACTAGAACCAGAAGATATGACCACATCACCCCTATCTTATCCACACTGCATTGGCTCCCAATCAAATTTCGTATTGATTATAAAATACTACTATTGACCTATAAAGCGCTAAATGGTCTCGCGCCACAGTACCTGAGCGAACTTTTTGTCTTTTATGATCCGTCACACCTACCTCGATCAAAAGGTGCAGGCTATTTGTTGGTACCTCGAATAGTGCGTGCTATAGCTGGGGGTAGAGCTTTCTCTTACAAAGCCCCACAGTCATGGAACAGCCTTCCACTTAGTGTTCGGGGCTCAGACACAGTCTCAGTGTTTAAGTCTCGGCTGAAAACATATTTGTTTAGTCAAGCCTTTTGTGAATAGTTTTCTTAGGTACAGGGGCAGGTCTGGAGGTTCACAGGCATAGAGTGTTGTGGTGAACTGGGATGTTTGGATGCTGTCGCCCCCCCACTCTCACACGTTCACTCAGGTTTGTTGATGGTGGAGTGGCTGGAGCTTTATGTCCCAGGACTCCCTCATGTCTGTGTTAGCTTCTGGCTCTCCCTTTTAGTTATGCTGTCATAGCTAGTCTTGCCGAAGTCCCTGCTTGCGCTCTGCATGCAAAGTACATCGTGCTTAACCATTAGAGGACAAAAGCTCACCTAACAATCTCTTCCTTTCTCTCCATCTCTCTCTCTCCCTCACTCCCTGTCGAGCTACACATGCTACTTCTGAGATGCCAGTGATGCCAGTGATCCTGACCCCTTCTGCTCCTCCTCGCTGCCTGACCCATCATGATGCCCTGCTTCTGGTTGGAGTTCTCATCGGTTGAGTCACTCGCTGCTGCTGGGGCCCCATATGGACTGCCTGAAGAACTGTTTGGATTGCTGGGGATGGTGCCACCTGGGGGCTGTGGAGATGGCTTGGGGATCACATATGGGGAGCTGTACTGTAATGGCTTGGGACTGCGATTGCTGTAGTGGCTTTGGGGCTGCAGTTGCCACGAGCAGCTTCGTACTCAGGACTCCATCAGTGGACAGTGGATAGATTTTAACCAGCCGGACTTCTTGCAAAAACTGTGATGAATTTACTGGTTGCACAATTGCACTATTTGTCCATATAGTACACAGTAATAGAAGGGATTTATTTATAATCGCACTATCCGTTGCACCCAGATGAGGATGTGTTCCCTTTTGAGTCTGGTTCCTCTCAAGGTTTCTTCCTCATATCATCTCGGGGAGTTTTTCCTCACCACCTCACCTCTGGCTTGCTCATTAGGGATAAATTCACAGTGATAAATTCAAATATTTACAATATATTTTTGTGAATCCATTTATTTCTGTAAAGCTGCTTTGTGACAACGTCCATTGTTAAAAGCGCTATACAAATAAAATTGAATTGAATTGAATTGAATTGAACATCTTGTTACTCTGGGGCTAATCTCTAACCATTATTCCAAACACACTCACTTTAAATAACAACTAAGAAATTTGATAAGGAATTTATTTTAAATAATAATAATAATAATAATAATAATAATAACAGCCAGTGACTCAGCTGTTCAGAGAGCCAGGGGAAGTTCAAGCAGTACAGAAAAGAGTCTTTAGGCATGTCTTCCTGGTCTCTCGAGAGATGTGTGGGTTAAGTTAAGCCGTGCTTGATGGGAGAAGGGAACGTGGTGCAGAGCGGGATTTGATAAGAAGGGAGATGGTCTGTTTTTGGATTGACAATAAATAAATTAAAGTAGAAATGATTTAAAAAAGACATCACTTACATCCAAACCTCACAGTGGCCTCTTTGCTGATGACTGTGCCATAAATGTTCTTGGCCACACACACATATTTTCCAGCATGCTTATTCTTGTCTGGATTAGTGATGACCAGGTTTCCGCCCACTAAACTGTAGTGTTCATCCGGCTGCTCCATCAGCTTAATCTCCCAGTTATTATGCCACCATCTGCAAAGAAGTAGTAAACATAAACCTACATATGGTAAACGAAGAGCTATGGTTTTGCATATTCTTTAATATCTTAGATACAATTCTTCTAAATACTTGCCTGGGGCAAAATATAGGGATATTTCTTTAAGATATTCATTAGATTCAGCAACAAGCTCGACTGAGTGACACCATGGGAGGCAAAACCAAGAAATAAGTGGAAACTCGGTCGCTTTTGATTATTAATAGGACTATACACAGTCAAGAGTTTAAGAGTGAAAAGCAGGAGTTACTTGACAGTGGCTGGTGGGTTGGCTCGCACTCTGCAGTTCATGGAGATTTTGGACTCAGGAGAATCTTCAGCATACACTGTGTCTAAGGGCTCCTCCTCAAAAATGGGTCCAAACCCTGTGGCCTCCTCTGAAACACAAATAAACATCTTTATAATAAAATCTTACAAGCAGTAGAAATGAGTTGCATGAATATATTTGTATTTTACTATTTTTGGAAGCGGAAACAGATGAGACTTACTGTCAAAGATCCTGGGCTCAAAGAACCTAGGCTTGATGGCATCTACATAAGGAACATAAAACACTGCAACTGTTGTTTTCAGTCATGATCAAATTTTAGTGCTTAATGATGATTACATTTCAAAGTGAAGGTTTAAAATAAAGGCATTTACAGTGCACACACACACACACACATTTCTGTAGTGGCATATACACACCTGCTGATAAGAGCAAAGAGAAAAAACTCAGCAACACAAGTGGGGCCTCCATTGTGATGCCACAACTGACAGTCCTGAGGCTGAGAGAAAGCAGAATCCATACTATTAATATGGATTAATACCACAATCACAAGGACATCACTGTAGCCATGGAAATAGTTTTCAGTTTTCTCCACAACATACTGGTGTTTCTCTTTTTTCTTAGAAATGATGACAAGCACAAACTTTTGGCCATACAGTGTACTAAGCGTCCATGCAATGCTCTAGGGTCTACACAAGTGTATTGAAGAATATTGTTATACTTACGTGCTGTACTTATCCAGAATTCAGCACTCGTGTTAATGTACGACTGCAAAAACAAAAACAGGGCTGTATTCAGAGTGAACACGTTGGTAAGTGAAGTCCAAAAGTTACATCAACATTTATGAGGAGAAATTTCTTCGTATTCAGAGTCAAGTTAAACACAAGATTCTTCTTAAGTAGAAGTATTGTGGATGATTTAACTTCATACCTTCCGTAATGTGTTACTCATTTTTCCATTAGTTAATTCTTTAATATTAGTTCATTCTTCATTATATTCTGTAGCTACACATATCTGCTTCTGATTAGTAAGGCTTGTGTGTGTGAGGATGTGGGAAGACGTCCCTGAATGCCTGAATTAAAGCACAGAGGAAGTCCTGCTCTATCGGGACCAATCACAAAGTACTAGCCCTGTGCTGTAAACGATATAATTGTATATATCACTTTGCTCCTCAGGTTCTTCTCCACTCTAGAGTCAACTGTGTCTCTGGGAGTTTAACTGGATATTTGTCTTTAGCAGGTAATATTTCTACCACAGAAGTGTCAAAGATGTTTTTTTTTTTCAGTAGCATGGAAAAGACTACTTTAAACACAAGCACTTGCCTTTAAGTCCCTCAGAAATCAGGGATTTTCATAGACTTTAAGTGGATTATACTAATTATCTACTTAATTAACTATTTAATTGATTAATTGGTTGAATTACTGATTAATGGGATGATGAAATCAATCAAAGTCCATGATTGGATTAGCATGTTGATTAGAACGTTGAAAAAAGCAGGTGGAACAAACCAGCACTAAAACTGTGTTTTGCTATCTGCTTCAAATGAGCCAACCTTGTTCTTTGACCAGAACCAAGTCTGAGCCAGTTAAAGCTGTGTCTGAGGCAGAAAGCATACACGTAAGGCTTCCTCTGGAGGAAAAGGAAGACTGGAGATAAGAAGGACTACATGTGCATTGTGGTGGAAATGGACCGAGCAAAGCTGCACCAGAGATGATCATCATGCTAGGTGAGCCCTCCTGTTACACTCATGTTTGAGACTAAGAGAAGTACTGTTCCTGTGTATGTCATGTTCCTGATCTGAATATATTCCAGTGCTCATCAATTCCATTGCAGCCGGGAACGTCCAGGATGAGGAAATAGTGAAACAGCTAGATATGCCTCGTGTCCCTCTGCTCTAGGAGGTTCACCTCTAGGAAGAGGCAAAATATCCATGTGCACCATTCCTACTCAGATGTGCACCAAAATCCTTCACTCAGAAAGTATTTTCTTCATGACTACAAAGTCAGCGCAGAATCCCATTAGCTCACCGCTCACGACCCCTCAAGCTTCTGGAAAGAAGGTGTGATAACTGCCTGGAGTTCACATTGCTTTAATGTCTGTTTCTCTCTAACATGCCTCACTGCACAGATGGAAAGCCCTGAAGTCAAGAATACTGCTGAGATTCCTGATCCACACCTCAACCTGGCAGAGGTGTTTAATAAAGCCAAAGCCTCTGAGATGCCTTCACACCAAACATGTCATCACACCAAAGATCTCCTGCCTTTTTTAGCAGTGATTAGCCCTCAAAGTCACTTATTTTGTTTGGGCTCCAAACACTTTCTGTCAACTAACCATTCACGCTCTACATTTTATAAAACTGAACACACAAAATCCCACTGGTTGATTCTTAGATTTCAGTCCATCAATAAATAAATAAAACAAAATGTACAGGACAGGCATTAACACCACAGGCACATTCAAACGAAGGAAAACACCCAGGAAACGTTGTGTTTAGGTGTGGAATGTGTGGGAGGTGGGAGGTGAGTCTGAGAGCAGGGAAAATGATGTGAACTCTGTGACAATTAAAAAAAATTCAAATGGTGTTTTATAGCAAGTACACAATCAAGCAAGCATTGATGAGGGGTAGAATTTAAACCGGCCTTGCACTGTTCGTCCATGTCATTTTTCCACTCAGATTTCTTCCAAGGAAAAAGAAATCCCAAAGACGACGAATCTGTATCCTCCTTTCTGCAACTTCTTTGCCCATACGAAGAATAAATACAAAGCTAATTCCATTTTGTTTGTCTCCTGTGAGAACTATACTTGGCACCGATAAAAGAAAGTGTGCCTGGGTGAATCCCAGGTCTGCTGCTTCACTCTTCTGGGCATTTTTGCTTTCTGGGGAAAAAACACACCACGTTTTCAGAGAACCGGAGCTCCTACCCTTCTCACTGGGACAAGGACATATCCCTGTCTGTGGTATTTTGGGTTAGCTGTAGGCTGAAGATCCTCTTCTGAGATCTCTTTCATTTCAACCGTGCCTGTCCTAGACTGGTGAGACCTGTACGTGACCCGCCAATGAGCTAGGTCGCAGCAACCTAGAAGAGCTTGTCTTTAAACTCTGAAAACTGTATACTCCTCTCTAAGGTTTCTTTAGCTGCAGGACCAAAGAATGACCCTGATACACAGAGTAAATTTCATAGGGTTATTCTGCATTTTGAGTCAACCACAACTGGCATCAGTCCTGAATCAACCTGGATAAGAGGCAGTCTGCATGCTGGCCAAAGCGCCAGAAGTATGATTTCATTCAACTTCATCAGAGAGGGTTGTTGTCCATTTCAGCGGCCAATCCAATGTGATCCAGGGCATTTCTTCTCAGAAATACAGCACTGCAAAAACTGCAATTCTGTGATTCATCACTAAGACCAGTATTCTGAGTACAACCTTCTCCAGAAATACAGCTCTGAAGAAAGATTCCCCACTTTAGAGATTAATGGAGAAAGCAATCCACAACATGAAGTGATCCAACCTTTTATGACAAGATTTTTACGACAACATTTGTACAAGAAGAAGGGACAAAACAATGTGACTGACCTTCTGTTTGGCAAATCACAATTTCTTTACATCAAGAACACTCCTTCCAGGAAATAAGGTCATTTATTCACCTACAAAGTTTGGTTTTGTTTCTATGACATTGCCACTGCAAACAGTGATGAAGCAGTGCTAGTTCCCAAGGAGACAAATTTGAAGGCAAAACATCAAGCTGTTGCTGAGATATACCCTCACTTCCTGTTTTCAGTTGCAGTTTGTTGTGTTTGTTAACTTTAGGTCATATTGCTAAATATATGTGAAAATGTAGGTGTCAATACGTAAATGCATTTCTGATATATGTCCTCACTTCCTGTTTGTCGACTTAGCAATCAAATTCATTTGCAGGTTATTGAGGAAATATCCTGCGTATCTAAAATCCAAAAATCGAGTTTTGTTCAGATTGGTCTCACAAAGCTCTGACCCAAAATTCATGATGATTGGAGAAAATTTATTGGAGGAGATGTGAAAAAATCGATTTTGTTAAGTTTCTAAATGGCCAACTTCCTGTTTGGCAAATCACAAATTCATTACATCAAGAACACTCGGCACCGTCCAGGGAAAGGAGAGAAAGAAGAATCATGATTTCAGGTTGATTTCAGATTCTAAAGTTATGAGCAGTTTTACTCATTTGTGAAGTATAGCACCATCTAGAGGGGTTTTTACAAAACTTCTAGGAGCTCCTTATGACAACAGAGTTTGGTCTGAATACGTCACACCATCTCCGAGACATGCCTTCACTTCCTGTTCGGCGATTTGGCCATCAAATTTGTTTGTGCTGGTGTTGTGTTTGGGTTGGTATTCTAATGCTGTCTTCTATATTTCATGGTTATGGGACAGAATTTGAAGGCGAAGAAGCGTTTTTGACAACATTTGAAAATGGCTGACTTTCTGTTTGACAAATAACAACTCAACACCTTCCAAGCAATCAAGAAAAAGAAGAATCTTCTTTGATGTTGAGCAGTTCGAAAGATATGAGCACGAATTTGTGAATTAAAGCGCCATCTAGAGGTGAATTTATACAAAACTTCTTGGAATCCTTTATGAGGAGGATCTTCAGTCATCTACACAGTTTGTTCTGAATACATCACTCTGTATTCAGCAAGACCTTAAAGATCTGGGGGAATACTCCAGTTCATGTTTGCTGACCGAAGCCTCTGCTGTAATTCTCCTTCACTAGTATGTTAGTGTGTTGGTTTGGGAAAAACAGCATTCTTAGGAGAAGTGTGTGTGTTTTTTTTTTTCAAATCATTGTGTCCTATTCCTATTAGAGATAAAGAAGAAGCTGCTTTTTCAGAGGAGGGACTGTGGGCCAGGGGTTCACATACTTTTGGCTGTATAGTGTATATCAATGGAAAAATGTTACTAAGAAATCTCACCTTAGCTTAGTGCACAGAAGCTGTAGTACTGTATATACACCCAAAACTTCTTAGCCTTAGACAAACACAATGCTTTCATTGTATATCTATAATATAAGAAAAATTCCTGTTAGATTAAGATTAAGAAGCCCCAATCATATGTCTGTCTTATTTGGCTGTCTGTCTGCATGTAGCCACACGCCATAAACAAATGCCTCAGCTGGGGGAAGATTAAGGTCACACTCATGAAGGAAAGGATGTTTAATAACCGGTGTGACTTTTTTTTTATACAGACAATGAAAGCTGGCATATAAATCAGTTCAGCTTGACCTGGCATCTTCTTTTAATGCTGTGCAACCCTTCCATTGTGTCAGCCGAGACAGTTTCCCTGTGTGACGATGATCACCTGGGTACAGTGTAGATCTTTTATCTCCTGGTTTCATGTTACACCACTTGCTTTTCTCCTCATTCAACTCGCATCTAATTCACACTTTAGTCAATTAGTCAATACTTTGTGCTACTTCCCTTTACCAAGATAACAGCTCTGAGTCTTCTCCTATAATGCCTGATGAGGTTGGAGAACACATGGCAGGGGATCTGAGACCTTCCTCCATACAGAATCTCTCCAGATCCTTCAAATTTCGAGGTCCATGCTGGTGGACTCTCCTCTTCACTTCACCCCACAGGTTTTCTATGGGGTTCAAGTCAGGGGCTGGGATGGTCATGGCAGGAACTTGATTTTATGGTCAGTAAACCATTTTTGTGTTGATTTTGATGTATGTTTTGGATCATTGTCCTGCTGGAAGATCCAACCACGGCCCATTTTAAGCTTTCTGGCAGAGGCAGTCAGGTGTTCATTTAATATCTGTTGATATTTGGTAGAGTCCATGATGCCATGTATCCTAACAAGATGTCCAGGTCCTCTGGAAGAAAAACAGCCTTAAAACATTAAAGAGCCACCGCCATATTTAACCGTGGGCATGAGATATTATTCCATATGGCTTCCTCTCTGTGTGCACCAAACCCACCTCTGGTGTGTATTGCCAAAAAGCTCTATTTTGGTTTCATCTGACCACAGAACCCGATCCCATTTAAAGTTCCAGTAGTGTCTGGCAAACTGAAGAGGCTTGAGTTTGTTTTTGGATGAGAGTAGAGGCTTTTTTTGGAAACCCATCCAAACACCTTGTGGTGATGTAGGTGACATCAGATTGTAGTTTTGGAGACTTTCTGACCCCAAGACACAACTAACTTCTGCAATTCTCCAGCTGTGATCCTTGGAGATCCTTTTGGCCACTCGAACCATCCTCTTCACAGTGCGTTGAGACAGTATAGACACGCGTCCTCTTCCAGGTTGATTCATAACATTTCCAGTTGACTGGAACTTCTTACTTATTGCCCTGATGGTGGAAATGGGCATTTTCAATGCTTTTGCTATTTTCTTCCCTTTTTATGAAGCTCAACAACCTTTTGCCGCACATCACAGCTCTATTCCTTGGTCTAACCCATTGTGATGAATGACTAAGGGAATTTGGCCTACGTGTTACCCTTATATTTATACCCCTGTGAAACAGGAAGTCATGGTTGAAAGACTTCCTGTTCCTAGTCACCCAGATGTACTAAAAAATGTAAAATATCAATGGGAATATACTTCAGATATATTTTTCTCATATGAATTCATAGGGGTGCCAATAATTATGCCACACATGTATTTAACAAAGTTATTTTTTCTTGGATAAACCTGTGTTGTGTTTGCAATTGTTTTATAGCCATGAGAGTGGAGTATTTTTTTGTGAATTTTTTGAACAAAATTTCAAAAGGTTAAACAATAAAGACAATTTTTCCCAGCCTTCTTTGCTCATATTTACTAAGAGAGTTGAACCTCCATGTTCAGCTCTGACCTCAGTCAGCCTCTGTCACACTAACCACACTAACTATGCCACACTAACAAGCTCTAAACTAGCCAAAGTGCCCAGAGTGCGACGGGATAGTGACGTGCCACCCCTGGCATGTCAGCGAATGCACTGGACATCCCAGAATTCACTAGGTCAGAGTTTTCGATTTGAGATGCAGCCCAATGACAACAAACAGAAACGGAGCTCGTCTCATAGTCTAACAATGCTATGCATGAAATCACTGAACATTACAGTTCAACCAGATGGACAGAGATGTTTTGGCCATTTAACAGATGCCACATTTAATCCTCTAGATGTTCATAAGGTATGTAAGCGAGTGTGTGAACAATGCTTGCACAGCTGCTGCAGATGTGCATGTACGCCTGGAGAAAGTGGTTAGAGGACACCACATCTAACGGCACGAACACGTCCATTTACACTAAACATTAATGCAGTTACACTAAACATTAGTGCAGTTACACTAAACATTAGTGCAGTTACACTAAACATTAGTGCAGTTACACTAAACATTAGTGCAGTTACACTAAACATTAATGCAGTTACACTAAACATTAGTGCAGTTACACTAAACATTAGTGCAGTTACACTAAACATTAGTGCAGTTACACTAAACATTAGTGCAGTTACACTAAACATTAATGCAGTTACACTAAACATTAGTGCAGTTACACTAAACATTAGTGCAGTTACACTAAACATTAGTGCAGTTACACTAAACATTAGTGCAGTTACACTAAACATTAATGCAGTTACACTAAACATTAGTGCAGTTACACTAAACATTAGTGCAGTTACACTAAACATTAATGCAGTTACACTAAACATTAGTGCAGTTACACTAAACATGTCCCTTTCCATCAATATGAATAGTTAATATATCTAGTGCTTCTATCTGACCCCTTTGGCTTTCCACAGCCATAGCTCTGCTTCCTGCTGTTTCTGGACAAATAAGATAGCACTGGAGCACAAATGCACCGCTTTGAGACTGTCATCATGATATTTGAATGTTTTTTATTATTATAATTTTTTTAGAACAATGCAAATGAATTAAAACTGTGCATTTAACAGCTTTGCTTATATAAGAAGGTCAAACTGACTCACAAACTTGTTAGTCCTTATTATCAGCAGCCACTTCACGATGTCAGAGCGGAAAGACAGTAAAATATGCAGAATTAAGATGATTTAAGAATTGAGGATAAGATTTAGATTATTTACTGAACCCCAAAGAGCCCACACCCATCCTTCCCCGAGCGCGCGCGCAGCAGCAGCAGCAGCCGGGGGCACGTGCCTTCCTGCACTGCGGCACTCGCGCTCCTTCACCTCTCCATCCTTCTTACTGTGTGATCAATCAGTCCAGGATGGACATCATGCCATGCGAGACATGACTAATCAAATGCATGATAAGAAAAAGAAGGAAAAAAAGCCCTACCTGCACGGCACGCTCATCCCCAGGCTGGGTCAGGAGGGATGCTGCATGTCTGCATGTCTGCACAGCCCAGCCAGAGAGAGAGAGAGAGAGAGAGAGAGAGAGAGAGAATGCAGAGGATTATCCCGGAGTAATCACAGCGGCCTTGTCCCAAATGCGCCCTGAACACTGCAGCGCTCTTCCACATGCGCACTTGGGTGACGTGGTGGCGCTGCGGTGCTGTAGAGGAGCGAGGTGATGGGGACTGTCCTGCAGTCAACAGCTCACAGCCTTGTGCAGTTCTGACATTCAATCCTGCACAGATATCTGCTCAAAAAATAATAAGCATCTTGCTGCATTAATGCAGGAATTATTACACCACTAGATTCCCCAGAAGCACAATCAGATCTTCTGCACGCTGTGTCTCATCTGGAAGCGAGGGCAAAGGGAGGCTGAAGCAGCGTCACTGTAGCAGCGCTGAAGCCACACCGTCAGAACACACACATACTGTCCAGGCTGAAAGTGTGCTGCTATACAAGCCCATTTCATCCATCATCCATCCATCCATCCGTCATCGAAACGCTGAATCATAGTCAAATCAATCGCCAGGGTCTCATCCACACTTAAAGCTGGGAGATGTGTCTAAAGGGTGCTTGCTCTTCTTATGGATGATGTGTTCCTGAAGTGTTGAATACTGCATTCCCTCAGCCGTGTATCTGAAATCCCAGCTACAGGCTCCTACACTTCATTCAGGAGCCATGTGAATGAGTCAGATTGCACATGAACCCCATGCTGAAGCTGTTTACAAGCTGTAGTTTAATGTTCTAGCCTAAAGTACAATTACACTAACATACAAATATTGCTCATAAGCAATCACAATAGCACATTAAATATATTAACGCAAATATTACACTATAAAATGTTATGACGTGTCATACTCTAGGTCTATACACGTCACAAATCTACACCGTGTTTTCTGAACACGCAACTTAATTCAACGGAAATATTTCCAGTTACGAATGTTTTTAGCAAACTAGTATACAGCACTGTGCAAAAGAAGCGCTCTAAAGCAAAGACGTGCTAAACATAATTACATTCCACTTTTCTACATTAAAATAAATGACTATAAAGAGCATTAAACAGTAATACACCAAACAAAGTCAGTATGATTCGACACCCTGTTGTCATGTGACAAAGTGTGACCTGCACACGGCCATTTTGGGATTTATATGAGTTACCCCTTGCCTACAACTTTACTGACTTAATAATGCAGACGTGAAAATAAATATCTGCACATATAATTGTTTTTTATTCCTTTAACAATACACAAGTACAGTCCCCTCTGAAAGTATTGGAACACCAAGGCCAGTTCTTTTATTTTGTATATTCTTTTTGTTATACACTGAAGACATTTGGGTTTGAGATCAGAAGATGAATATGAGCCGATGAATCAGAATTTCAGCTTTCATTTCCTGATATTTACTATCTATGCTTTTCTCCCATAGACAGCTCTCTGGTCTACATGTTGGTTTATCGTTTTTAACAACAAATGCAGTCTTCACAGGTGAAACCCAGGACTCAAACCAAGGGTAGACATTCAGAGCTAGTAATTGTTTAGACAATCAATCTAACAGCACACACCTGGTGAACAAGAAACACCTGTCAGTCACATGTTCCAATATTTTTGATCACTTGAACAAATGGATGGGTTCAAACAAAAGGTGCCATGTTCTGTCTAGATGTAAATATCAAGTCATGAAAGCTGAAACTTTGATCTGTTGTCTCATACTCATTTTTTTTTTTTTATCTCAAACCCTAATGTCTTCAGTGTAGAGTAAACACAAAAGAATTGGCCTTGCCGTTCCAATACTTTCGGAGGGGACTGTATATGTAGCCTGTGGAATTTGGCACCCACAGAGGACACTATTTTTTTTTAATTAATAAATTTAACAAAACACAATTATATATATGATTTACCTGTAATAGATATACTTTTTCCTAGCAAGCAAAAATCGTATAACTAAAAGTAAACTGCTAAAATTGTTTAGGAATTGTTTGTGAACAGATACAGACTGATACACTAGCATGCGCTTATGCTAGTGTGAGCAAAGTGCTTCTGAGGCTGTAGGATAGTGTGTGTGTGTGTGTGTGTGTGTGTGTGTGTGTGTGTGTGTATATATATATATATATATATATATATATATATATATATATATATAATAGTGAATTTCTGAACTGTAAACAATTCTGTACTTTTTTATAATTCCTGAGTGTTTGTCACTTCGCAAACTTCCATGAAGTAATGCTGCATTCGACTTACCTCAGAACGTCATTTTCAACCTCCATGCGTTCGAGCTACACATTGGGTAAAAAAAACATGGACGCCTTCATGTTCGTCTTTCGTTAGCCATAAGCTAGCCAGCAAACTGTGCTGAGTGGTGTAGAGTTAGCTCTTATATTTATCTCTGTATAGTCAGTGCTATAGTTTTCACAAGCAAATATATCTGAATATTGATTGATCTAAAGCTGATACTTGTGTAATACAGTCATTATAACGTCAATGGGCTCCTGAGTAGAAATTCTCAATAGAGTTGAGGAGGTGTTTTCTTTGCTTTTTCCAAGAATAAGGGTTAAATGAAAAAAAAAACAACAGCTGAATGGCTGAATAAAACCCCCAGAACAAGTGTTAATACCAATATGGAGTATGAATACGAGATGGGACGCTAAGGACGTGCATGTTCATAGCATACAGGATACAATTTCACGTGAGTTGTTCTTTAACTCTTTTCACCATTATATACAGTGTTTTTGATATTTGGAAAACAGATAAAGTCTATATAAGGGTTCGCCCGACTTCCTGTATGAGGCCTAATTCAAGACTCGTCAAATATTCATCTTTATCAAAGGTAAAGCAAAACGTGATGAGTGCGGTACACTTCATACAGTCACTAAACGAGAGGATTACAAATGGGTTCATCTGAAAATCGGTTTTTCTTTTTTTCAAATGCACATAAAGATGGTTTGAGATGTTTGCCTGGAAAGGGCAGATACTTATATCAAGACCTAAAGCCACAATCAGTGAGTCAAAAATTGGCTAATGTTAATCGTATGCGTAAAAAAGGTTTCTAAAAAAGACATGATCTTAAAATAAATAAATAAATAAATCATCAGATAATGAAGATAGATCATTATTGTCAGATCCTTTTCCACCTTTAATGTGATATAACAACCAACGACATTCAAGTGGAAAACAAATAGAAATGATTTAGGGGAAAAAAAATAGAAAAAAATATACAATAAGCTAGCTGCATAAGTATACACACCCCTTAACTAATACTTTTTAAAGCTTGTAATACAGCACTCAGTCTTTTTGGGTAAGAATCGTAGCACATCTTCATTCAGTTAATTTATTCCACTCTTCTTAGATGATGTCATAGACTAATTTGCATATTAATTTATTTATCATGATAATTGGCATATCCAATTACAAATTAGAATACGTGAAGGAGGACAAGTTTCACTTAGAACAGTAGTGATCAGTGATTGGCTGTTGGGAACAGCGGTGTTTAGTGATTGGTCATAAGCGCAACACAGTCAGGCGTTACTATCTGATGGTGAGTGAACCTGCTCTTTTGGCATGACGCTGCCAACACCGTGCTTCACTGTGACTACGGTATTCTGTGGGTGATAAGCTATCTTGTTTTACACCATAAATATCTTTTTCCCAGAAAGTTCTACCTTGGTCTCATCAGACCATAACACGTTTCACCAAATGATTTGGGGATTTGTGTTCATTCAGCTACAAGAGCATTAGTGAGGTCAGATGCTGATGTTGGGATGTCGAGGAGGTCTGGGGTTCAGTAGGTGCTCCAGTTCATCCCAAAGGTGTTCAGTGGGGTTGAGGTCAGGGCTCTGTGCAGGACACCCGAGTTCTTCCACTCCAACCTTCACACACCATGTCTTCATGGAGCTCGCTTTGTGCACAGGGGCATTGTCATGCTGGAACAGGTTTCAGCCTCTTAGTTCCAGTGAAGGGAAACTGTAAAGCTACAGCACACAGAGACGTTCTATACAACTGTGTGCTTCCTGCTTTGTGGCAACAGTTTGGAGAAGAACCAGTTGTTTTATGTAGTTTTTGACATGTGCAGATAGGCCTCTCATTTTATTATAAGATTTTATTAGTAAAATATTAACAATATTACGATGAATAATAAGAATAATTTTATGAAGAGATCTATTATTAAAATTATTACTAATCATAATAAGAGTTAAAAAGTTATTGTGTGCTCAAATGTAATTAAAGAGCACTACAGTTCAAGTGGTTACTGCTTATTAAGGATGGCTTGTGAGAGCTCGTATGTAATCGTAATTCATGCATATTAATAAGGCTCGTGACGCAGACCGACCTGCGGCAGGAAGGGCTGAGGGGGAGGAAGGCTTGGAGCAAGGGTTGCCAGAGCTGCTGTTTTCACTCCAAAGCAGCAGATGCAGACAGTGTATTTACTATGTACACAGATAATGTACAACTCGAGCCTGTAGATGGCACCATGAAGCTCTCTAATTCCTTTTACACTAATTTACATCATCATCTCCTTATTCTCAACTGGACTTGACAAATTTCTGACCATTGCATATCAACCTAGGTGTAATATACTATCAGAATTCAGATCCGCTAGATAAAGAGAGGTGAAATCTTGTCCGAAACGTATTGTTGGCACAATTAATACATGCTAATACATTAACTGTATTTACATGTTCATTTATTTACAAACCTGCCCCAGTAACAGATCATCTCTAGGTTTGTGTCCTCCTGGCATTGTGATGATGGCAATAAAAGAGAAAGCTTTGGTGACACAGGAACCACAGGATATAAAAGAAGGATTTGTGGTAAAAGTGTGGTACATACACTCATGAGGGTAATTATTCCTCATAAACCTGACTGATGAATAAACACTGATTCAGTTCACACAGTCATGTCTGTAATGATCAGGTCAAAGAGCTGTTGACCTTTTATACATTTCAAGTGGCCTATGAACTGTGTGACAATTCTCACCATTAGTAGATGTGCCACACACACACACACACACATTAACTAGGCTACATCTTTCCTTAGAAAGTTAATAGATTATCTAATGCAGTGGTTTTCAATCCGCTCCTCAGGGATTTTTGCTCCAATCCAATTCGACTCAAAAATATTGAGAACTACTGATCTACTGGAAGCTTCAAGTGCAAGAATGTGCTGCGTACCTCACAACCTGATCTGGGTTGGTCCTGGAGGAACATTCTTATATGCTCTTCAAGGTTATTGTCACTGAGGGGCGTCTAATTGAAATGCCCAGAGATCATAGTCTTCAGTGAATGAAAGATGATGAGCATCCAGAAAGTTCCCTGCCATGGTCTTGCTTCTCTGCCTTCCTCGAGAGCCTGAAATATCCAATGCAGACAAAAAACACTGAACAAAAGTGATGTTCAAACATAGTTGCAGAACTATCCAAAGATTGTAAGTTTGCAGTAATTTATAATAACCCACAGAGTGGTCATGTGTTGCATGCCAGTGCTACGGCTCTGTGCAAGCACACTAGCAAAGTCTATGGAAGACGGTAATGCAGTCAGACTCTCAAACAATTCGGCCGACGTTTCCAGGCTCAATACGACGTAGATTAACAAGGAGAGAACTAATAAAACCTCCAATCAAATTTCTTTCAGTTATTCTGACCCGCCTCATAATTTGCACAAGAACTAGTTCAGTCACCCTGCAACATTGTCCCACTACAACCTGGGAAGTACGTCTGGCCCACAAAACCAGCTTTATTAGTTGCATCAGCCACATAACACTCCCAAGATCGTTTTCCAAAAATGTGGACAGCATCTGATGCATCTGATGCACCCTTCATCATCAGCATCTTGGCCTTTATCCGCCCCAGCTACAAGAAAGCCATGTTATATTTTATATCTGTTATATCTGACATTCTTCACTAAATCTGTATCGTTTCACTAACCGTGGTTTAATGGTTTAATGGTTTAATTAACCTAATTAACACCAACACTCACCTTAATCCAGTCTTAATCCAACAATTATTATTATTATTATTATTATCTTATTATTATCTATTTTTTTAACACATTTTAATTATTTTACCAGTAAATGGAAGACAGACACAATACCACCGCTTCAGTATGTTGTTTCTACCTGATTTCTACCCGCATGAAACTGTTTATACTGAAGATCAAATGCAAAGATTGGTTTGTAAAATACTGGAACGTCTTCTGTATGTTTCATCTGTAAATAAAGTCTTGCAGTGTTCAAATAATACAGTTTCAGTTGGCCTTTTTCTACCAGACATGACAACTATATTAGCTGTTATGCTGAAAAGGCAGCTAATTAAGCTTACAGACAGGATGCTAGGTTACACACGCAGCATTTATTTCCTACTAAATAACAGAAATGATCCTTTTCTATAGCAACAGGTCACTTCCGATGCATTTAATTTCTCAACTTTTGACAACCACAGCTAAAACTCTAGACCTTTTATCGGTTTTCTTGTAAGTGAAATGATGAAGGAATAGCACACACCTGGCCATGGAACAGCTGAGCAGCCCCTTGTACAATTTCTTCTGGTCTCTTAAAAAGACAGGGACCACATGTAAAAAGAGCTGTAATTCCTGCACCGGATTCGGATGTAAATACGTTCACATTAAAGCTGAAGACACTTAAAATAACAATGACGTTGTCAATGTTCAGATATTTACGTTTGGCCTTATAGATCCAGAGAGACTTACAGAAGTGAAAGGACATTGCATTTTACATTTCTACAGCCGAGCAGTTTAGGGTGGAACTCACGATCACTCACTTCCTCTCAGCAATCCAATGCCTTGTAATACCTGGGCCTGACTGTAAAGAGTCATGTTGAGTTTAGTTTAAAAATGTACCTGCATCACTTTCAAACTCTGCATAGATCCCTCTGGTGTTTAAAAGGAAAAGAGATGCACATGCAAACTGGTTGCAGAAAGACCTGTGTAGCCTAGCAACCTGACGCTACTTGCTTATAATCTTACTGAAGAATCTGTGAAGAATTTTATTCAGGAATCCAATTGACAGCTAAAATTTATAGTAAACCACTGTTTCACTTTACAGTGATGCTCTACCAGTGAGCCACAGGAGAGGGGATGAACCCAAGTGCAGATACGAACTCAAAAAGGATTTTAATGAAGTCCAAAAATACAAACATAGAAAGAAGGCAAAACACAAGAAAAAGAAGGTTATCCATAAAGTTCAGAGAAAAGGTCCAAAGAAAGAAACGCAATGCAAAATATCTCCTCTAATGAGTATTCCTACATAAAAAGTCTCTCACGAGAACAAAGAAAAAAATCACAAAGGTTCTCTAGTAACAACAGGCGAAAAACAGAGAAACTTCCATGAGGCATGAAGGGCAGGTCTTAACACAACTAAACACCAAGCGAGGAAACTAAGAAACAGGGCAACTGAAATACACTCGGGGAAATGAGACACAGGTGGCAGTAATGACACAATCAACAGGGAAACAGCATGGGGGAACAATGACAAGTCCAAAGTCCTGACACTTACATAATACACTGTATGGCCAAAAGTATGTGCACCCCTGACCATCACACTCCTATTTGGTTCTTCTCTAAACTGTTACCACAAACTCTGAAGCACACAGTTGTATAGAACGTCTCTGTGTGCTGTAGCTTTACAGTTTCCCTTCACTGGAACTAAGAGGCTGAAACCTGTTCCAGCATGACAATGCCCCTGTGCACAAAGCGAGCTCCATGAAGACATGGTGTGTGAAGGTTGGAGTGGAAGAACTCGAGTGTCCTGCACAGAGCCCTGACCTCAACCCCACTGAACACCTTTGGGATGAACTGGAACACCGACTGAACCCCAGACCTCCTCGACATCCCAACATCAGCGCCTGATCTCACTAATGCTCTTGTAGCTGAATGAACACAAATCCCCACAGCCACGCTCCAACATCTAGTGGAAAGCTTCCCAGAAGAGTGGAGCTTATTACTCCACAAACAAGGGACTTGAAATGTTGAAATGTTGAAAAAGCACATATGTGTGTGACAGTCAGGTGTCCACAAACTTTTGGCCATATAGTGTATAAAGTAAATATATCTGCTCATGGACCCAACCATGGTAGCTTTGCAGTGCTGGGATTCAAACCCACAACCTTCTGATCTGTAACTCAAAGCATCAAACACTGAGCCGCCACAACTAGCGCAACTAGCTAACGTAGATTCAGTGCAGTCCTTGAGTGTGAGTTACCTGAGTGGTGGAGGTGAGGCTAGCTGAGCTAGGCAGCAAACCACCACGGCTGGGTCTTTAACCCTTAACCTTCAGCTGACTTTCATCCTGCATCACGTGTAAGTCAGCTGTTTAAAAGCATCAGGCAAATGAGTAAATGCACTGGTGTTGTTTTCAACTGTAAGATAGTGCAGTACTTTACTGTAAACATGTTTTACTGTAGAATTTACAGAGAAGATGTTGTGGCAGACAGCCTCAGATAACACGCTGAGCTGTGTGGAAGTGAGTGAGGTGTAGATATCAGCACCACTGGTGGAGCTGAGCAGCAGTCCAGCTGAGGAGTCAGAAGTCCTGCTGCTCAGGCAGAGAGGGATCTGGGAGCAGGATGCGTGGGTTCTCCACCGCTTCCCCGCTCCGACACAGGCAGGAACTCCGCAGCTTGTCTTCAGGAGCACTGTCCTTCAGCAGCCTGATCTTTCTAATAAAAGCCCACCGAGTCCGGATGAGAGGCGGGACTCGCATCAGCACCGCACGCCTGGAGAGGCAGAGGGCTCGCGCCACGCGGCTATTTCTGGCGCGCCAGCGTTTCCAGGGGAAACCTAATGACGCAATGACGTCAATGCGGGTCAGCGGCAGACTGGAGTAATTGAATGCGGCCGCGGAGGTTTTTCAGTAACGCAGGAGATACCGCAACGGGATTGTTTAAAACAGAGGCATGCACAACACCTCAGTGTGAGCGGAGAGCACGGGATTACCTCACACACACACACACACACGCACACACACACGCAGCGGGGGCATGTGTTTGGGTTTGGTTGGTTCTGCTCTGAGAAGACGCTCGCGCTGGCTCGTGCTGCTGAACACGGAGGCTTCACGCGCTTTCAGAACTGCTGAGCTGTTTTTTTGTTTGTTTGTTTGTTTGTTTTTTTGCGGGATGGCGCGTGAGTGGCCGATTTTAAATCCGTCGAAGATGCAGAAGGAGAGTCCATTTTGCGCGCTTCCCCGCGGGCGGCCTCGCGCGCAGCCGCTATAAGCCGCTATAAGCCGCTACAGAGAGAGGAGCTATGAGGCGCGCGCGCGCTTCGTTCCGCACCTATGAGCGCTCATTAGCCCAGCAGTGCTCTCTGAAACACACCGCCATCCTCTGCGCGTCTCATCCGAGTCCCTGCTGCTGGCTGTCGCTCAAACGCAGCTCCCAGCACTGACTCGTGACTGAAGCCGGGCTGAAGTTGGAGATGTGGAGCAGCCGCCATGCGCACAGCCCTGTGAGGTATGTTCCTGTTGCATGGTCACAGCTCCACCTCCACATGTTCACAGCTCTAATTATTAAGTTCGGCTTAAAGAGCATCTGCCATGACGAGAGCTTATACTCTCACAGAGCCACATTTCTGTTCATGCACCACAACATGGAGCTCAGGAGGAGCATCACACAGCACCAGCAACAAGTATTACTGCAGGTGTGTTATACATGTGCTAGTACTGAGCACACACACACACACACACACACACAGCAGAGCATGTGCAAGCACACACACACACACACACACACACACACACAGCAGAGCATGTGCAAGCACACACACACACACACACACACACACACACATCTGCCATGTACCTGTACAACTGAAATGAACCTGAAAAGAGAAACAAGACAATCAACTCAAAATCAGCAAACCTGAAAATGGTTTTGTGGAAGAAAGTATTAGATGTTTTTTTTTTCTTTCAATCACTGTATTTTGCAGTGTGTTTTCATTATTGTGCTACACCAGCAGTGTGACTGACAGATATCTGAAACACAGCTGAGGTGTACGTCAGTGTGTGTGTGTGTGTGTGTGTGTATATATATATATATATATATATATGTATGTATATTGCATATTTATTTAGTAAAATGAAGAGTCGTATTCTCTACACAAGTTCATGGAGAATGAGAAAGTGCATTTACACTCGTCAGGCTCAGTGAACTGTGTGTCTCTCAGTCCGTGCACAAGCTCTCTTCTTACAGAAATAAATATCAGATACATGAGTACACTGGGAAAGAAAAATATGCAGAAAATATCATGTATAATTTACATAAAGACATTTCCATTCTCATCAATACATGATTTCATCGCTTATAGTAAATTCTAATCTATTAGTGTGAATTATTTGAATTCACGGGGCATTAACGTGAATAAAATATTGGCGCTAACAGGGAGAAATGACTGTAGTGTTAAATGAATGGGCTGAGTGATGTGCAGTGGGGAACCTCACGGCGCTGGGCTCCTGCTCCTGCTCCTGCTCCTGCTCTCGCTCCTGCTCTCGCTCCAGCTCTCGCTCCTGCTCCTGCTTCTGCTCCTGCTCCTGCTCCTGCTCTCGCTCCTGCTCTCGCTCCTGCTCCTGCTCTCGCTCCTGCTCTCGCTCCTGCTCCTGCTCTCGCTCCTGCTCTCGCTCCTGCTCCTGCTCTCGCTCCAGCTCTCGCTCCTGCTCTCGCTCTCGCTCCTGCTCTCGCTCCTGCTCTCGCTCCTGCTCTCGCTCCTGCTCCAGCTCTCGCTCCAGCTCTCGCTCCAGCTCTCGCTCTCGCTCCAGCTCCTGCTCTCACTCCTGCTCTCGCTCTCACTCCTGCTCTCGCTCTCGCTCCTGCTCTCGCTCCAGCTCTCGCTCTCGCTCCTGCTCTCGCTCCTGCTCTCGCTCCAGCTCTCGCTCTCGCTCCAGCTCTCGCTCTCGCTCCTGCTCTCGCTCCTGCTCTCGCTCCAGCTCTCGCTCCAGCTCTCGCTCCTGCTCCTGCTCTCGCTCCTGCTCTCGCTCCTGCTCTCGCTCCAGCTCTCGCTCTCGCTCCAGCTCTCGCTCTCGCTCCTGCTCTCGCTCCTGCTCTCGCTCCAGCTCTCGCTCCTGCTCTCGCTCTCGCTCCTGCTCTCGCTCCTGCTCTCGCTCTCGCTCCTGCTCTCGCTCCAGCTCTCGCTCCTGCTCTCGCTCCTGCAGTGGGGGACTGTGCAGAGTTGGAGCTTATTCCAGGGCTTGAAAAACACCTGATCAAATCATGTTGGAAATTCATTCACGTGGAACCGATGTTTGAATTAAGCACATTCAAAGAACTTTTTTCAGGATTAGGTATTCTTTCTAAATAATGCTTGGGCCACACTGGAAGAGAATAGGGCCAATTCTGAGGCTGGTTCACCCTTGCAGAAGCAGTGAATGAGCAGGTCTTTAGATTTTCCAGTGGTTTGTGGTGAGTAAAATCCCATTTCAATCCTTATTAGATTGCGTATAGATGGGATGGAGTATAGATAGGGGCGGAGTTTGCTTTTGTCCTTGCACATTTGTGCTAATTTCTCATGTGATCAGTTTCTCTAGTCGAAAAACAATGAAGACGGTTTTATTGAAGAACTATAATCATTCCTATTTCCATTCCCAGCATTTCCATTGGAAGCAGACATCCTTATCCAGAGTGATCTACAGAAGAGCTTTGGAGTCTCTGTCCGAACCACGTCCTCGTGCTAGTTCACCAGGTCAGAGAGTAAGAGCACCATCAGTCTCTCAGTCATCAGTACGGGATGGAAACAAAACACAAGACAAGGATGATCTTTTAAAATAATAATAGATAATATTAGACTTATAAAAAAGTGTTACACATATGACACATTTAGCCGAGTGTGCTTATCAGATTTGTCTACAGTCTGAGCCTGCTAGGAAGCTGCTAGTGCTGAGGAGCCAATCAAATCCCCAAACCCACTAAATCAAACCCCAAACCCACTAAATCAAACCCCAAACCCACTAAATCAAACCCCAAAGCCACTAAATCAAACCCCAAAGCCACCAATCAAACCCCAAGAGAAAAGAAGTGAAGTGTGCACCCTATGTTTCTGGTTTTAATCTGACCTTTCACCTTTTGAATTTACGTGATGTAGAGCAATAGGGTCTTTATTTTAACCAAAACTATAGCTGCAGTGAAACTTTATCTTTTCATGTAAGTCAAGGTGAATGGCATCACAAAGCTCTGTTATGAAATGTGGCTGTGTGACAGGGATTTGTGTGTGTGTGTGTGTGTGTGTGTGTGTGTGATGTAATAGAACACTGGACCTGCAACTGTTGGGACATGATTGTGTTATCACTGACATGCACAACCCCAACAAAACTTAGATCGCTTTCCTTCCAGCCAAATGATCACAGTTCAGCTTACTAGCACAGCTTTCCCACGTTCAGACGTTGCTGGAAAAGTAAGCGCACTTTGCAGAGTTTGCTTACTGATTGGCAGACTTGAATTGTTCTGTCATGTGACTGACCCATTACCATGCGGGAGAGTGATTTATTTTTCATTTAAAAATTTACTGGTGTTTAACTTTGCTCACTCACTCACTCTCTCTCTCTCTCTCTCTCTCTCTCTCTCTCTCTCTCTCTCTCTGGATCTGTGCTTCCTTCTGTTTATTTCTTTTTTAGATGGATGAAACCGACGTCCCTCTTTGTCCTTTTTGGGTCTTTTTGCGGTCTGGGCTTGCTGTTCCTTGAACCAGTAGCCAGGAAGCCCTTACCCCAAAAAGTATCTGCAGAGGGCAATTACACTGACACACTCATCCCTATCTGTACACAGCTACTACACTGGTAAGTACTGACACTGTGATACTGTCCAAATGAGTGAAACCTTCTATTTAATTCAAATGTATAGAAAAGATTTGTACGGGTCTGTCGAGCAGAATGGGTGAAAGAGTACTGTAGATGCTCAGGCAGGTCTGGTACAGAAACACTACATTCTCCAAACATCCAACACATCTGTCTTTACCAGCGGTGGAAAGAGTACGAAACACACTAACTGTCTCGAATTGCTTACACTCGTGGACACCACATGTCAGGAATTAGTAGTGGAGGAGGATGCAAGTGCAGATTTCTATTTATTACAGTGAAACACATGAAAACAAAGAGCTAGACACGCATGGCAATAACACGAACTCAACGTGGACTAAGCGACATTCTGCAACGGCAGAAGCTAGACAGGGGTGCTAAACAGGACAGGACTTAAATACTAGTGCTCATTAACACTAAATGGAAATCAGGTCAAAAAGTCATGTAGCGTGGTGAGTGTGGTGACGTTGATGTGCAGGGGCTGATGGGAATCGTAGTATTCGGCGCTACCATGACACACATACCGTATGTGCAGCACTGTACAAATGCTAGATTATTAGTTTGTGCTAGATGCAAGAAACGAACTGGACACGATGAAAAAAAATACTACAAATGAAAAATAATGATATACGTCTGGAGAACCCTACGCCCCACTGTTTCATCTGTCTGCTGGGTAGACGACATGAGAAAGAAACAGTAAAAACTTAACCTGGTTGCATAAGTGTGTGCACCCCTTAACTCATATTTTGTTAAAGCACCTTTTGCTTGTTGTCCAGCACTCAGTGTTTTTGAGAAGGAGTCTACCAACTTGGCCACTTTTTTTGCGAGGAAGAGTGGAATATTATTCCGCACTTCCTTGGAAAAATGCTCCAGATCTATCAGATTGTGAGCAGATCTCTTGTGCACAGCCCTCTTCATCTCGTTCCACAGGTTTTTGATAGGATTTACATCTGAGCTCTGACTGGACCGTTCCAAAACACTGACCTTCTTCTTCTGAAGCCGTTCCTTTGATGACTTGGATTTGTGCTTCGGGTCGTTATCGTGTCATTATCGAAGGTGAATTTTTTCTTCATCTTCAGCTGTCTAACAGAGGCCTGCAGGTTCTGTGCTGAAATAGATTGGTATTTGGAGCTAGCCATGATTCCCTCTATTTTGACCAGAGCTCCAGTCCCAGCTGAAGAGAAGCAGCCTCACCATGTGTCACTGTGGGTATGGTGTTGTCTGTGGGTCGGGTGATAAGCTGTTTTGTTGAACGTGTGATATTGTTGTCACATGCAAGGAGTGACCGGTACTTGTAAGATATTCCTGCAGCTCCTTTAAGCCTTTGTTTGTCATGTGTACATTATAGTACAGTGAAATTCTTTCCTTCACATATCGCAGCTTGTTAGGAACCTGGGGTCAGAGCAGCCATGATACAGCACTCCTGGAGCTGATAGGGTTAAGCGCCTTGCTCAAGGGTCCAACAGCGGCAGCTTGGTGGTTCTGGAACCCCCAACCTTCTGATCAGTAACCCAGAGCCTTTAACCATTAAACCACCACTGCCAAAATGAATTAGGGTCGCAGTGGATCTGGGGCCTGTGCTGGAAACACTGTGTGTGAGGTGGTAATAAGCCCTGAATGGGACTCCAGAGCACCATGCACACACATCAACACATTCATAATTCATTGTTTTTATCTTGTCCTTTTGTCAATATTGGAGGGACGTCCTGCTCTTGGTGATGATGCACTGTGGTGCCCCATTTTCCCACCTGTTGATGATGGCCTTCACAGTGTTCCATGGATCTGATGTTTTGGAAATTCTTTTGTACCCCTCTCTTGTTCGATACTTTTCAACAATGAGATCTCATACACTTTGCTTTGTAAGATACACTCACTGAGCACTTTATTAGGAACACCACACTAATACTAGGTAGGGCTCTCAGTCCCTTTGCTCTCAAAACAGCCTCAATTCTTCATGGCATGGATTCCACACGGTGTTGGAAACATTCCTCTGAGAGTCTGCTCCATGATGAGATGATCGCATCACGCAGTTCCTGCAGATTTTTCAGATGGACTTTCATGCTGCGAGTCTCCCGTTCCACCGCGTCCCAAAGGGGTTCTATTGGATTCAGATCCGGAGACTGGGAAGGTCCCTGAAGATCACTGAACTCATCGTCATGTTCATGAAACCAGTTTCAGACGAGTTTTGTGTTGTGACATGGAGCATCATCATGCTGGAATGATAAACCATTAGAAGATGGTAAATTGTGGTCATGAAGGGAAGCACACGGTCAGCAGCAATAATGAGACAGGCTGCTGTGGCATTCAGGTGATGATTGACTGGTATTAACAGGCCCAAAGTGTGCCAAGAAAACAATCACACCACCTCCACCAGCCTGGACTGTTGAAGGCAGGTTGGGTCCACGGATTCATGCTGTTGGCACCAAATTCTGACCCTATCATCTGTGTTCCTCAGCAGAAATCCAGATTCATCAGACCAGGCTACGTTTTTCTTCAGCTGTCCTGTGTTGGTGAACCCGTGCCCACTGCAGCATCAGCTTTCTGTTCTTAGCTGACAGAAGTGGAACCCGACATGGCCTTCTGCTGTTGTAGCCCATCTGGTGCTTTTCTGCTCAGCACGGGTGTAAAGAGTGATTCTTTGAGTCACCAGTCTGGCCATTCCCAGCTGATCTCTCTCATCAACAAGGTGTTTCCAATCGCAGAACTGCTGCTCACTGGATGGTTTTTCTTTATTGCACCGTTCTGTGTAAACTCTAGAGACTGTTGTGTGTGAAAATCCCAGGAGATCAGCAGCTATAGAAAAACTCAAACCAGTCCGTCTGACACCAGCAATCATGCCACGGTTAAAGTCACTGAGATCACATGTTTATGCATTGCACTACTGACATACGATTGGCTGATTAGATAATTGCATGAATGAGTAGGTGTACAAATGTTCCTCATAAAGTGCTCAGTGAGTTTATTTGTGAACCATGGCAAGAAATTTGTACAGAAACAGCTGATCTTTATTTGGGGTTAATCAGAATCACCTGAACATGTGATTGATGTGATTAAATGTGATTGGTTCATTCTGAGCATGGTCACTTCCCTGTTATAAGGATAAGGGTGTGCACACTTACGCAAGCAGGTTATTGTAAGTTATTTCTTTTTCTTTTTTTCTCTAAAACAGTTGTACTATTATTATTATTATTATTATCATTGTTATTATTATTATTATTATTATTATTATTATTATTATTATTATTATTATTATTTTGATTTCTATATCGCATTAACGGTAGAAAAAAAGTCTGACATGAATGATCTTTGCTTTATTTTTTACATCACCTGCAATTTTAACAGGGATAGACTGTACATGTGATTAAGTATGCATTTTCACCTACAGAAAAAAAGCACAAGCACATTGAACATATTAATGTTTAATATGTAAATTCACATATTCTGATTATTATTTTTTTTCGACATGCAGCAGTAAGATAAGAGTTTACGTCCCGCAGTTCATCTATTTTCAGGTTCAAAAGAAAACTACTATATAAAGTCATATTCTTTACTTTTGGCAAAAAAAAAAAATTAATTAAATGCTTGGATAAAAAATTTTTTATGAAAGTTCTCTTTTCGCAGGAGTAGGAGTATGTCTTAGCAGTACAGTGGCTTGCACAATTATTCACCCCCTTCGAACCATTCAACATTTTGCTGTGTTACAACCTGGAACTGTAATGAATGTTATTGAGATTATATATAATGTGTCTACACAAAACAATAGTCAAAGAAGTAACCAAGACACCACTCTGTAGGAGCTGGAGAGTTCAGATGGGAGAAGCTGTTGACAGGACAACCCCGATACCCCACAAAGCTGGTCTTAATGGAAGACTAGTGAAAAAAGCCATCTGAAATCGTATTGGGAGTTTGCAAAAAGGCATGTTGGAGAATCAGCACGCATGTGTAAAAAGGTCCTCTGGTCTGAACTGTTTTGGCCTTGGTGCTGTGTTTGGTATAGATTTCCTGATTTTGCACCATTCCTACATGGTGGTGGTAGCATCATGCTTTTCATCAGCAGGGACTGTGAAACTGGTTTAGTGTAAGATGGATGGAGCCAGATACAGAGCAATCCTAGAAGAAAACCAGCCTGAAAGAGACATGTGGCAGAGATTCACTTTCCTTCCAGCCTAAGCACAACAACCGCTGTTCCCCAACAGTCTCCAGCCAAGAGGAGAAGAACGGGCAAAAATATCACGATCCAGATGTGCAAAGATAATAGAGACGTATCCCAGAAGACTTGCAGCTGTAATTTCAGCCAAAGGTAGTTCCAAGTTCTATATATTTCTTTATACATACAGTGCCTCCAGAAAGTATTCACCCCCAGTGATTCTTTCTTTTTTTTTTTTTTTTTGTTTTGCTGTGTTGCAACATCAAATTTAAGTATATTAGAATAGGATTTTTTTCTGCTAAATTTGAAATGACTCTCTACAGAAATAAAATGAAATTAAGTATTTAGTCCTCGGAATTGTTTAAAAAAAAAAAGTCAAAACTGCATAATTGAGAAGTATTCACGTCCGTTTCTTTTAGGAATTTTAGCAGTAATTTTTCAAGAGCTCACATTAAATATGTTAAACAGGGTACACTTGTGTTCATTTTAAATCCTGTGTCCTGTTGTATGCTTGCTCAATAAACATCTCTGCCTCTGGTAGGTCTCACAATTAAACTAGTAGATCAGATTAGTTCTGCTCTCATGTAGAACAAAGCTTGTTAGGAGGGGAAAAAAATGCAGAAGGTTATTAAAACATCAGCTAAGCTTTCAACCTTCTCAGGAGCACTGGGAGATCCATTTTAACAAAGTGTAAAAAAAAAAAAAAAAATGCCACTTACACACTAGTCTGTTTCTCCAGGAAGACAATGGGATAGAAAGTTATCCAAACCTCTGGTGTTCGATCACCAAACCACTTTCCTTTCAAAAACACACTAAATCAGAAAATTGCTCAGGACAGTTATAACCAACGTTTCATATAGACCATGTGAGTGGGGCATTAAATTTCCATCCAGCTGGATCTCTGAACATCATGGGAATGTTATGAGTACATTAAGAAGGAAACACAAAAGTGCTGGAAATCCCTCCTACAAGACATATGGCAAGCATCTTCAGTTAGTAAGAATCAGGTTTATTTTAATACTTGAAGTACATTCACCTTGTTTTACTGCATGTATGAAATTCGTTTGCTTTTCCCTCAGTCACTGAAATGTGTGCTGTGTAACTTGGGCCCTGCTGAAATTCTCATTTAGCATTAAAGCAAGACAAACAAAAGCCTGAAAGATCAGAGATCTCCTGGTATCTACCGGCAGCCATGTTTTCCCTGTATAACCTCGTCCCACATGTTGATTAACACTTTATCAAATGTAAAGCTCCTAAAATAAGTTGTGTGTCAGAGCAATTTTCAGTTCCAGATCAGTCACTTATCAGTCACTTAGTGCAGGCTCTAATAAAGTGTTGTTCTTCAACATAAAATTCAGCACACAGCAGCAATGACGCAAACTAGGCAAGAAAAATGTCTCCAGACAGAAAACATGTTCTCGTACTTGTACTTCAAACCACTGCTATATTTTCTTTACAAAAGAGTGCATTAAATTAACAAAAACACTGGCATTAGTTATATCCTATATCCTAATAATATACAGGATAAAATAGCTTATATCCCGTGCACACATTACAATTTCATGATCTCAAACTTGGGATAAAAAATAATTTGTAACATGATATAAAAAATAAAAAAATAATAATATAGATGCGGGGGATCGGGTGTTATTTTCCAAGCTGCCGGATGTGGGGGAATAATGTGGATGGAAGCCTTTTTGTTAAATTAACTCAAATTTGCAGTGATCAATGTGAGAATTGTAATTAGGACTATTCATGCAGCAATATAGCCTACTAGAGTCTCCTTATATTTTGTTCAGTGTTTGCCGCTGTCTCATTCATATTTCACAGTATTAGTCCTTTTTTTTCATTTCTAAATTTTCTTTTGCTTTTAAATGTCTCTTGCTTGCATTACATTTATTCACCTCATCAGTCTGTATTTTCTATCCCTGATTTTTGGGGGGTTTAGAGGCAAGTTACCAAAAATCAATACTTACATATCTTTTGGACTTAAATCACTCTGAATATGGCCCAATGTGCTGATACTGAAATCCTACTGAAGTCTCCTTTTGAGTCTGGTTCATCTCAGGATTTCTTCCTGCTTTGTGAAAATGTCTATTGTTTAATGCACTAAATAAATAAAATTGAACTGAATTGATGTGTGAAACTGGCTACAGTGGTTAGATATGCACTATGATAGCCTTTATATGAATAGCTCACACTCAAGCTCTAATATTCCCATGAGATATTAATATTAGCAGCAATAAGCAGAGTCTCCTAAATAAAAAGCGTCTGATGCGGCAGTGTAAAGTGCAGTGTGCAGTGGTACTGAGGGGGTAGGAAGGGTCGTCCATAATGCTGGTGGCCTTACAGATGCAGCGGTTATTGTACGAGGTGTCGATGGTGGGTAGAGAGCCCCAGATCATCTTTTTACCTGTTCCTTACAATCCGCTGTAGGGTCTTGCGGTCTGAGACTGTGCAGTTCCTGTACCACACGGTGAGACAGCTGATCAGGACGCGCTCTATCATCCCTCTGTAGAAGGTGGAGAGAATGGGAGGGGGGAGTTTGGCTCTCTTCAGCCTCCACAGGAAGTGGAGGTGCTGCTGGGTGTTCTTGGCTTGGCAGGAGGTGTTGAGAGTCCAGGAGACGTCCTCTGTCATGTGCACACCAAGAACCTTGGAGCTTTTGATTGTCTCCACAGTTGTTCCGTTGATGTGCAGTGATCAGTGGTCCGCTCGAGTCCTCCTGAAGTCGACAATCATGTCTTTATTCTTATCAACATGAAGAGATAGATTGTTGTCTGCACCGCTCTGTGAGCTGCTCCACCTCCTCTCTGTACGCTGACTCATCACTGTTGCTGATGAGGCCCACGACTGTAGCGTCATCAGCAGACCTGATGATGTGATTAGAACTGAACCTTGCAGCACAGTGATGAGTCAGTGGCCTGAGCACACAGCCCTGGGGGGCGCCGGTGTGCAGTGTGGTGGTGCTGGAGGTGGTGTTGCTGATCCTAATGGCCTGGGGTCTCCCAGTGTAAAGGTTCAGGATCCAGCTGCAGAGGATGGCAGGATATTCATCAAGACCCGAAAAAAAAAACACAGAATGAATAACAAATGACGTGGAGAGAAAACCAGTGTTTGCTCTTCTATCCAATCTCATGCTTTTTCTCTCTCTCTCTCTCCACAGCTCGTTCCTAGAATTACTCACTCCTTCTCCCAGACTCCATCACAACGCTGAACCCTGCCTCCACCGCCACAAATACACGGATAACTGGCTGTCTGTCTGTCTGTCTGTCGGGTTTTTTTTAATGTATTATATTGACTTGTATTTTGTACTATTTTCCTGAATGTTGGGGAAATATGAGTTAAAGAATTAAATGCTTATTAACTTCAATGCAGGTGCAAACTTCTCTTCTCGCTCTCCATTTATTAATCACACTTAAATGACTTTAAAGAGATAGAAGAACATTTGCAGTAAAATGCAAGGATTCACCCTTATGAGCTGAGTTCATGCCCTGATCCTGTTTTCTTAACTGTTTCATCTTTTGAATAAGCGCTGTCTGATTGTCAGTAATGATCAAAACCATCATCAGCCAATCAGCTTGCAGCGCACAATTCACAGTGTTAGCATTGAGCTACTGTCACAAAGCCTGAATAATATGTTCATCTAGGGTTTCTTTAGTGTTCTGTGCAACTTGGCAGGAACTAGCCCTTGCAGATGTGTGCTTGCAGCTAGTAGTGTTCCACATGACAAATTAATTTGATAAAATGTAAAACAGCAGCCCACACACACACACACACACAAAAGGTCAAGGTCAAAGCTAATGTGTAGTCAGCTAAATGTTCTAGTATTGTGGCTTTAAATGAACGGTTGAAATAAGAACACCAGAAATGCTTGTTTTTGCATATTTCTAAGACTGCCATCTTGTGGTGCAGTATGATATTGCACACTGTATGTATTAAAACGCAACACAAATCCTTTTGACCTATAAACTGTTTATGTTACTGGGCTGCCTCAACAGGTGTTTAAACATTTGTATGAATTAAGAATAGAATCAAAAGGTAATTTTTAAAAAATATGATCCTCCAGTGGCGCCCCAACAACATTGGCCATCCTGGCTTTGTCACAAAGCCCATTCATTTGTATTAAATCCGTAGTGCGTTAATGTTATATAAAACAAGAATTTTCAACAACTAAGGAAGTCTTCTGATGCAGAGCGATTAGAGAGCCCATGCTGACCCTGTCCACCACCCAAAGCTCCTACAATGGCACGTGAGCATCAGAACTGGACCATGGAGCAATGGAAGAAGGTGGCCTGGTCTGATGAATCATGTTTTCTTTCACATCATGTGGAAGGCCGGGTGTGTGTGTGTCGCTTACCTGGGGAAGAGATGGCACCAGGATGCACTATGGGAAGAAAGCAAGCTGGCGGAGGCAGTGTGATGCTCTGGGCAATGTTCTGCTGGGAAACCTCGGGTCCTGGCATTCATGTGGATGTTACTTTGACATGTACCACCTACCTAAACATTACTGCAGACCAGGTTACACCCCTTCATGGCAACAGTGTTCCTTAAGGGCAGTGGCCTCTTTCAGCATGATAATGCTCCCTGACACACTGTAAACACTGTTCAGGTTTGAAGAACATGACAAAGAGTTCAGGGTGTTGACTTGGCCTCCGAATTCCCCAGATCTCAATCCAATCGAACATCTGCGGGACGTGCTGGACAAACAAGTCCGAACCATGGAGGCTCCACCTCACACCTTACAGGACTTAAAGGATCTGCTGCTAACGTCTTGGTGCCAGAAACCACACACACCTTCAGAGATCTTGTGGAGTCCATGCCTCGATGCGTCAGAGCTGTTTTACTGGCACAAGGAGGAACTACACAATATTAGGTAGGGGGTTTTAATGTTATGGCTGATTGGTGTGTATATATATATAAAAACATTGTTTCTGTATGTTTTTCCTAATCCACTACCTCTGTTATCAGTATGTCTTCCCAAATGGCAAGTCGGTTCCCTGCAGCAATCAGGGTTTGGATGATTGATTACATAATCATTCCTATAATCAATCATTCATACAATCATTCGTATATTCATTTGTACAGTCCTTCATATAATCAATGATTTGTATAATCATTCCTATAATCATTCCTATAATCAGCCAAGGAGGCAATGTAATTCAATCTGGGCAAGAGTTGTAAGATCTAAGCCATGGCCAGAGTGGAGTAGACATTAGGTCATTGTGTGTGTGTGTGTGTGTGTGTGTGTGTGTGTGTGTGTGTGTGCAGTGGAGTCCAGAAGTCTGAGAGTGAAAATGCCTCTATTTAGCATTGTTTTCTAACTGAATAGAATTTTCATTATAAATGATATTACTGACAGCTGGAGTGAAAAGTGGAGTCAGAGTTTTCAGCATTCGGTTCATCGCCTTTTTGCTGTAATGACCGTGTGACTCGAGCTGGCATGGACTCCACAAGCTTCCTCATGATCCATTTTAGATCAGATCCATCAGAGTGTCGTCTGATCACACGCTTCAGTAGAGGAGATTAGACATGAGGGGAATCTGACCTTTTGTTCAAAGCAGTTAACCTGCTCAATATCACACATTTACTTACGTTTAAGTAGGAACAGTGCAGAATGTGGAATGTGACAGTAATATAAGAAGTTTTTCTCCTGAAGGAAACCTCTGCTTCAAACAGCTGGATTCATCCCTTCTGACGCAGAGGGTCTCAGATCTGTGCTTGCGGGAAAAGATTCAACTTTGGAAGTGATCTGCTTTTTTTTTTCTCTCTCTTTGTTTATTATTTTAGGCTCCAACACAATAAGTGTCTGCGCGCACACAGAACAGCTGGAGCCGAAAGCGCGCGCACACAGAACAGCTGGAGCCGAAAGCGCGCGCACACAAACTGTTCGTCTTTTTTAAAAAAAATAGAGTGTTTTGTTATGTGTTTATGTGTTTTATAACCTTTGTTATGTGTTTATTCTTATGCATCAGACAGTGTAGTGTTATTATTATTATTAGCTTAATAACAATGAAAGAAATCTAGCAGTATTCTAGTCAGGAAAACGCTGAAGAAGGCACACAGTATTGTGGAAGAGTTAGTGTTATATCATATGTAATATTAGTTTATCACAAGGTTTCCTCTTAGTGTTTGATATTGTGACATGGTGCCTCATAATTAGCCAGAGCTTTAGATTAATGTCTACTCACCCTATAAACTCCATCAGGTGGCTTTTACTGTTTATCCAAGTTTGATTGGTTTAAGAGAAATCATCTGTAATTGCCTTTGCACTTTATCTTGATAATATAAGTACCTGCTAGTGTATCAGTGTTCCCTATAAAACACAGGTTTACGTGCTGAACTCACAGCAGCACTGATGAAGAAACCCCTCCTGTCCTCCTGTCCTCCTGTCCTCCTGGAGTTAGTGGAATAGAGAAGCATTAGTCTGTGTTTACCCAGACAGCAATACAGTTTCATACCTTTTGTTTGTTAGAAAAAAATCTATTACAGGCAAATAATCTACATACATATGTATTGTTACATCTGCTCTAAAGTTTTGCTTCTATTTGAAATATTTCAGTGTACATGTCGAAGACATTAGCCTTTACAGTGGAGACTTCTGATAGTTCTGTAATGATGTTAGGATATATGTGTTTATAGGCCTACATTTAAACTGTGTGTACACTTATATTTAAACTACTGTGACAATAGGAACAGTGTTTGTATGGAATGCAGTTGTGCTTTATTTATGCAGAGACATTACAGAAAAGAAGAATAGCTGGATTAAATGTATATTCATGTGTAGAGCAGATACAGCTTGTAAACAGCTTCAGTATGGGGTTCATGTGCAATCTGACTCATTCACATGGCTCCTGAATGAAGTGTAGGAGCCTGTAGCTGGGATTTCAGATACACGGCTGAGGGAATGCAGTATTCAACACTTCAGGAAAACATCATCCATAAGCAGAGCAAGCACCCTTTAGACACATCTTCCAGCTTTATGTGTGTGTGTAACGTGTGGATGAGACTCTGGAGCTTGATTCGACTGTGATTCAGCGTTTGGATGATGGCTTGGCTGTCTGGAACATCCGGGAATGCGGGGAATGCTCGTGCGCATTTGGGTAGCTCTCCTCTCTGTGCACATTTACGCGAGGGAAATGCACTGCTTTCAGGGCAGACACTGACCCCGTGGCTCTGAAAACCAACTCCTTAAACACAGCACAACAGTTCTGACACCAGCAGAGATCTGTGTTTATGCCCAGAGTGCAGCAGTGAGCACACTTTTCAGTGATCCAAACAGAATTGCGCATTTAGAAACTCTCAGTGCTTTTAGCTCACTGCACTTCTCAGAAACCTGCGTGTTAAAAAGCTCAGTGTGATAAGCCCTCTGTGTGGAAGCTGCTAGTGCATTACTTTGTGCTTTCTTCTCGTTGTCAAGGACAATGTGGCGTTCAGACTCCTTTCGCCATATAATCCCAAGTGCTCCGAGCTGCCCATCTTCCGCTGCTGGAAGCTGGGGTTAATGTGTAATTTGGGCCATATGGCATTTTAAATTCCACCCTTTATTTCCGACGTCTTCGCTCTGCGTGGACTGACCTAATGATGCCCAATTAGTCATTAAACTTGACCAAATACGAGGCTCGCGTGGCTTCCACCTCGCTAATATTTACTCTCTAAATATTTCCTTTCAAACGTTTACAGCACATTGTATCTGCTGCTTGGACAACACACATCTGTGAGCTTTTTTATGAATAAAGCCACCATTGGGCCGCATTCGCACCATCCGGCTCTATTTGCTCATCCTTGAAAGAAAATGTAATAAAAAGAGGCTAGAGGATGGAGCTGGGATTTATCAAAAGCACTTTACCATCTGCTCGACAGATTTTCAAATGTTTGCTTAAAATGCAGCGTCGCTATAACCTTCATGAGAATGCGCCAAGCACACGAGCGTCCTGTGCGAGCGCCACGTTGGCGTCTGCTCAGTGCAGAGAAGGAGGAAAAAACAGGCTTTACATCCATGTGGAGGATAAGAGACATTTCTCAATTCATACACTTCAGCAGCTTTGTGAAGAGTCCTGTCACTTGCATGTGCACTGGTGCAGTGTCCTGCGCGTGCTGGGGATGAAATCAGCCTATGAACTCAACTGCATGAATTAACACACACACACACACACACACACACACACACATCACTGATCTGTGTTAGTTATTCACTGCTCAGGGGGAAAAATAAACATTATTTAATACTATAGAGAAGAGCCAGACTGGTTCTTTTACCCATTCTACAGGAGTATTATACTGATTCCCTGTGATGATGCTGAAGCCACAGCACACACCATTCCGCCCAGTGTTTATGCTAAAATGTTCACCAAATGTTCATCACATGCTCTGGATGCATACACAGCACCAGTACTGTTCTCAGGTCATGACGTGAGAAAGCGTGTGAGGTGTTGCTAAGAGCTGGTAGGTCCTGTTGGCGTGTCTGGGCTCCTTCATAAGGGGCGCAGCTCCAGAGGGAGCGCGCAGGAAGTGTGTCAGGCTGAAGAAGAGCTCATCTCCCTGCTCACACCTCCAGCACTTCACTTCAGTGAACAGCGCAGAGGAAGAGCTCATCTCCCTGCTCACACCTCCAGCACTTCACTAAGCAGTGCAGAGGGAGCGCCAGGCTGAGGAAGAGCTCATCTCAGTGCTCACTAGTGCGCAACGGAGTGCGCAACAACATAGACGCGCTCTGCCTCTCTCTCTGTCTCTCTGCCTCTGCCTCTCTCTCTCTCTCTGTCTCTCTCTCTCTGTCTCTCTCTCTCTCTCTCTCTCTGCCTCTCTCTCTCTCTCTTCAGGGAACAAGACATATTACTAAGGTAAGAAATTATGCCAACAGTTTTGTCAGAAATGTAATGAAATGAAATATATGGCACTAAGGCGGTGTGTGTGTGTGTGTGTGTGTGTGTGCACTCGATCCAGGCGCACGGCAGGTGGGATGTGCGGCATAAACATGACTCAAGGTTAGTGATCCGACTTTTAATATAATTCTAATTCTATACAGAAACAATCAAAAACATCCTCTATCCAGTGCTGCTTGTTTTAAAGTAGGCTTCTCCTTTGCGTTTTTGATTGAAGTGACAAAATGATTCTTAAGATTATTCAATTCAAACAGAATGAAAATGTTTGTGTTGCAAATTAACATCAATGCATTTAATGAACATTGTACTGTATGTTCATGTGTATTTGTGTCCACCTGGGCTTATACGAACACCACAGTTGCTCATGTAGGTTTTGGGGTTTTTTTCCCCCAGAGGAAGGCAGCTTGAATCAGCTTGGAGGAAGGTTTGTCAATGGCCGTCCTCTACCTGCACATAAAAGGAAGCTGATGATAGAGCTGGCATCAGAGGGCGTGCGCCCATGTGACATCTCCAGGATTCTCAAGGTACTAGGACCACTCACAGATCAAATGTGTTACTTATTCCCAAAGCACAACACTTAGTGCTGCGTTACAATAGTGGTGTTGAGTAAACTCCTACAGTGCACTTTCATTCCAGCTGTGGATTTGTGCTCCATAGTCATCTGCACATTTCACATTTTTCCTCATCTAACACACCTAACTGAGATTATTATACAGTTCCTGAATGTGGCAAGAGAGTTAAAGCAGGGAAAAATGTGTAGCACATGGATCCTCAGAAACTGAAAGCCTGTAGGTGTTTATTCAACAGCAGGGTTTCTGCAATTCTGAAATGTCAAAATGGCAATGTAACATGCAGGTGTCAAGTGGATGCGTCAGTAAGATCTTACGCTGGTATCGACGCACCGGTCTCTGGGTCCCCAAAGCCACCGGAGGCAGCAGACCAAGGCTCCTCACCCCTGATGTGATCTCTACTATAGCACGGTACAAGCGTACCAGTCCAACACTTGCTGCATGGGAGATCCGCAAGAAGCTTTCATTAGAGCAAGTGTGCAGAGCTGACAAAGTTCCTAGTGTGAGCCCCAAGTTCTTACGAGAAACTTAACTATTATAACTATTAGTATAACTTACTATAAACCTGATGTAAAACAGTATGGATTCACTGATGAGCACTGTAAAATCACCATTAATCAGCAGTATATATGTTATATAATGTCAGAAATCATCTGACAAAAAGCAAATTCTGGACTCAAAAAAACCATATAGAAATGTTATAAGAATTTAATGACCAAAGCCATTTGCATTTTGTATCCAATAAAAAGAGTTATGACTACACATGATAAGTCCTCATCTAATGTGAACCATTTGTTTTGCTTGATATTTAATCTTTACAAAAAAAAAACCACAATGTAAGTTTAAATGTTTAAAGGATTTTAAAGGAACTGAGAAAATCTGCATTTCTGAACTCTTCTGTACTCATACAGGTGTCTTCTATTAACCGCATTCTAAAGAAGATTCAGAATGACTGGCACATGGGAAAACACACATACGGAGGTAACAAATCAGAGACAATCAGCAGACTGCAAGTGATGACAATATACATTTCTACTTCTCATTTTATGACTATATATTTAACTCTAAATAACAATGATTGAAATGTATTACATTTCCATACTGATGTGGGGTTCAGTCGGTGTTCCAGTTCATCTCAAAGGTGTTCAGTGGGGTTGATGTCAGGGCTCTGTGCAGGACACTCGAGTTCTTCCACTCCAACCTTCACACACCATGTCTTCATGGAGCTGGCTTTGTGCACAGGGGCATTGTCATGCTGGAACAGGTTTGAGCCTCTTAGTTCCAGTGAAGGGAAACTGTAAAGCTACAGCACACAGAGACGTTCTATACAACTGTGTGTTTCATACTTTGTGGTAACAGTTTAGAGAAGAACCACATATGGGTGTGATTTTCAGGGGTGCACATACTTTTGGTTATATAGTGTACATATAGACAGGAAGTGGGCGTGATCTATATCAGCTATATATATTTTTTAAAAATCTTTCACTACTGGGAAACAGTGAAAAAACATGGCTACTGGGAAATAATTTTTTCATTCACACATTGTAGCCATTTTATTAAATAATTATTAGTTAGTTTTAATTATCTAACTTTTATCAACTCCTGAACCAGATGTCCTGTGGAACCTTCTGGAAAACTTTCTATCTTCTGTCTAATGTGACTGAGTAATTGTGTTTCGAAACAGCAATATCTTCCCAAATCAAGAAACTGTTATTTATAGTTGACAACAATAGCCATCTAATAATAATAATATTTTATCAGATTTACTTTAGTTTTCAGGTTTGTTACATTTCAGGAAGATCAGAAAAATTCACTGGACACGCCATCAGAATCAGGAGTGCTTCTTTAAGCAGCATTTCATTATAATGATCGAATGATTGTCCACAACAACTTCCTTTCAATAACGATGGAGAATGATCATTTAAAAACAACAATGTCTTGTGCACACAGTTGTATAGAACGTCTCTGTGTGCTGTAGCTTTACAGTTTCCCTTCACTGGAACTAAGAGGCTGAAACCTGTTCCAGCATGACAATGCCCCTGTGCACAAAGCGAGCTCCATGAAGACATGAATAGGGAATCTAGTGGAAAGCCTTCCCAGAAGAGAGGAGGTTATTATACCAGCAATGAGGGACTGAGTCTGGAATGAGATGTTCGAAAAGCACATATGTGTGTGATGATGAAGTGTCTTTCAGCCATATTGTGTATATAATATATTGTGCCTTGGAGAGAATAACAGCACTGGGTTTCATAGTGTAATGTCAAATAATGTTGGAGAGACTTGTAGAGCAGTGGATTTTGCTCCACTCCTCCATGCATAAAAGTCTAAGCTCCTTTATATTGTATGTTTATTGCAAGTGGACTTGCAGACCACACGTTTCCCGTGGGGTTAAAATCCAGAGACTGAGATGCATCTAGTGATGTTTTGTTTCTTTAACCATTTCTGTATTGATTAGAATTTTGTGTATTTGGATCATCATCTTGTTGACAGCAGGCGGTGTCACAGTGGTTCTTCACACTTCCTCACAGCGCCGGCATCCCTGGTCTGATCCTTAGCTTGGGTTACTGTCTGTGTGGAGTTTCTCATGTTCTCCCTCTGTTTGCATGGTTTTCTCTGGGTTACCCAGTTTCCTCCCACATCCCAATAATAGGCAGATAGGCAGGTTGGCTACGGTAACTTGCCCCTAGGTGTGGACACGGTGAAGGGTGCCTTGCAATGGACTGGCATCCCATCCAGGGTGAATTCTCCCACCTTGCACCAGCATTACTGGGATAGGCTCCCAGTCCTAAGCCCTAAGCAGGATAAAATGCTTACTGAAGGTGAATGAATCTTGTTGAAAGCTCTATCTATGGCCAAGTCTGAATGTTCTGGAAGAGACAACCAGGTTTTAGGCTGAAATATCTTGGTACCTGGCAGAGTTGATGGTCATCAATCTTCACAGGAGGCCCTGAACCACAAAACAGCCCTGGGGCATCACTGATCCACCACCAGTTTGTACCAGGTGCTTTTCCTTGTATGCAGTCCTCTTTTGTCACCAAAATGTTAATGGGTATGACCAAAAGTTTGAATTTTGGCCTCATTTGACCAAAACACATGATGCCAACTGTAGTTTTAATGACACTTATTACTTAGGGAACTGTAGTTTTAATGAGGTTGCGTGAGATGCTCTCAGGAATGGCTTCTTTCTTGCAATGCTTTCAAACTGCTTGTTTGTTTTTTTTTAATGAAAGTAGAATTTAATAGTTGATTTTGAAACCTGTCAACCACAAGAATCAATTGGACAATTCTAAAACTGTTTTCCCAACTTCACCATCCTCCTGGTGGTGCATTGTGCTCATGGGGCCAAATCCTGGGAAATTTTCATTTGTTGAGACAATTTAACTGCTAATTGCATTTACATTTACAGCATTTAGCAGTCACCCTTAACTAGAGAAAATTACACATGTGCTTTGCAGTGTCTGTGAAAAACTTTCCTCATGGCCACTAGGTCAGAGACTAAAAATACCATCAAACTAATATAAATATAATATAAAACTAAAATAACCTTTTAGAGGAACGTAGTAGGGCATGAAAACATACAAGTCAAAGGAATTGTTTAATAGCTTATATAAGTGCTAATTCAAGTGCTTGGTGAAGACGTATGTCTCTGTATGAAGACAGACAGTGACTGAGCTGTTCAGAAAGACAGAGAAAGTTCATTACATCACCTGGATGCCAGGACAGAGAAGAGTCTAGATGCATATCTTCTTTGTACCTTGAGGGATGGTTGGTCAAGTCAAGCTGTGCTAGTTCACCAGTGCAAGATGGTGAAAAGCAAGAGAGTTGCTAGGGACTGAGAGCAAATTAAAAACAGTGTATGTTTTTCAAGAATGAATGTTTGCATTTATTTAAAATAATCTTTAAGGGTGTCAATAATATTGAGTGGGCATTAATATTGAGTTGCCCCCACCTTTGGGGCTATAACAGCATCCATTCTTCTGGAAAGGCTTTCCACTATATTTTAAAGTGTGTCTATGGGAATTTGTGCTCATTCTATCAAAAGAGGATTTGTGAGGTCAGGCACTAATCTTGGATAAGAAGGCCTGGCAAGCAAACAGTGTTCCAATTCAACCCAAAGGTGTTCAAACCATGTCTTTATGGACCTTGATTTGTGCACAAGGGCATTGTCATGATGGAAACAGGAAAGGGTCTTCCCCAAAATGTTGCTACAAAGCTGGAAGCATATAAATTTCTAAAATGTCTTTGTATGCTATAGCATTAACCTTACCCTTCACAGAGGCATAGCCCAAACATCACCAGACCATCCTCCACTAAACTTTACTGTTGGCACCAGGCATTCTGGTAGATAGCGTTCTCCTTGCATCCGCCAAATCCAGATTCATCCATCAGACTGCCAGAGAGTGAAGCATGATACATCACTCCAGAGAACATGGTGATCTTAGGCTTGTGTGCAGTTGCTTGCAGTGGAACCCATTTCATGAAGCTCCCAATGAACAGTTGCTGTGCTGATGTTACTTGTAGAGGTAGTTTGGAACTCTGTATTGAGTGTTGCAATGGTGTGCGATCAGATTTTCAGAATCTCTGCCAAAGTCTCTTTGTAGATTTTACACAGTCAAGATGCCTGTGGTCCGTTAGAATGAGACACAGGTTTTCAGCCCCCAGACACTGGGTAGAGACCCAAGGTCTCCATTCTTCAAGATCCCCTTTTATTGGCAGGAGTTCTCAGTTACGCATGTCATAGGGCTGAGCAATAATGAATAATGTGAAAGAATGTACAGTGGATATAAAAAGTCTACACACCCCTGTTAAAGCTGCAGGTTTTTGTGATGTAAAAAATTAACCAAAGATAAATTTAATTCAAAGGGTCAAGATCACTGGTGTCTCAGGAGTAGCATGTGTAGCTTGACCAAGAGAGAGAGAGAGAGAGAGAGAGAGAGTCACAGATTATTAGGTATGCTCATTGTCATGTAACGGTTAAAGACAATGTACTTTGCGTGCAGAGTGCAAGCAGGGACTCCAGCAAGACTAGCTATGACAGCATAACTAAAAGGGAGAGCCAGAAGCTAACACAGACATGAGGGCTCCTGGGACATAAAGCTCCAGCCACTCCACCGTCGACAACCCTGAGTGAACGTGTGAGAGTGGGGGGGCGACAGCATTCAAACATCCCAGTTCACCACAACACTCTATGCCTGTGATCCCTCCAGACCTGCCCCTGTACCTAAGAAAAAACTATTCACTAAAGGCTTGACTAAACAAATATGTTTTCAGTCTAGACTTAAACACTGAGACTGTGTCTGAGCTAAGAGGAAGGCTGTTCCATAACTGTGGGGCTTTGTAAGAGAAAGCTCTACCCCCTGCTGTAGCCTTCGCTATTCATGATTCCAACAAAGAGCCTTCACAAAGTAGGGGTGGCAGTGTGGATAAGATAGGGGTGATGTGGTCATATCTTCTGGTTCTAGTAAGGACTCTAGTTGCTGCATTCTGGACTCACTGGAGCTTGTCTGGGCTATGGGGTAGGGTGGAAGCCCTCTCTCAAGGAAAAAACATCCAAGCCTGCCTAAATCCAAACCATGTCTCAAAATGTGTTATGATCTGATTGGCAAGGTAGAACTTTTTGGGCATAATTATAAAAGATATGTTTTGGTACAAAAACAAGACCAATTATCACCCAAAGAATACCATACCCATGGTGAAGCATGGTGGTGGCAGCATGATGCTAAGGGGCCTCTCTTCAGTTGGGACTGGGGCTCTAGTCAAAAGGGAATTATGGATAGCAAATACCAATCTATTTTGGAACAAAACCTCCAGGCTTCCGTTAGACAGCTGAAGATGAAGAAAATTTTCAACTTACAGAATGACAATGACCCAATGCACAAACCAAACAAAAGAATGGCTTCAGAAAAGATGATCATTTTTGAATGACCCAGTAAGAGCCCAGATCTAAATCCTATTGAAATCCTGTGGAATGAATTGAAGAGCACAGGAGATCCCTTCATAATCTGATATATCTGGATCATTTTTTGCATGGAAGTGTGGAATGAAATTGCCACATCAAGATGTGCTAAGTGAATAACTCTTACTCCAAAAGACGGAGTGCTGTATTGCAAACGAAAGGTGCTTTAACAAAGTATTAGTTCAGGGATCCACACATTTCTTTTTCATTTCCCCCCTAAAAAGTTTCTATTTGCTTTTCACTTAAAAGTCGTTGGTTGTTATATCGCATTAAAGGCAGAAAAAGATCTGACATGATTTATCTTGATTTAATTTTTTACATCACAAAAACCTGCAATTTTAACAGGAATGTGTAGATTTTTTATATCCTCTGTAGTTTAGGTGGATTTCAATGATGCTGTGACAGGATAGCTCTGTACTACTTTTTTAAATGTCTCCTGTACCTCCATGACCAAGGGCAGAGAGGGATCTGGATGCTGTAGAATAGGCCCTTAAGGTTGTCAAGAGCTTTGCTGGTCTGCTTCCATCCATTTCAGAGTTCTGGGTTTCCCTTTGAGGAGTGAAGTGTGGGGTGCACTGATGGTTCCACAAATGGACCTTCAGTAAAAGTTGGCAAAGCCAGAGAACCACTGCAGCTCTCACCTTGACACCTTTTACTCTAGAACATAACCATGAAGGAAACAGATGTTGAAATTTACATTTTTCAAGATTCACAGGCAGGTGATTGTCCATGAGCTTCTCTAGTACTTGATAAAAATGCTTTCTGAAGCTAATCTCTGAAGAGGAATATACAAGATTGTTGTCAATATGATTACAAATCAATTTAGCATTTTTCTCAGTACTTTGTTGACAAGGGCCTGGACGACTGAAGGAGAATTATCTAGACCAGAGGGCACCACCAGGTATTCGACTCTCAATGTGCATGGATCAATGGGGAAACAAATGACAGGATTCATGGTACTGAGGACTCCAAGACATCAATTCTCCCTTAGTCCAGGACATAGTGGGATTATGGGTGGCCAACCAAGCATAATGGAATTATGAGGAGATTTTGTTACCATAAATATGAGTGAGAGGGATAGTGTTTGTGTGACTCAAACAATTCCCTAATTACCTACTTGTTCCTCAATAAAGTTCCCTGCTGCTCCTAAATCAATGACGGCTGTAAAGTATTGGGATTGTGAACACTATTCCAGACATACAGACAGTGAGCAGGTTTCTCCTCATCTGAGAGCTTGGCATGGTCTCCATACTTTCCTCTTCGTCTTGCTCAGAAGGTGACCTGGCATTTGAGTGTGACTTCTAGGGCATTGTGCACAATGTTAGTTATCGGTGTGGATGGCCAGCTGGATAAACTGAGAGTTGAGAGAACTTTATCTTATCGATGTCTCTATTGTAAAGAGGGGGAGAATTTGAAAATAGAAGGGAACATTGTATCAAAAATCTCTTCCATTTACCTATTCAGCATCTTGCATAGGCTCATAAGGAGGACCCTTAAGGGAATCCTGCACAACATCCTGCACTGGGCTCTTGGGGAATTGTGGTCAATGGAAGCACTTCATCCTTTTCAGAAAGGTCATAATAGATTTATAAGCCAACAGAGCACTACCAACCAGGTGGTTACAATCCTGAGTTGGCAATTAATTCCAATGGGCAAAAGCTACGTACACAGGTGACATGGCTAGTGGTGCTAAATCTTTCCATCCATTTGGGGATAGCAGAGCTCCTTGGGGAGGAAGCCACCAGGCATAATGACTACTTGTGAAAGCAGCAATGGAAACCAAGATCTTGCCATATCTGGGCTACGGCCTAGTTGCTTACGCACAATATGGCACATAGTCTCTTCCTCTACCACTGATCCTCACAAATGGGTAAAGTATAGTACATGGTGAGGTCAGTTGTGAGCCGTTCTTCCTATTCCAGGTGGCCATCTGGCCCTGCATGGCAATGTTTTGACTTGGAATTAGCAAAAAAGCCCACTTGCTCCTTGTCAAACCTTTCCCAGATGGAGGGCAATTGTTAGTGAATTTAGCTTCATACTGATGAATTGTTTGGCCTGTTAAAGAGTGTTAAAGAGCCTTTATCTCAGTTCATTGTGAGACTATGTGCCACATTGTGCGTAAGGAGGGTGAACATGTCTGGAATGCCCTGCTTCTTGGTGGGGGCACACAGAAGCCAGTCATCAAGTAAGACAGTGTCCTGGTGTCTTGAAAACACCCTTGATGGCAGGGAGCAGTCAAATTGGAATGTATGTGATTGGTAGTCAAACTTTAATAAGTGTCTTTGCTCTGGGGAAATGTGAATAGATGTTGCCTATACCCATACCCTTTCAGTCTTGTGGTTCCATGGCATGGATTATAGTGGGTTTTGAAAGTATTTAGACCCCAGAGTGGGCTCCATCTGGGCTCCAGAGTGGGTGAAATGGAAGAAGTTTGTACCAGGACACTTCCTGGAGCTGGCTGTCTGCGCAAACTATAACCACTCTAACAGAGCTTCAGATGTCCTCTGCAGAGATGGGAAGACCTGCCAGGTGGACAACCATCTCAGAAATACTTCATCAATCGGGCCGTTATGATAGACTAGCTAGACAGAAGCCACTCCAGAGAAAAAGGAATATAACAGGCACTTAAAAAGACTGATCTGATTAGACAAAATGATCTTTTTGGGCTAAACTACAAGCACTATGTCTGGTGCAAATGAGGCACTGCTGAAGTAGTAATGCCATCTCTACGGTTTAGCATGGTGTTGGCAGCGTCATGCTATGGGGGTACTTCTCAGTGGCAGGAATGGGGAGACTGGTCAGAATGGACAGTAGGATTAATGCAGCCAAATACAGTGAGGTCCTTGAAGAAAAGCTGCTCCAGGGTGCATAAAACCTAAGACTGGGGTGAAAGTTCACCTTTCAGCATGACAACAACCAAAAGCATACAGGTAAGAAAAGGCTGGAGTGGCTTTGGGAATGATCTTAAATGTTCCAGGCATGAAAACCCACAGAATATGTGTGGAGAGACCTGAAGGTAGCAGTTTACACACACTCCCCATCCAATCTGATTGAGTCTGATAGGATCTGCCAGGAAGAATGGGGAAACTGCCCAAATCCAGGTGTGCAAAGCTTGTAGAGACTTACGCAAGAAGACTCGAAATTGTAATTGCTGCCAAAGATGTTTCTACAAAGTTGTTTCTAAAAACATGTTTTTGCTTTGTCATTATAGACTATTGTGTAGACTAATGGCAATAAAGTAAATATAATGTATTTTACATTAAATCTATAACTCAGTAAAATGTGCAGAAACTGAAGGTGTCTACTTTCCAAACCCACCGTATACAGAATCTAATAAACAGACAGAAAGCGAGGGGCATTAGGGAAAAGAGAGAAACCGCCATCCTTCTGAACAAGGAGATATGTTGAGTAGAACCCCTTGTTTAAACTGGGGTCTACCTACACCTCTGATCACACCCCTGACCAAGAGAGTCTTCGTCAGTCAGATCAACAACTCGAAGTCTAATATTGACAAGTTTGTGAGGCTCAGTAAGTTTTGGGGGCTGGAGTTTGTTTCTCTAGACCCACTGAATGGGCAGTGTTTTCAGCCCTAAAGCATCCCACACTAGCCACTGCTCTTCATTGTTGTGTTCTGAGGGATGCCGTAGTCATCGGGGACACTGTTTAGCAAGGTGTTGAGCAGCTCCCCATTGGAGGAGATGTTGCAATGCTAATTTATATTAGTCAACCAGTAATTTAAAAAAGTAGTCAACTAGTTGACTAGTCATTTTTTTCCATAGTTCATCAGGACATCCCTACTTTCAGGCTGTTGTGTTTGTGCAGCAAATAAAATACACCATACACAGGCTGCAAATGAAAAACACCATCAGTGTTTTTTCAGGCTACACTGCTAATGAGGGAAGTAAATAAATCATTTCAGTAAATGAGCAAAATAGTAAATCCATGTGTCATATTACACTATTTTACCAATTCTTAAAATGCACTTGTGTGGAAAGTTGGCGACTCAGCTGAAATGGTTAATTCTGAAACTAAGAGCATGCAGTATGGTGTGGAAACTCCTTATAACTGCATGGAGAATATCTACAGCACCATCTGGGAGGTTTTTCTGCCATGTTCAACTCCAGTTTCAGTAGATTCTGAAGTCTGGATCAGTCTCTTCGAGCCAGTATACGCTCATGATCTGACTCTATACTAGCTGCGTGGGATTGGAGAGTGCCATGCAACCTGCAGCTCAGAAAGTGGTCTTTCACCTGCTGGTGACGTTGGAATTCACTATACCACAGTGCGAGGATTTTATATAAATTTTATTTACGTTTAAAGGACAACAGAAATAACCGTGGGAGGAATTCCTTTGGGAGCGGCGGCAGTGAGACTCCTGTTTATTACACGCAGGCGGAGTGGGTCTCACATACGTCTCTCCACTTTATTGAAAGTGATATCAAAGGATTTAGTAAAGCAAAAGAAATTCTAAAATTTTAAAAATGACTTTTCCAAGCTTAGTCTTAGGGGTTGGTCCAGAAGTAGGGGGTGAAAAACAACTTTATTTTTCATGTCAAATGTCAATGTACCAACAATAAATATGTTAAGAAACTATGAGAAAATATATTAAAGGAACCATTTTGGCTAATTTATCAATGTATTGTTTTCACTGTTTGCAAAGAAGTTGAGAACATTTTAGTGTTTGACAGAAATGATTTAGACTAAAACACACATAAAAAATAAAAGCTTTATAGTGACAAGTTGAGTACTACACCAATTAACGACATTGTCTCTCCCACAGGTTTGGCAGAGCCACATTCACTGGAAAGTATAAAGTTCCCCATATCTCTGCCAGCAAACTGGCTCTCAGAGAGAAAGCCGCTGCCAGCAGTCAGCTGTTCAGACAACAGAATCTCACTGGTTCATCAGACAAGACTTTCTTCTCCTTTGGTTCATAATATTGGAACCCCCAGTCACTGCATCTCAGACATGACAGCAGGTTTCCTATTGGCTCATAACAGAAAGGAGGAAGCTACAAACAGATCAGCTTATTTTACAGAATGGGCTGCTCATCCTTCATTCTCTGGACAGTAGATTTGATTGGAAGGGTTTATACTGGACAGATGACAGAATTAGGTAAATTATAGAAGAATTGGATGAGACAATTACACGGGAAGGGAACAAGTACTCTTATGTAACAGCAGAGGGCAGCAGAGTAAATAAATAACACCTACATTTCAAATTGAGATTCCAGTCAGTCAGTCAGCTGTATTGTAGACCCAAACACATAGACATACACAGTGACAGGGAATCTGGTACCTATAGGACCATAAAGAAAGAACAAAATAATGCAGGAATAGAAAGCTACACCGGACTACATTAAGTGTAAATTGTATGAGAAATGTAGTAGCATGATGGTGGTAACAATCAATACATATACCAATATACTACACGTTAACTACACAGAACAACACAGTAACTGGATGGTATATGTTTTGGCTGTAAACAATCAATTTGTGCAGTTTACAATCACCACTGGATACCATCAGTAATGTACAGTTCTCCTTCTGGAAGTACTCCATGAAATATTTAAAAAGTTTGACTGAATAAAATAATGACACAATAAATAAACAACAATGGAATTGTGGTTTTGTTTGCCTAAATATTAATTAAAATGATGTTTAAATACTTAATTGCTAACTAATGGAAATATGCAAGCTGACCTTCTGAGAAGGCATGACTAATTCTGATCAAGGTATTTTGAGAAAAAGAGTCATTAAATATGCAAGAGGAAACAAAAAAAGAAATTCACATACGCATCTGAATGGAATCAGGGTGGTACAGTGGGTAGCGTTGTCGCCTCACAGCTACAGCGTTCCTGATTTTGATCCTCAGCAGGTTACTGTCTGTGCTCTCCCTGGGTATAAATGGCCTTTGTCCAGATTGTCCAGTTTCCTCCCACCTCCCATAAACAAGCCAGTGGGTAGACTGACTACTCTAAAATTGCCCTCAGGTATGAATGAGTGAGCAAATGTGTGTGTAAGGTGCTCTGTATTCGCTTCTAGGATGGTTGCTAAAGATGAATGGAAGCTCAAAGCACATTCAACACTTTTCTTTGGGACATTTACTAAACCATATTCATTGCAAACTGTGCAAGGACGTTTGTTCTGACATAGGTATTTAGCCTTTCTCCTTCAGTGCATGGTAAAAATGGAGAGACTTGGGCCAATCAATGTCAGAGCATTGCCTAGTTAAATATTATTAAACCTCCAGGCATCTGGGCTGGTTGGTAAAAATCAGAAGCATTGTTAGGCCAGCTTTAGGGCCCTACAGTTTTAATCATTACGTTTCCTGAATCATTGATCACTGTTTAACCATTTTAAAATGCACTATATGGCCAAAAGTTTGTGCACAGGGGCATTATCATGCTGGAACAGGTTTAGGCCCCTTAGTTCCAGTGGAGGGAAATTGTAATGCTACAGGATACAAAGACATTATAGACAATAGTGTGCATTCACCTTTGACCAGGGTTTGGGGGAGGCTCACACAGGAGCGTGATGGTCCACTTAATGCAGTCAGCCACGGAGGCAGGAGAACAAACGGTTTCACAGTACCCCATACTGTACAAGAGATATGCTTGCTTTTGTGTGCACAAACATGAATAGCATTAATTTGAATGAGATTGTATCAGCTACTAGCAGATCCCTGGAGGGAAGTACCATGCAAGTTTGGTGGTGATAGCTCAATGATAACCCTGTCTTATGATTGACTGGCATGTGGCAGCCATACTGTTTACAAATCCCAATAGGGCCCTTTCAACTTTCAAGCAAATCCTTGAGTCTAGTCATTAGTTGAGCTGTTTGGGATCGAAATTGAAATTTATTTCCGGATTTCTGTAAAGCTGCTTTGCGACAATGTATGTTGTTAAGGGCACTATATAAATAAAATTGAATTGAACAGAATGTAAGTAAATTAGACTCTGCCCCAGAGATTTCACACTCTTCTGAGTCGTTTCCCACCAATTTTCTGAACATAGGACTAGTTCACAAAAGCAGGTTTAGCATTCTGTGCAAATTAGCTCAAAAATCAAACTGGGGTAGGATAATGGTTGTTTTTTTGTTTGCTTGGGAGAATCCAAGGAATGTGTGGAAAAAGAATTTTCACTGTAGGTTCAGTAGATATGAGCCAAAATGTGAAACCCTTGACTACAGTACCACCAGTACGCTGGTCAGACTCAATTCTATACAGTTCACTTTTGCTTGTATAGCGCCTTTAACAATGGACATTGTCACAAAGCAGCTTTAATTCTTGAGGCTTTTTGGTTTGGGATAACTCAAGGAATCAATGGGGGAAAAAAAATTCAATGTAGGATTTTGGAAAAAACATAAAGCACTTTGCTACAGCGCCACCATTAGTCTGATCCCGCTCCTTTCTCCTGCTTAAATAGAATAAACTAGAATAACTAAAAAAGTGTACTTCCTGAAGAAAATGCAGAGTGATGGTGGTTGCTATGGTATCAAAGGTTGTTGCTAGGCTGTTACTAAGTGGTTGCTACCATCTAGATTCCACCTAGTAACCCTAGATGCTAAGTGGTTGCTATGGTATCCCAGGTGGTTGCTAGCTGGTGGCTATGGTATTTCAGGTCATTGTTACGGTGTTGCCTGGTGGTTGTTATTGTATTCAGTGTAGTTGCTAGGGTGCTGCTTGGTGAAAGCTAGATGGTTAATATGGTATCCTAGGTGGTAGCAGCAGTTTTGCTAGGAGATTGCTATGTAATTCCAGATGGTTGCCAGGGTGTTGCTAGGTTGTTGCTATGGTATTCCAGGTGCTTGTTCCTGGCAACATCCTAGCAACTACATGGAACACCAGAGCACCCTCCTAGCAAAACCCAGCAACCATCTGGAATACCTTAGCAACAGCCTAGAAACATCCTAGCCACCATCATGAATATATTTGCAGCAAGCTGGAGCAAACACCTAGCAGTACCCTAGCAACCACATGGCAAATATAAAATGCCCCCTAACCTGTAATTGTTCCAAAGCCAAAAATAAATACCCCCATGACTGCTACATACCCCAAACCCCAGAATAATGCTAAATGCTCCAAACTAAAAATAAATACATACCCCTGGACCTTTAATTGCCCCAGACAGAAATAGAAATACTGCCCTGTCAGTTCATTTCCCCAAAACCCACAAATAAATACCTCTGTGGCATAACTGTCACAAACCCTAACAAAGACCTGGAGCACAATAGTACTGCTTCTTTTTTAACCTTTTTTAAACTTTCTATTCAACTTTCTTTCAGTTCTTTTCATGCACTGTGTATTTCCTTTAGGAAATGCACATCATCATAAATGCACTTCTAGTTTATTTATTTTATTTTACTGTTTCTCTCTTACTTTTACACTATTTTTGTATTTTTGTCATTCTTTACTTTTTTCTTTCTTCCTTTTTTACTTTCTTTTGCAGTTTGCTACATTATGTATTCTTTGTTTTTGCATTTTTTGCACTCCCTTCTTTTTTTCTTTATACTTTCTTTCTTTCTTTTTTTACTAAAGTGCTAGCAACCAACTCAAACACCCTAGCAACTGCCTAGCAATACATTAGCAACCACCTGGAACACCATAGCAACTGCCTAGCAACAGCCTAGCAACAACCTTGGCTACCACCTGCCTAGTGACAACCTGAGATACTATAGCAACTGCCTAGCAACACCCTAGCAACCAATTGTGATACCATAGCTGCTTATTATTTTTTTTTCCTTTTTTAAACTTTTTTCCCAGCTTTTCTTTCAGCTCTTTGCAGACACTGTGTATTTATTTCCTTCAAGAAATGCAAATCCAGTTTTATCATTGTTGTTGTTGATCTACTTCTTCTTAACTCTATTATGGGCCCTTTATTCTTTGTAATTTTTTTTTTTCTAGTTAAAAGCAGCTACTGTGAAATAAAGAAGTCCATACAACACCCAGGAAGAGCCCACCTAGCCCTCATACAGGACCCCGTGTGGGGTAATAGTGGTCCTCCTGAACCCCTTTGTAGCCCACCTTTGTGGTTCTGCTAGTATCACATGCATGGGACCCATGTGGGGCAAAGGGTGGTAGTCCACACGGGCCCCACTAGTGGCCCACACGGAATCATATTGGCTCCTCTTAAAAAGAGCAAACTGGTTGTCTCGAGTAATTTCATTTCCTAGTTCAGAAATTGAGTTGATTTTAGTTCAAAGAACGTAAATAGTGCTGCTCTAGTTACCCCTGCTCTTTTTTGAGGAGCGTAAGGTGGAGGGTGGTCAAGGCTGAATTTGGGGGGGGGTGGGGGGGTGGGGGGGGGGGGGGTGCTGTGTTGGGCTAGCCTCTAAAAGCAACACTCTTTCACCACCTAACACTCGCCTGAAGACTTTTTCCCCATTATAAATCATGTTTCAAACGCAAGGCCTGTATATAAAGCCCACTGCGTCGTTTCATTCCACCTACATCTTGAAAAAAAATCACATCTCACAGTGCTAAAACACAATTAAAATCAAAGCCTGTCTGCCGCATTTGATGTAAGTCCCACTCACGATTCTGAAACGTGTCGGGTGCTGGCAGGGACGTAAACGGGAATTACTTTCAGTCAGGTGAGGACTCATATAGTACACAATAAAATCATGATTGTTTTCACGATCAGTTTTAAGGCACAAACTACCGTCTTGCCATAGCCTAATAATAATGTTGCCATAAAATACCTTTATGTTCATTGATGTTCTTCAGTTCACTGATGTTTGAGCACAGCTCTCTTAAGATCCTGCCACAGCATCTCATTGGGGTTGAGGTCTGGACTTTCACTTGGACATATCAACACCTTGATTTTTTTCTTCAGCCATTCAGATGTTGATTTGCCGGTGTGCTTGAGATCATTGTCCTTTTTCTGAAGAGAAGGGGCTTTTTCCTAGCCACCCTTCCATGTAAGCCATACTTGTTCAGTCTTTTTCTGATTGCGCTATCATGAACATAAACATTTAATGTGCTTTGAGAGACCTGTAGGTCACATGATGTAGCTCTTGGGGTTTTTCTTTACATCTCTGAGCATTAAACGGTCTGACATTAGACTGAATTTGCTGGGATGCTCACTCCTGGGAAGATTAGCAACTGTCTGGAAGGCTCTCCATTTGTAAACAATCCTTCTCACTATAGAATGGTGAATTTCAAATCTTTTGGAGACGGTCTTATAACCCTACTCCAGATTAATGAGCAACAACAATTGTTTCTTCTTCATGGCTGACGTCCTTTCTTCTTGGCATTATGTAGACACACACCTGAGTGCTCCAGAATACCAAATTGCCAAAAGTTCTGCTTTTATAAAGGTAGTCACACTTCTTGATGATGGTTTTTGAATGTGGGTTTTTCCTTTTTGGGAAAAAATGACTACATATTGAAATCTGTAATGTTTTTTTTTTTTTTTTGTCACCTGAGACAGGATTCAAGTAAATACCATCAGCATGCTGTTTATTATGAGTAATCCATAAATCATTGCCAAAGTCAAGTCTGTAGCATGGGTTAAAATGCAGGCAGGGATCATCCATAATCAGTGACTCAACCTGGTCAAGGGTCAAAACCAGGAAGTAACTATAAAAACAGGAAATCAGGGAAACAAGCCTCAGAAATGCACGAAAACATAGATGAGAAACAAAGACACAGAAGAGAAAAACTGTTGCTAAACTAAAACAAAAACAAGGGAGAATGATTAAGGAAAGTACCAAGTACACAAATCAAACTAAAACACACATGACAGTGTAACACATGGAGCAGCGCTGTTCACTCTGGGAGCCGCGACACGTGCCGAGAGGGGAAATCCATGACGTCCATTAGAAACCAGAGTTATTTTGTGGAGGAGTGAAGATTTGGGCAGACACAGCGTGATTAGAAAAACATTAGTTATAGGAAATAACCACAGATACCATAGATTTTGGTGGGCAGGACATTAATGACGTCATTGCCTCAAAAACAAAATTAATTCGAGAGACTATCACACTACTATTAAGGCTATAAGCTACTATCTATTCATACAGCATACAGTCTAGCAGCTCATTTAGAGCAGTTTTAGATATTTTTGTTAAACTGTGTTCGAAACATCTGGTGTGTTCACCAAAGAGCTAATATTATTAATAAGGGTTGCCAGATTTCAGCAAAACTTCCAGCCCAACTATATCTCAGAAACCACGCACACACACAAAAAAATTCATTATTCTTCTTTTTCACAGCCTTTTGCATGGGAAACAAGGTCACTGTGGTGCGCACGCATTTCTGAGATATGGACTTGGCACTCTTCCAATCTTTGCAACATATCTTACACTGTGTGAAAATTGATTAGATTTCATTCAGAATGTTTGCTATAAAACAAGATCTTGGCAGTCACAAAGTATTTTAAAAGTATCCCAATTTTGCATAAAAACTGCAACCCTGGCAACCCGGTCATTAACTGTCCTGTCTACTGCTCCTCCGCTGAGAATGTTCATAGAGCGAGCAGGGGCAGTGTGATTCCTGTCTCAGTGGGCCTCTAATACAGCTTGTTGCATTTCATGTGACCAGTTATCAGGATGTTCACTGTGGAGATTCGCTCAGAGAGAAGGATTATAGCCAAAGAAACTGGCCGATATTAATCAGTTCAGAACACTCTTCTGTATATTCTCTCCATTCCATGTTTGTCACTCGTATCATGTTGTGAGAGAAAAAGAGGAGTCTTAAAGCGGAAGTAGCTAATGCATGCTCATATGACATCAGAGTACTTTGCATTAAACATTCATTTGTTGTGAACATTTGAATATCAAAACATGTAGCATGAAGGAGGAAGATTTTCTGATGACACAATACAATACAATTCACTGGTCAAAAAGGCCGTAGCCTTGTCAGCAGGTCTTTTCTTTAAAATTAAAGTCACTTAAATCTATTTCTAGCTGGCTAGTTGGTCTAAGCAACACTGGCTCAACACAACTTATTTGTGTGCATAAAGTCAATGCAGGCTTGTGTGGGAGGTATGACCTTCTTCTCTCCCCTGTTGCTGAGTGTGACACTAGCCAGTGTGCTTTCCACCCTGTTACATTAAATTTATGATAGTTTTGAGTAGAACAGTTAAAGCTGTACTCCGGCATCACCTGTTCGAAAAGATGTGCTCGCTTCGGTTGCATTTTCTCCTTGCCCTCACCTTCGCTCACTCGTTAGCTGGCAGATGGGAAATGGCTATGAAGAAAACTGGGACAAAAAAAAAAATCCAAACTCCCTGAACAGATAGCATATGTCTTAGCATAAGTCGGAAATGGTATCTTATTCATCCGCTTCATACACTTTCTCTCGTTTATTTATTTGCAGGGAGGATCCACTTCTCCTGCTTGCTTCTGCCATCTCTCTAATGTCAGAGCCACATTCTCATAGTCATGTTGCAGTACCAAAACTGCTCCAGCACAAACGACGTTTGTGGGTAAACATGCCAGTCTGATAGATATGTTTACCCCTAAACACTGTTCATTCTGTGTTTTAGAACAAATGGTATTCTGAATACTGTATATAAAATAAAGGAAATCAGGATTTCACTGTAAGACCTAAAAGTTTCTTTTCATGGTGGTGGCAGCATCGTGCTTTAGTGCTGCTTACCTTCAGCCAGGACTCGGCTTTTATCAAGATGGAGGGAATCATGAAGAGCTACAAATACCAGTCGATTTTAGTGCAAAGCCTTCAGGTGTCTGCTAGTGAGCTGAAGATGAAAAGGAATTTCAGCTTTCAGCACGACAACGACCCAAAGCACACATCCACATCAACAAAGGAACGGTTTCACCTAAAGAAGATCAGTGTTTCTGTATGGCTGAGCCAGAGCTCAGACCTGAATCCAACTAAACATCTGTGAGGTGACCTGAAGCAGCTGTGCCCAGGAGATGCTCTTACAGTCTGATCGATCAGGAATGTTTTTGAAAGAAAGAGTGAGAAAATCTTGCCAAGTCAAGATGATAGACTCTGAGCCAAAAAGACCGAGTGCTGTAATACAATCAACAGCTGCTTCAACAAAGTATTAGTTTAGGGGTGTGTATACTTACACAACTAGGTTATTGTAAGTTTTTTATTTTCCTTTTTTCCCCTAAAAAGTTTCTGATTGTTTTTCACTTTATTTGTATACTTTGCAATTTCCCATTAAAAGTAGGAAAAGTTCTGACATCATTTATCTTAGTGTCATTTTTTTTAACAGGGGTGTGTAAACTTTTATATCAACTGTACATACTCTGTAAAGCTGCTGTGACAATGTCCGTTGTTAAAACGCTATACTGAATTGGATTTTTATTTTGTATTTGCTTTGATGTGAACGTTAACTGAAGCTCTTGACCTGTATCTGCAAGACTTTACGCAGGCTGGGAAAAAGTGCTATGAAATTATATTTAAGTGAAAGTATCAAAAATGTGTCAAAATCTTACTAAATTAAATGTGGAAGTCTCCAGCCAAATGAAACGCACTCATATGGAAGTAAAATGTTGCTACTTTAAAATGTACTTAAGCACTGAAAAGTAAAAAGTGTGAAATTGTGTAATGCCGTGTTTCCATGTGAAACTCTTATGTTGAGTTTGTAAAATGCATGACTAAAGCAGACTATAGCTGACTAATTCACTGTTTTTTTTTTTTGTAAATATGATCATCACATGTTCCAAAAGAGTTTGGGGCAGGTTAAGAGTAGGAAATGTTCAAAAAACGTCTTAAAAACGTGATCATGATTGTGTAGAGATGAGCATCCAGGAAAGGCCTTCAGGAGCAAGGAAGGGTATGGGCTTTAATCCGAGAAATCAGTAAATAATCTAACAGTTAAAGGACAACACTGAGCAACTGCGTGGATTTTAGGTATTCCATCCACTTCCACGCATAACATCATCAACAGCATGAGGAAATGCACAGACCGCTGTCAGTAAACGCCACTTGTCACTGCATGATTGGCTGATTGGATCACTGCATGAATGAGCAGGTGTTCCTAATAAAGAGGTCCATAAGTGTATGTAAACAAAGTATATGGTACATGACAGTGTTTCAGTCGCGGAGAAGAACCTGACCTTGTCTGACCCAAACCTATTACCTGTAAGCAATTTCCTGACTCACAACCCTGAGGTCTAAAAAAATCAGTTTAGTAAACACACACATTTTTAACCGTGTGTACGCAGCCTGTGCATGAGAAAGTTGTTGCCGGTGTTGTAGACATTTTACAGAGGACCTGGTGGAAGTGTACCTGCTTCATTTCCCATGGCCTTGGTTGTCTTTTTTCATCAGATCGTGTATATATCATGATATACCTGATCACCTTCTCTGTCACTAATAAAACACAATGCTTAGTAACCTCTATTAATGATTATCTAAGAAGAGGTGGAAGCTCTTCTTATCCACTGATTGTGTGTGAGCACTCCAGACCTGTTGCTTTTATTGTTTCTTTGTGCTATAAAGTGAGATAGGCTTGGCCCTGGCCTACTGAAAAGGGGACTATGGACCAGGCTCGCCCGCTTGCCTGCAGTCATGTTGATGGTAGAAGGTTAATTAATGAACTCCTGGTTTCCTGTCATGACCTGGTTCTTACAATGGAGACGTTTCGGTTCGATTCTATACGTGTGAGGAATGTGAGGAACAGGACGCTTTAGGTAAACAGACGCAGAGCTTATTTGGAGCTTTTTTGGATTTTCCTGCTGTAGTGAATTTACTTAGCCTGTAACCTTTCACAAATTAAAAGCTAATCTTATTTAAACAAAAACGTTTTACCTAATAAACTTTTTTCAGTGTTACAATCACAGTACTTCTGACTTAAGTACTAAATGACTTATGACCATGGAATGTAACCTTTTTCAATAAACCTTTTGTTCTATTAAAGTGCTAAAGCCAACATTGTTTCAATCATTAAAAAATATTATAGTACCACTGAAGATCCCTATGAAATGGATCAAAATTGCAATTTATTCAAATAGTTAAATGCTACAAAAAGTCTAATTTTGACACACATTGCATATCAGGTTGCAAAATGAGCATCAGTATTATCTCTACATAACAACCTGTAAACATTACACCTGATGACAGGCAATAAAGAGGGCAGGAGTGACGAAGTGAAATGTTTTCACAACAGTTGTGTTTCTACACAACTTGGTAGTCAAAAAGTTACATGGTGTATTTGGTACATACTGCAAAGGGGCATGGTGCTCACGATAAGTCATAAAAAAAAAACACTAAATAAAGAGCAGCTCGTTTTTTTCCTGTTGTCACACCCCCATGTTAAACTCCATCTGTGTCACAGGCCGCTGGACCCCAGGCGTAATCACTGCTGAGGGGAATCACCCACAGAAAGGCATACCACTTTATTCAGTTCCCTGTGTCCTCAATAAAACTTAAGGGAAGAAAGAATTTGGTTGTTTTGCTCTCTCAGATGCCTTTGTTTTCACTCGGCATGTGTTTATTATGCACTAAGAAGAAGTTGAAAGGTTTTTGAAGCTGGTGCCACTTAAATAAATATTAAACCTGACACACAGAACGTGGTTTTGTGCACACTAAGCGATTTCAGCAGCCTCACAAACATGAACAGGATCATAAAGTTGTAAAGTTTATCCGATATTTCCTTACTCACAGTGAGAAAGCACCTAAATGAAGCTCCAGGCTCCAGTCAAAGGCCCGGCCTGTGTGAAAGAATGGATGGATGGATGGATGGATGGATGGATGAATGAATGAATGATGGATGGATGGATGAAGGAGTGGTGGACTGACAGCAGTTTTCATTGAGTGCTCTGGAGTTGCTCATTATCAGTACAGACGCAATGTGGTGATCTCATCTGGTGTAAAATAACCAGAAATAAAATGGCTTTATATAACAGACACCACAGCGGCTAATTTAGTCTAGCAGATTATTAATCTAGAGGCCTCACTTTCACACCACTAGTCACGGTTTTTATCACAGAGGAGAAAGCCGGGACTGTGGCTGAATCGAGCGTATTCCTTATTTACAGTTTACTCATTTGCTGACCTGCAGCTTCGCACTGAGACTAGCTGTGTGCTGTGCTGAGCAGATGAAGGGTTACGGGCCGTGCTCAGGAACACAGCAGTGGCAGCTTGGCAATGCAGGGATTTGGATTTCTACAGTGAATTACATCACCTGCTTCCAGTGCAGTCCCACCGATTCAGACCAGACCATCAGACCTGCTGGTGACTGAGCAGGAAGTAGGTATTGAAATTCTGGAAGCTTTCTTCCAGGTCTTGTTGAAAGCGTATCCGATCTTCAGCACTGTTCCCTATCGACTTGCCTTTACAGCTCAGAAGTTGCTGCCACCTTCATTACTGATGCAGCACGTGGGATAAAAAGGGGGAAAAGATGAAGGGATGCACTTGTCCTTGGCAGCAAGAACAAACGCAGGTAAAGCAATTTGCACGTTCAGTTTGCTTTTTATTCGTTTGCTGATTATGATAGTGTTCAGCAGAGTCAGGCTACAGGAGAGCAGGGCTGCAGCCCCTGTGAAATAACAGCTAACAGCATGGAGAAGGTCCTGCAGAGGTGAAGTCAGACACTGCTGGAATGCAGCGCGCGCGTTATCCTTCACACACGCACATGCACAGACTGAAAGTCTTCAGCAACGTCTGAGTTCCAGCTGAAGTGTAAGTGTGTGTGTGCTGGAGCACAGCCGCGGTGCTTGAGAAACGCCGCCTCGCACGCGCACGCTTACAGGTATACGGGCTGCACGCGCACACGTCACACACGCCACACACGCAGGCTTTAATAACTAACAGGTAGTGAGCGGGTTCAGCAGCGCGCGCGCTGGACGGAAGGCAAGACGAGACTTCACCGGGTTTAGCGTCTTTTCCTCACGGGACAGAGAGACACAGATCCAGTCCGGGAAGATCCAGTCCGGGAAGATCCAGTCCGGGAAGATCCAGTCCGGGAAGATCCAGTCCGGGAAGATCCAGTCCGGGGCGGCATGTAAACCTGGAGAGAAGGAAACCGGTGAGTAAACTAACTCCATCTCAGCTCTCAGTGTGAACACAGTGTAGTTTCTACTGCTGTACTGCTCTCAGGACGCGGTGTATACATGGTGAGTAGGCAGCTTACTTCCTGAAAGAATCCACAATGGCCATTGAAGTGTTGAGGACACAGGTATTAAGGACATAGATATTGAGGACACAGGTGTTGAAGACACAGGTATTATGTACACAGGTATTAAGGACACAGGTGTTGAGGATGCAAGTATTGAGGACGCAGGTATTACGGACACAGATATCATGTACACAGGTATTGAAGACACAGGTATTGAGGACACAGGTGTTGAGGACACAGGTGTTGAGGACACAGGTATTGAGGACACAGGTGTTGAGGACACAGGTATTAAGGACACAGGTGTTGAGGACACAGGTATTGAGGACACAGGTGTTGAGGACACAGGTATTGAGGACACAGGTGTTGAGGACACAGGTATTAAGGACACAGGTGTTGAGGACACAGGTATTAAGGACACAGGTGTTGAGGACAGACTGCGGTCAGTATCGGGGCGCTTTCACACCTACTAGTCCGAATCCCGACCCGTTACTTCTGGTTGTGTTGGTTATGTTAAACGCAGCACATAACTGAATGAGCCCATAAAAGCAAGAAGACCAGCTGGGACTTCACTTCACTGGTCAGAGATACGCTGATGCGCTGATGCGCTGATGCGCTGCGCCGATGTCCAGTCCAGGTGTATTCCTGCCAGCGTTCCCGCCGGTCCTGCCCGGGATGGAGCGGATACTGAGGATGAATGAATGAAGAATACGGAAAACCAGGCTGGATTGGAGCCTCATTCTCAGCTTCTTATTCAGATTCTCTGTAAATGATTGCAGATACAGCAGATACAGTGTAGAGGGCTCTCACAGTGTTTTGGAAAACCGTGTGGTCTTTTGTAAAACAGCGTCCAATTGGTCGATTATCGCATTACTTTTATGCTTCTCACACCAGGTGGCAGCGGCGGCGTTACGTTTCTGTGCTTCCGCTCGTCCCAGATTCTCCTTATCTCAGGAACGTTGGTTGAGTGTAGTATTTATACTTAAATTTATATTGATTAGACCTTGGAATGATCCAAACAGAATCAAGGTCACAGCAAGGTCAAGTGTCTGAAAGGACTAGACTTGGTAGTGGAGACATTCCTGTCTACTTGTACTATTATATGAGTCGATATTCAGAGCACTGCTCAAGGTGTGTGAAACTCGAGGCCCACAGGTTAAATACTCCATGCTGCCACGTTTCATTCACAACAATAATATTGAATTGCCCGTTGGACTTTACTCAACACTGTCACGCTATCTACACGTTACAGCACACACGTGAACCCTTTGAACAGTGCTCTGAACATTGGCTAATATCGAGAATGTAGGCATTTTATGCAACATACTATGATACTTTTAAACATGAAGAAGGCTTTGATTCAAATTCTCTTATTTTAGGATGTTTGGTGGCCCACGATGTCTTAAACCCTAAAACAGTGCACGCAACATTGGTTGATACAAGGAAAGAACGCAACATATGATCATTTTAAGCACAAAGAAGACTTTGGGTCAGGCTGGATCCAAATTCTTCTATGTTAAGATTTTCAGAATGTGGTGAGTTTTTTGCCTTTAAAGGGTAACAAATGCTAACAAAAACAATCCCAATTCGTACCACCAGCAAAAGTGAATTCGGTAAAAATAAGTGGCAGGCTGTCCACAGGAGCAGAGCCTAAACACTTATATCAGTCATTCAACAAATATTCATCATTATAAAGTCCTGATTCACAACTTCTTACATTTTAAATTCAGTTAAAAATACTAATTACCTGTTTTGAGCGACCTACAATTTAAGAAATGTTATCTGACACTGCCCCACTTAGCTTCCATAGAGTTATTACTGCACCGAGTGGACACAAATGGGAACTGCAACAAGCTCTAATATCCACAGGGGCAGGATTTTTCCTATATTGCAAAGACTGGGAGAGGGAAAGGGGGATTGTGGAGTGGTTTATGTCCATACATCAGAAATACATACGAAATACTGGTTTCCCCATGAAAAGACTGAGGACTAGAAGAATAATGTGTCTCCCTTTTCCAATGCCTAAATATTCAGGCTAGTTTCAGGACTTTTGTGTGGTGAGGTGTAGTTGGGCTAAAATTTTACTGAAACCTTTCAACCCTGTTTAATGATATTACCTCACACACAGATGAAGGTAAGTCTAAAATCGCTCAAAATGATCTGCTCGACTGTCAGCTGCTGGATGACTGTATGTTGTCTGCATTCTCAACTGGAGTTACTGTAGTCACTAGATAGTATAATATCCTACAGCATAACTCAAGTGTGGTAGACTCTTGACTTAATTTTGTATGAGGCTATGTTGCTATTATCAGCCTGCCCCACCACACTCAACGGTCACAAGCTGCTTTTGGTAAAAATACCTTTGTGCAAATGCTATAATTGGCCAGTTGGCCATTTTACAATACATCAAACGGTTTTAAAACGACTGCATCCATTTAAGGTGGAACAGCAAATTTGAATAAGAAGATGCAAATGAGAAACCAACGTCAAGCTCGTGACAGGAAATAGTAAAGAAACAACAAGTCGAGAGGTCGCGAGTGCAAATCCCGATGATACCATGGAGTCTGGGCTGAGAGTCTTTGGCTGGGAGTCGAAGAGAGAGAAATTGGCCATGCTGACTGGTGGCTAGGGAATTGGCTAAGACTGAATCGGGGGGACAATCAGGGGAAAAAAAACACTGGCCATGTGTATGTAGTTCTAGATCCCACAAAAAAGCTGTAGATCCAAATATCCAAAATGTCCAACTGTTCCTACTACTATGCTGTGTTATATTCTTCTTTGTACTTTATATATATATATATATATATATAGATATTGAAAAATCCATCCATGTCATTAGGTCATCTTCTGTTGTTTTGAGAAGTGTTATGCAGTTCAGATTAAGAAACTCTGACAGCTTGGGGGAAATACTTGTTCCGAGGAAGCTTACATTGCTAGTAGTAAGAGAAAGTCTGGTGATTAGTTTGTGAATTGCAGCATTCTGTTAAATTCCCTGTAAGAGCAATGACATTCCCCTATAACGGTAGATTTCTTCCTGTTTATGGAGTAACCTGATGTTGTTGCAAAAGAGTCTATAAGCTTAGTGACCTCTTTGAGCAAGCTAGTTTTACAAGAACAGTATCACATCATCTGCATACAGATTTATTTTCTGAGTGAGATTATTTGATTTGCTGATGGGTCTATGTATAAAGCAAGACGGAGAGAGTGGACATCCTTCCCTGGTCCCATGGTGTAGTGTGAAATCTTGTGTTCTTCCATTTGTAATTAGCATGGCTAGGTGAGTGATGTAGTACTTTGATCCAACTAAGAAATGATTCCCCAAAGCCAAATTGTCAGAGTGGAAGGAAAAACTCCCCGAGACGATATGAGGAAGAAACCTTGAGAGGAACCAGACTCAAAAGGGAACCATCCTCATCTGCGTGACACCGGATAGTGCGATTATAAATCATTACTCTTCTATAACTGTGAACTATAGAGTCATAAGGTGTTAATTGTGTAATCAGGAACTTATGAGCTAATGAGCAACTTATGAATATGAGCATCATAGTAATTTCTGAATGATTATAGTTTTTACATGAAGTCTACTTTTTTTTGAAGTTTTTAACTGTTCAGTGATGGAGACTTGAGTGCAAAACTATTCGTAGCAATTGCAGTCCTAAAGCTATCTAAGGAAGAACATCCACAGCCATCTTCATGATTTCTAAGTGGTACCTGCCACAGTAATCTCATGTACCTTTAGGCTGTCCATGTGGGCCATCCTCAGCAGCAGGGAGTGATTTTCAGTTGTTTTTTTAGGTGAAGTAAGGCATCAGGATGGATCAGAGAGGTTCAGCAGGAAACAGGAGGATTCAACAGGAAATCCTTCGGCCCATGGTAATTTGTTGTATGACAGTTGCTTTAGTGCATTCATCTGAAGAGTCCGAGGATGCTATATCTCTGGCTGTGTCTAGAAGGCTCTTTTTTTCACATTTGTTGACACTTCCATTGCCTTCTTGGTCGTTTCACCAAACGAGATGATGGACGAACAGATGGACGCTGTTCATGCACCAAGTGCAGGAGCTAAGATTACATTTTAATTAAGACTTTTGAGTGGCTCTGCACAGGCAACATGGTCGATGCCGCTATGGGTGTGAGCTACTGAGTGCATGCAAGATGGCTGAAGAAGCCCAGTTCTGCTGTAGTTCCTGTTTTAGAATCTGTTTCCCTGGAGATTCTCTCCTGCTTCAGTGTTTAAACTAAAATTTCCCACATTATTCACTACCAAAAATTTCAACACTATTCATTACCTGTATCTGTTGCTGTATATTTTCTCTCCTCTTTTGCTGTCACTACATTAATTTTAATTTTTTACTTTTGTTTAAAGGCGGCAAACAGAGGCGATCCACTTCCAATCTGCCTGACATCTTCACCAGGAAGAACAACAAACGTAAGTAGCGTAATATTTTCAGCATGGCCAGCCTCGAGTTTGTTCAGTGGGTTGAGTGCAATATGTTTAGATATTCTTATTAGTGTTTAATTTTACATATGAGAAGTGTAGACTAATAGCACTCTGATGACGATTTTAACATTAGAGGTGCGCATCCAGTTTGTCACCAAACTGCTGGATGTCTAGGTGGTGCGCTGAAAATAATATGGGCTTTATAGATAGTTTTGAGAGCAAGTCTGGCCTCTTCATAGTCTCAGAACAGGCCTAGTTAATTTGTGAGAATCTAGACACAATTCCAGGGAGGAGACCAACAGGCTAAACCAACCGTCTGCCAGCTGCCTTTCATTTAACAAAAATGTAGAAATACTCAAAAAGTTTTTTAGTAACCTAATTAATATGAACTTAGATAATGACAAGCATACACCTTTGATCTGGAGCTAGTACAGCTGATTATTAGATCTCTAACATCTAAAACACTTACTGTAAATTATAACTGATCAGGAAATGAAAGCACAGAATCTTGTGTTAGAACAAAAAGGGATGTGGCATTAAATGAAGCTAGAATCCCAGATACAGCTAAATACACAGCCCTTGTCTAACTGGCAGAGGAGGATATAAATCATACCTATTCATAACAACACTCGAGGCATTTCACAGAAATCTGGATATAAATTGAACTCATTTGAAGTTCTTTACGCTAACATAATGAATGTAGAAACAAAAAAAAAAAATCTACTCAGTCATTTCCACTAATTAGTATTTACATGCCATTAGGGCCACCTATACTGAATATCTATACGGATGTGTTGATTTTCTCTCAAACCTGGCTGTTTAGGTGGAAAAAGCAATAATTACTGGAGACTTCAATATTCAGTTTGATGATCCGTAGGACCCTCTGAGAGAGGGGTCAACCAGGATATAACAGGTCCCACTCACACATTTGATTTAATACTGACTGATTTATAGAATATAGACTCTGACATCTGAGTCATAGAGAATAATTAGGGGGAAAAAATATACCCTGGTATAATGATCACATGCACACCTTCAACTCCTGGAAGGAGAGCCTTCTTAGCTATAGAAAAGATCCTACTTCTGCTAGATCAGCATATCTCTTCACCCTAATAGAAGATGAAGAAAATACAAAAAACTAATCACAGTAGCAGAGTTAAACAGGAATAAGCCCACAATCAAAGCACAAATACCAATAGTATGTAGTAGTGATTAGTTTTAGTTTATTTCATGACAAATTTGAAAATTCATATAGACTTAAAAGACAGAAAGTTCACAATATTAACTTAGTCAGACAATTTGCTAACTATGTAGAGAGTAATATAATCTCATCAGTACAGTGATTACAATCTTTTACTCCAATCCAACAGACTGACGTAATTTTACTAATTTCCTCTTCGTGATCATCAGCTTGTATACTTGATTCCTTACCTGTGCATTTTCTACCAGAAACAATCAAACCTCTATTTAAAAAATCAACTCCTCCCTTAGCGCAGACTATGTACATAAATCCTTTAAGCTAGCAGTTATCAAACCATGGATTAAAAAACCCAGTCTTGACGTGTGTCAGCTGTTAAACGATACAGATGTGGCCTTTAACAATGCACATTTTTTCACTTGGTTTCACACAATTTGTCACGTGTGATCACGCAGCACCCTGCAGATACGCTTCTTAGAATTTAAATTCATTTGTTGTGCTTCACACAATATCCACCAGGTGGCGCATGGAACAACACGCTGCAGCTCAACACACAGTACACTGAAAAAAATGGAATGTGTGGAGGATTAGATTTTTAAAAAAAATATTACGTATGGTTTACATAAAAATATTACGTTTCTCATCAAAATGTGATTTCATTGCTTATGCTAAACTCAATTTAAACAAGTTTCTAATTACATGACTGAATTATGTAAACTATACTGTAGGCCAATATCAAACCTCCCCCTTATCTCGAAGATCCTAGAAAAGGTTGTAGCACAGCAGCTAAGATCACACTTACATAGGAATAACATGTAAACTTTTAGTCAGGATTTAGGCCTCATCACAATACTGAGACAGCGCTGGTTAAAGTGGTAAATGACGCACCACCAGCCTCCAATCAGGGTTGTCACTCCTTGCTTGTGTTACTTGAACTTGTGCAGTGTTTAATACCACTGATCACAATATTCTTCTAGATAGACTAGAAAATGTTGGAATTTCCTGTCTCAGGTCATATTTGATTGATCGTATCATTTTTTTTAGTTTTTTTTTTTTCATTATATTTATGGTGACTTTTCTAAGCAGACAAAAGTAAAGTTTCTCTAAAGGCTCTGTTGTAGGCCCACTGCCCTTTTCACTATATATGCTTCCTCTGGGTACAATAATTCATGAACTTGGTGTTTGCTACCACTGCTCTGCTGTACTCCACTAAACCAGATGATAGATATCAGCTTAATAAATGTGTCTAAACAAAGGAATGTGAGTAACATCATCCTACTTAACTCAGACAGGACAGGAGTGCTTTTATTAGGGTCACAGGTAGATAGAAGTAAGCATTCTGATTATGTACCAACTCTGGATGGCCTTTCAGTTACACCATGTACAGCAGTGAGAGACCATGGTGTGACTACTGACCCCAGGTTCTCATTTGAAGCTCATGCAGATAATAATACTAGGATAGCCTTTATCCCTTCTCAGGAATATCACTACAATAAGAACTGTAATGTCACTACATGATGCAGAAAAACACAAGTTCATGCTTTTGTTACTTCTAGACTGCAATGCCTTGCTGTCTGGATGTTAGAGTAACAACATAAATAAGCTCCAGTTAAATTAAATGTTGAATTGAATTGAAACCCTAGATATAATAATTCATATTCCAATGTTCAGAATCCAAAGAATCCAAATTTGCCAAAGTGATGTGTTCCCTCCTGGACAAAGATAAAGAGAGTAGACTCTGCTGTCATACTTTCATGGTACCATTGCTTCAGAAACACAGGTGTTTTTCTGAGGTTTGCCTTCCAAGGGCAGGCTTTCCAGTTCAAAGTTCTACCTGATGCATGCTTATAACCCACATGAAAGACCTAAAACTAGCTCAAAACAATTAAAGCATTTGAAAAGGAAGAGTCTTTCTCTTTTTTTGATGAAACAAGGTCTCCATCATGAACATGCATTTTGGATGTGCATAATCACCCTTTCCCTCTCTCAATCCTTCAGTATATCTTACAGTAGAAATGGTTCTGTGCATCGTAGACACACTGTTTGCACTTACACTTTGCCTTTGTTTTTAAGCCTGCTGCAGTTCTCATTTCTTATCACTATGTGCAGTAAGAACTTGATGGAGCTAAATGGGGTCGTGAACATGCTGCACCATGATTGCACAACATCTTACACCTGTCAAATAGCAACACTTTTTAAAAATCATTAATTAGATATAATTAGTATTTCAATAGAATTTAATATGCATGGAGTTGTGAATGAAGACTTTATGAAGATTAACACTTGCTGAACAGCTGATACGTACCTACCCCTGTTGAAAAGCTGCCTGGAGGTACTGGCTTCTCCTAAGCACGCTTGGGTTGCTGCACGTGCAGCTAAACCCCAAACACCACAAACAGAATCACACCTACATCTCAATGAGAGGAGCACAAGCCCTAATATTCTGGAGAATCAAGGCTTATGTCCTTGAAGAGTGGTTCTCAGCTGTAACTATCTATCTATATATCTGTCTATCTATCTATCTATCTATCTATCTTGCACACTTTGATAAATGAAACCCTAGGTCTTTGCCATGGGCAGTACTTACAGGCACACTACTCCAGAAGGTCTGTGCCGCTGCTACCTGGGCATCACCATATATGACCATCCAGTCCTTCTAGTTAATCTCTGAGTGATCCAGTTTCTCATGCCCTACTGATATGTTATCCAGGTGTTGAAACAACACCCCTGGAGGAGGGGTGAAGTAGAATGTTAGGTACGTAACCCTGTTCTGTGAACGCTGGATAACCACCAGGGTTCACCCTCATTTGGAACCAATGCCAAAGAAGAAGGTTCGAGGGAATGATAGCCATTTTATAATGTCATATGGTTACCATGGAGTAAAGGTTTTGATATATGTGTACACAATCACAAGGTATCCAAGTGTTGCAGCCCATTTCCCACTCCTATGCATAAGGTCACAGTATTCTGTACATTTTTACTGGTTCTGCACAATTTTTGCAACTACATGTGACCAGTGGACCAATAGTCTTAATCTCTGGGACAGTATCTTGCCTTCATTTTCTAGCCCTAATTCTGAACAGTCGAATTCTAAATAAAGGATAATGTCCACTGTCCCACCAACCGAAACACTCAGATAAAAAATTTCTTCCTCCCCAATTTGGTCACCTGCAAATTCCTACCAACCAGCGCTCCCCTATTATACGACAAGTACCAACCGGGGAGGGTAAAGGGTATCATGTGCTTCCTCTGAGAAGAAGTGGAGCGAGCCAACGCACATTTTTTGCACTCCTGCTCACTCTACGTCACAGAGAACACTCAGAGGAAAGCGCTAACTGTCCTTTTCCACATACTTGAGCTTACAGAAGCCTGTGATTGTCAAGTGTCACTGTGACTGACAGGGAGAGAGAGTCTGCCATCCCTCCCATGGCCAATTTTGCTCCCTTGGCTTCTGGCCATGGATGGCATCATCGGGATTCAAACTCGAGATATCCCAGAGAGAAGGCAAATGCTTTTCTGCTGCACCACTCAGAAGCCAGCAAAATTCATTCTCAGTGTGTGGAAACAATCCTTTTATTTTTCCATTTTTGTAATCAGGGAATTAACTCTTAATTAACCCATTTAAACTACTTACAAGCTAATTGATAGAAATGGCTTCACTACTTGTGGCGAAGCTTCCGCCAAACACTGCATAATGCAGATACTGGTCCAAATAAATGCATTATTCACTTAATCTTAATTATGATTAAATATGCAAAAGTCAGCTAAAAGTGTAAATCGTGTAAACAAGATTGGCTTCATGGCACAAGTTGTGTTTTGAAGTGAGAAAACCTTCATCTTGTGGACTAATCACTCATTTGAGACCACGTCCAGCCATTTTTAACCTGAGTTTGTAGTCTGAGTTTTCATACAAAATACCTAATTTTTTTTTTACTTAAATAGCACAAGATAATGTTTTCTGATAGGGTTGATAAATATGACCATAATTCTTTGAGATATAATTGGACAACACAGTAAGGTAGGATATCCGGAGGTTAAAAATATGGTTCAATCCAGGACGTCATGTTTCCACAGTTTCTCATGTTGGCCACAAGTGAGTAATCACAAGTCAAATTATTACACACCTCATAAACAAGTTATGTCATTAGGTTAACACCGCAGTGTAATGTAACGTGTCCCCATACCTTTGAGGACTTTGGTCATATCGTTTTCTCCAATGTAACATTCTCTTCTTATTTCCATCAAATGTGTCATTAATCTAAAAGAAGTGACTTGTGTGCCACAGCATGTTTCATAACAGTCCAACTGTTCAATAAAGAAATTTGTTGTCGACTGTTTTTATTATTGAATTTTGTTGGTTATACATAGTCCTCTCTGAAAGTATAGGAACAGCAAGGCCAATTCTTTTGTTCTTGATGTATACTGAAGACATTTGAGTTTGAGAAAAAAAATGTAGGTGAGCAAACAGATAGGAACAGTCTTAAATCAAGCCACTGGCCCACTGACATCACCAAACGTTCTTCTTGTGTGAAGCTTTTCCAGGCTTGTAGCGCAGCTTCTTTCAGTTGTTGTTAGTTTTGGGGGGTTTCTCCCTTCAGTCTCCTCTTCAGGAGGTGAAATGCTGCTCAGTTGGGTTAAGGTCTGCTGATGGACTTGGCCAGTCTAAAACCTTCCACTTTTCCCCTGATGAAGTGCTTTGTTGTGTTGCAGTGTGTTTTGGGTCGCTGTGTTGCTGAAGTGTCTTGATGAAGTTCCTCCCAAGTAGATTGGATGCATTTCTCTGTAAATTGGCAGACAGAATGTTTCTGTAGACTTCTGACTTCATTCTGCTGCTACCATCATGAGCTCCATCATCAGTAAGGATTAGTGAGTCTGTTCCAGAAGCAGCCATGCAAGCCCAAGCCATGACACTACCTCCACCATGCTTCACCCATGAGCTTGTATGTTTTGGATCACGAACAGATCCATTGTCTCTCCACACTTTGGCCTTTTCATCACTTTGGTAGAGGTTCATCTTGGATCCAGAAATTTTGTGGATCATCTCTGTATTTCTCTGTGAATTCCAGTCTGGCCTTCTGATTACTGCTGATGAGAGGTTTGCGTCTTGTGGTATTTCTGCTCTCGTAGTCTTCTTCAAGTGGTGGATTGTGGTACCTTCACCGCTGCCCTGTGGAGGTTGTTGGTGATGTCACTGACTGTTGGTTTTGGGTTTTTCTTCACAGCTCTCATAATGTTTCCGTCAACTGCTGTTGTTTTCTTTGGCCGAGGTGTTCGATGTCTGGTTGTTAGTGCACCAGTGGTTTCTTTCTTTTCAGGACATTCCAAATTGTTGTATTGGCTATGCCCGATGCTTGAGCATTGGCTCTGGTTGATTTTCTCTTTTCTCAGCTTCAAAATGGGTTACTTTTCTCCCGCAGACATTATGATTCTGATCTTCATTTTGGTTTATTTTTAACAACAAATGCAGTCTTCACAGGTGAAACCCAGGGCTCAAACCAGGAGTAGATATTCACAGCTATTAATTGTTTGAACAATAAATCTAACAGGACACACTTGGGCAACAAGAAACACCTGTCAGTCCAATATTTCTGATCACTTGAAAAATGGGTGGATTCAAACAAAGCTGTCTAGATGTAAATATCAGGAAACGAAAGCTGAAATTCTGATCTATCACCTCATGTAGTATCGTCTCACGTCTCAAACCTTTCACTTATCACCTTCACTGAACACCTGAAATGAACGCTTAGTTACTGTCTTGACAGATAGTTCATATAGTCACAAGATGGCAATAAAATTTAGTACATTTCCAAAGTTGGAATATATTTCATATATTTTTTCAGTGATCTTTTAACCTCTGTGCTAATAGTGATTATATACCCATGGTTCTGCTACCGAGCGGAGGATCACCAGGGATGAAAGGGTCCTCTTTGTCCCATTCAGGATATATTGAATAGCATTTAATGAAAGAACGTACACCATACAAGTATGATGTTGCAATCACTTCCTCTATCTGAAAGGGGGAGTGCTGGTCAGACTATGGAGGAGAGGTTTGTTTTTTCCCATTTTCTCCACAGTTTGGTCTTGCCAATTCCTAATCACTGGCTAACTCACCCCTATCACACAACACCAACCAACCGGGGAGGTTGGGGCAAACACGTGCTACCTCCAAGAAACATGATGCTAACCTCTGCTAACCTCTTTTCTAACTGTTTCATAGCATCAGATGAAAGCACTATCTGCCATATTTTTCATGCATGGACACCCTAGTCCAGTCTTGCTCTTATTGAGATCAGACCCTTAGAGCAGGCCCATTTTTGCTTCCATCGAGGCACATGAAAGAGAACCCTGCTCCCAAGGTTACATCTCGCAAACCCACTCTCTCTGAACAGTAAAATTCACAGTCTGCTACAGATCTGCTACAGAACAAATAAGGACCTTCCAAGCTCAAGCTCTGCAGCCTTGTGTTTCACTGAAACCTGGAGAACCATCTCTACCCCGAACAGCACGGTTTATCTGCCCAGCTTTCAGCAATACCTAATGGATCACATACCAGAGCTAACTAGAGCTAACAGAGAAGACTCGGAGAGATGGAATTTATTTCTACATCAACTAAGGTTGGTGTACAGACATAACAATTTAAAAAGAAAATATTTCGGTCTTATTTGGAATTTTTTCATCAACTGCAAACCTATTTATTCTCCACGAGAGCTAAAAGGACCAAAGATCTTATCCTCCCTACCTGCCTGTAAGCACAACCATCTTCTGTTGGCTTGGAAAGGTGTCCAATTCAATAGTATGCGTTTGTGAATGTGAAAATGTGTTTATGAACTTCAGTTCAATTCAATTTTATTTGTATAGTGCTTTTAACATCAATCAGCCACCAAGCAGCTTTACAGAAATAAATACATTCAAATTAAATTAAACCAAAATAAACTGTAAATGTGTGAATTCATCCCTAAAGAGCGAGCCAGAGGTGACGGTGGTGAGGAAAAACTCGCTGAGACGATATGAGGAAGAAACCTTGAGAGGAACCAGACTCAAAAGGGAACTCATCCTCATCTGGGTGACACCCGATAGTGCGATTATAAATAAATCTCTTCTATTATTGTGTACTATATGGACAAATAGTGCAGTTGTGTAACCAGGAAATTCATTATAGTTTCACATGAAGTCTGTTTTATTGAAGTTATCAACTGTTTACTGATGGAGAACTGAGTGTAAAACTGTTCTTGGGAATCGTATTGGGAACAGAGAGAGAGAGATGGAGAGAGAGGGAGAGAGAGAGAGAGAGAGAGATGAAGAGAAAGGAAGAGATTGTTAGGTGAGCTTTTGTCCTCTAATGGTTAAAGACAATGTGCTTTGTGTGCAGAGCGCAAGCAGGGACTCCGGCAAGACTAGCTGTGACAGCATAACTAAAAGGGAGAGCCAGAAGGAACAATTTTCTGACTCTGATATACAACAATGCCACATTTTAGAAAACAAATTCTGTCTTGCTGTTAAAAAATCAGTGTAGTCTCCCGCTGTGTTTCTGCAACCGGGAGAAGTGTCTCTCTCTCGCTTGCAGTTTCATCATGCCTTGGGTTGTTCCACTTCCTACCTGTTTGGGCCCTTTTTCTGTTTTATTTAGTTTATGATTGCAATTTTTATTTACAATGAAAGAAAAGACACAAGTTTGTTTTTAATTTTGTATCTGCGATTTCTGCTAAAAATCAGAAATCGTAATTAAACCAAAACAGTGGCTTGTCGCTCAGCGTTACAGTCTGTTGGCCTGGGTGATGATGATACATTACACTTCTTTATTATGTGTGAATGTGTGTATGTGTCAGAGTGGGTCATTGTGAAGCCTGGGACTACACACTGCTACAGAGGATAAGCTTGTTAATGCGTCTAGCCCACTGTTAGAGAGAGAAGCGAGCAGTGACTCATGGCCACTGTTACCTCTCATGAACACACACAAGTGTTTCCTGAACGAAAGTCTCCACAGTAATGGTCTTAGAATTTTACTTAAAAGCCACATTACATCTGTGTGTTGTGGGGGCACTTCCTGTCTGAGCAGCAGAAAGATGGAAGAGATACAAAAAGAGAGAATGAGAGAGAGAGGAAGTGAGAGAACAGCCCACACGAAAACGAAGAAAGGGACTCGACCTAATTTTGCTTATTTCACGCAGCTATTTCTAGAAAGAATCCATTTTTTTCTGCCAATAGCAGGAGACATTTAATTAAATAGTAAAACGAAAAAATCTAAAAATAAACGTAATAAACCTAAATGAGAATTGTACCTTTATTCAAGCTATTTTCAGATGATTTTTTTGCAGTGTTTGTGTACATTAGTTCTTGTTACAGCTAACCCAAGTGGCGTATACGTCTTAGCTGATACACCATGCAGCATCACAGTGCGTACTTGTAGTATGTGACAGTTCCTTATCAGACTTTAATGAAAGTTTATTTTTGTATCTTTATAATTTTACTGAATGTGAATATAACAATCCTTCTGCAACATTTTAGGTAATTAGAACATCATTTTGATTTGGCGGTGAATGTAGGGAATTTGGGAGACCTGTTTGAGAGATTTTTTTATTATTATTATTTTATTTTATTGTTTTGCTATAGAATTCTAGTGATTGGTGTTGATCTGTGTCTGATGTCTCTGACTTCATTTGGTTAAGAAATGGTGAGGCAAGTTTGAAAAACACCATGTGCACTCACTGACCTCAGATCTGCCTTCAGAATGTCCCTCTTTCTTCGGAGCAGTCCTGGTGCTTACTTAGAGACACATGCTCCCTCTCTCCCTCTTACTTTGTATTCAACACCATATTCACCTCAAAAAGCACTTCCTGTCTTAGGCAGTGCAAAGCTGAGCTTGTCTTTTGTTGAGAAAGATTTTTAAATTGGCTTACAAGAGAGGCTTGTCACACATGCCGGGAAGGGAGCTGTAGCTCTTCCTCCTTGAACTATCTCACTTCTCTGTCCTTATAAATCATGGCAGTGTTTGCTGAAGTGAGTATGCACTGGTCTGGTAGAGGAAGTTGGACTTGTGGAGCACTGCAGTCTGGCTCACAACAATTCGACAGTCTGTGGGGTTTAAAGAGGTTTTTTTTTACTGGTTTAAAGCTGCTTTTGGGCATCATTCACAGTGATCTTTAAAGCTCAACCATGGAGTGGAGTTATATTCTACCCATCCATTTTATGGAGTAAGTAGGAACTTTTTCTTTTTTTTTTTTTTTTTAAAGGTGTACTGGCTGGATGCAGCAAGCTGTATGGTGAGTGTGCTCAGATGCTGAACGGAGTGGAAAGTCAAACAGACTGTGGCCATTGTTTCAAACTGTGCTACTTTGTGTACTAGCGTGTTGGTTGAATGGCCTCTGGGTATTTGTGCGTGGGTTATATCAGTCGCCTGTGCCTACTCAGCTTTCTGTTTGATTACTAGAGTGTGAACGCACTGGGTTTCTTTTCCCGGCTCTGGGCTGAGTGTGTGTGTGTGTGTGTGTGTGTGTGTGGGACATGAGAGAGAACAGAATGGGTTTGTCTGTAGAGTTTTATAATTTTAGCATTTACAGTAAGTTTTTGTATTATATCACAGTTCTCCTTCCTCTTTCCTCTAAATAATTCTCCTCTCACTAATGTGACATATCTACTGTGTGTGTGTGTGTGTGTGTGTGTGTGTGTGTGTGTGTGTGTGTGTGTGTGTGTGTGTGTGTGTGGGATCACACTGACAGTTGGATAGGAAAGAGATTATGGGAGAAAGGGAAGAGCGAGAAGCAGAAAGATGTGGTGAGATTTTGAGAGAAAAGAAACTTACAGATGGAGAGGGGATAGAGTGAAAGAAAAAAGGCAGAGACAAAGAGTGTTAAAAAAAAAAAGTAAGGCTGAGAGATAGAGGGACAGCCACACAGAGAAAACCAGAGGAAGGAAAGAGGAGGGGGTGGAGAAAACCCGTACCTTGCAACAGCACTGTCTTTCTCTCACTTCTCTCACTTCTCTCTCTCTCTCTCTCTCTCTCTCTCCGCTGTATTGTATCCACACATCTGCGTGTGTACCCGTGTGTTGTTCTTCGCCTGGCCGTAGCTTTGTGTCCGGTCTCACCATGCGCACTCTCCACAGGCTGAAGTTGATGAGTTCGCCAAGCCTCAGCGAACTGGGCAAGAGTGACAAGGCAGCCTTGGAGGAGCGAGGCGCTCAGCAGTGCAGGGCAGGGGCCAACGCCATCTGGAATAGGTACTGAACACATGCACACACACACACACACACACTCTCACACACACACTCACACACACAGCTTTAATGCAAGCAGTTTTCTCCACTGGAATATGCCTACCTAGTGCTGATCTCTGTAGAGCGTTACAGTCAGAGTTGATTCTGTTGGTTAAGGTCCCTTCTGTCCCCGTTTAACTTTCCCTAAAAGGAGGAGAGCTAACGTGCGCATAACCGTTTACTGGAGTGAGGAAGAACTTTCAGCTGTCTCCTCGCTTTACCACGTTGGACTGGTTCTCCACACTAATCCAGCTGTGTGTTTCACTCTGTTCATTTATTCTGTGTGTGTTCGTGTGTTACTTCTGCCACCTCCTTCTCTTCTTCTTGTCCGTGCACAGAGATGCTAGCGTACACACATGTGCACATGACAGGTTGGCATTAAAAGGGAAAAGCCTGTAAACTGTGTCCTGGAGCGCCGACGCACTAGAATGCGTGTTTGAGCTTCGTCTGCGTAGTGTGAGAGGATTTTCTGTAATATCGAGCTGAGCATGCGGTCTGGCTCTGTGGTCTCTGCATGGTCAGGGTGTATGGTGCCACTCTGTCACAGGCTCTTTTCTTCATTAGCTGATCGAGATGCAGAGGTGAACACACACACACACACACACACACACAAAGAATGCACTCAGAGACCACATTCCATTGTTTTCTCTGGTTCAGACACCAACACACACACACACACACACACACACACTTTGTATGCGTAGTATCTGTGGTGCGAGCACAATGGGCTGATTAATTTTCTGTGTGTGTGTGATGTGTGTGTTTATTATCTGTTTTTCTCTTTTGTTTTTGTGTGTGTGTAGTATCCATAATGCGGTAATCGCCACGTTCCAGAAGAAAGATCTGGGAGACAATGAGCTGTACTCGTTAAATGAAGGAGTCAGGTATGCACCGTGAACTTTGAGCTCCAGCCCTTCAGCATGTTTCACACACTTGTCATCCACGTGCTGTCCAACTCCACGCAACGCTTTTTTGCTTGTGCAATTGAACAGATTTTCCCATAAAGTGTGATGAAAAGCACGATTTAAGTAAATACCTAAAAGCCTCATGGCCTGAGGACATTTAAAATCATGCTTGAGTTGGATTTCTGGAATTATAAAGCAAATTCAGGATATTAATCCAAATAGAACAAAAAGGGGTTATTTTATTGTTTAGTGGTTAATGGATTATTTGCCTAATAAACATACGGTGGTTGAATCTAGAAAAAGATGCTCAGGGTGTGTAAAGGATACGCATTAATAGTGATTGAAACAATGAAACCTGAACTTGAAATTGGTTGGAACTCAAACAGATAAGTTCTAAAGTTATATTATTAATAAATAAGAGCATATACAGATTATACAGATTATACAGTGGAAGCAAATTATTAAATGATTCGAATTCAAGAGAACAGTTCTTCTGGCATCAGAACTCGTGTATTGCTCAGAAGAAAATGTGAAAAATGAAAGTAAGAGTGTGACTCAACTTCATCTGACTCTTTAACAGTTTAACGTTATTGATTATAGCGGTTTAATCCGTAATACCAGTTCATTTTTCCCGATTCCGACCAGACTGTAACCATACGCTCCTCAGGTACCGAGAAGTAGCCTTCTGAAACTTTCGCTAGAAATACTAACCAAAACAAAATTTTAATAAATGATGATAAATCTAGATGCTAAATAAAGATCACACATACTCTTAACCCCAAATTATACGAGTTACAGTTTGTACAGGTGATGGCTCCAGCCCACACGCTCATTATGAACACCAGTGTATAATATCAGATAACTGAATGATCTGATGTCAATTTAATTAGATTAATGTCACCTAATAATGCCTGTCTGGGAGGAGCTTTGTTCCATAACAGCCTAGAAAAGTGACCTGAGACTGAAACAGCTAAGCCTTCTTAGGACTTCATAAAAATCCTGCACCATGCAAGGCCTTCAGAAGCCACACATTAGGGAATAAAATATCGAACTGTATGAAGGATGAAATATTAAAATGTTGAGAGTTTGATTTCCTGTGAGTTAGCATGGGATTTGTAAAAGTATTACAAGCAATATAGGTTTGTGACAAAAGTACATCAGCTTCCAGTGTATTTAAAATATCCTTAGAAAATTACTAAAACACATAAAAGTACAGGAGCCAGACAGACCTGGCTTAACTTCTACAAGTCTACCAGACAGTAACTCACAGAATAGCTCCTTTTTATTCAGAAATGTAATTACAATTCAAAACGACTAACTTTCAAATTGAGTCAAAATGATTAACATCTTAATTTTACCTGAGAGCAGTAATAAGAAACGACGTGGTTTCTGGAGGTTTAGTTTTGAACAGTGTGTCTTCTTCAAAATCCGATTAATAACCACGACTACAATAAAATGTGCAGTAAAATGAGATTTATTGCATTTCAGGCAGAAACGCTAGTTTAACTACTTAACTAACAAAACCTTTAAATAGGGGCAGGTCAAAGGAAAGTGCACATGTGAGAGAGAGACAGGAGGAGTGTGTGTGTGTGTGTGTGTGTGTGTGTGTGTGTGGACGCACGCTCTGCTCGGGAGCTCGCATGTCCGTGTGCACGTTCACACTGAGCTTATGAAAATGAATAACCATGTGAGATACGCGGCCGCGCCTCCTGGTATGTGGAACTGAAGAACAGTAGAGGAGTTCGACTCCACGCGTGGTGGACGGCCAGCAATAGGAGCTGAAATAAATAAGCTCGTAATGTTCATGGAAATACGTGAGCTTGTACGCACAGGTAAGAGAGAGAGAGATAAGAGAGAGAGAGAGAGATAAGAGAGAGAGAGAGAGAGAGAGATAAGAGAGAGAAAGGAGAGATTTGTTGTATGTTGTATGTGATCCTGGGCCTTGACTCCCCTCTCTGGCCCACTGCAGCGCTACTTCCTTATCCACACTCAGCTCTCTGAGACTCACATCTTCAGTGAGATCTGCTGTCAGACACGTCAGCCCTCTCTCTCTCTCTCTCTCTCTCTCATCCAGTTCCTCTCTAAGAGTTTCACACGTTCCCTCTTTCTCTCACTCTCACTAAGCCTCTGTGGGCCGTTATTCTCTCTCACTCGCTCCTTTTGTGCTGCAGGCAGCTGCTGAAGACAGAACTGGGCTCCTTCTTCACAGAGTACCTGCAGGTAAGAACCGCTGTATATCCACCTGCAGTGTATTCTCAGCACAGCCGGGACACACACACAGCCGGGACACACACACAGCAGGGACACACACACAGCCGGGACACACACACAGCAGTGACACTCACACAGCCGGGACACTCACACAGCAGTGACACACACACAGCCGGGACACACACACAGCATTGACTCACACACAGCCGGGACACTCACACAGCAGGGACACACACACAGCAGTGACACACACACAGCAGTGACACACACACAGCCGGGACACACACACAGCAGTGACACACACACAGCAGTGACACTCACACAGCCGGGACACACACACAGCAGTGACACTCACACAGCCGGGACACACACACAGCAGGGACACACACACAGCAGGGACACTCACACAGCCGGGACACACACACAGCAGTGACACTCACACAGCAGTGACACACACACAGCCGGGACACACACACAGCCGGGACACACACACAGCAGTGACACTCACACAGCAGGGACACACACACAGCCGGGACACTCACACAGCAGGGACACACACACAGCCGGGACACACACACAGCAGTGACACACACACAGCCGGGACACACACACAGCCGGGACACACACACAGCAGTGACACTCACACAGCAGGGACACACACACAGCCGGGACACTCACACAGCAGTGACACACACACAGCCGGGACACACACACAGCCGGGACACACACACAGCAGTGACACTCACACAGCAGGGACACACACACAGCCGGGACACTCACACAGCAGTGACACACACACAGCCGGGACACACACACAGCCGGGACACACACACAGCAGTGACACTCACACAGCAGGGACACACACACAGCCGGGACACTCACACAGCCGGGACACACACACAGACGGGACACTCACACAGACGGGACACTCACACAGCCGGGACACACACACAGCCGGGACACTCACACAGCCGGGACACACACACAGCCGGGACACACACACAGCCGGGACACACAGACAGCAGTGACACACACACAGCAGGGACACACACACAGCCGGGACACACACACAGCAGGGACACACACACAGCCGGGACACACACACAGCAGGGACACACACACAGCCGGGACACACACACAGCAGTGACACACACACAGCAGGGACACACACACAGCCGGGACACACACACAGCCGGGACACTCACACAGCAGGGACACACACACAGCAGGGACACACACACAGCCGGGACACACACACAGCCGGGACACTCACACAGCAGTGACACACACACAGCCGGGACACACACACAGCATTGACTCACACACAGCCGGGACACTCACACAGCCGGGACACACACACAGCCGGGACTCACACACAGCCGGGACACACACACAGCCGGGACACTCACACAGCATTGACTCACACACAGCAGGGACACACACACAGCCGGGACACACACACAGCCGGGACACTCACACAGCCGGGACACACACACAGCCGGGACACTCACACAGCCGGGACACACACACAGCCGGGACACACACACACAGCCGGGACACACACACACAGCCGGGACACACACACAGCAGGGACACTCACACAGCAGTGACACACACACACAGCCGGGACACTCACACAGCAGTGACACACACACACAGCCGGGACACTCACACAGCCGGGACACACACACACAGCCGGGACACTCACACAGCCGGGACACACACACAGCCGGGACACTCACACAGCAGTGACACACACACAGCCGGGACACACACACAGCAGGGACACACACACAGCAGGGACACTCACACAGCCGGGACACACACACAGCAGGGACACACACACAGCCGGGACACTCACACAGCAGGGACACACACACAGCCGGGACACACACACAGCAGGGACACTCACACAGCCGGGACACACACACAGCAGGGACACACACACAGCAGGGACACACACACAGCCGGGACACACACACAGCAGGGACACTCACACACAGCCGGGACACTCACACAGCAGGGACACACACACAGCCGGGACACTCACACAGCAGTGACACACACACAGCCGGGACACACACACAGCCGGGACACACACACAGCAGGGACACACACACAGCAGGGACACTCACACAGCCGGGACACACACACAGCCGGGACACTCACACAGCAGGGACACACACACAGCCGGGACACACACACAGCAGGGACACACACACAGCAGGGACACTCACACAGCAGGGACACACACACAGCCGGGACACACACACAGCAGGGACACACACACAGCCGGGACACTCACACAGCAGTGACACTCACACAGCAGGGACACACACACAGCCGGGACACACACACAGCCGGGACACTCACACAGCAGGGACACACACACAGCCGGGACACACACACAGCAGTGACACTCACACAGCAGGGACACACACACAGCCGGGACACTCACACAGCAGGGACACACACACAGCAGGGACACACACACAGCCGGGACACACACACAGCCGGGACACACACACAGCAGGGACACTCACACAGCCGGGACACACACACAGCAGGGACACTCACACAGCAGGGACACACACACAGCCGGGACACACACACAGCAGGGACACACACACAGCCGGGACACTCACACAGCAGGGACACTCACACAGCAGGGACACACACACAGCAGGGACACTCACACAGCCGGGACACACACACAGCCGGGACACTCACACAGCAGGGACACACACACAGCCGGGACACACACACAGCAGTGACACTCACACAGCAGGGACACACACACAGCCGGGACACACACACAGCAGTGACACTCACACAGCAGGGACACACACACAGCCGGGACACTCACACAGCAGGGACACTCACACAGCAGGGACACACACACAGCCGGGACACACACACAGCCGGGACACACACACAGCAGGGACACTCACACAGCCGGGACACACACACAGCAGGGACACACACACAGCAGGGACACACACACAGCAGGGACACTCACACAGCAGTGACACACACACAGCCGGGACACACACACAGCCGGGACACTCACACAGCCGGGACACACACACAGCCGGGACTCACACAGCCGGGACACTCACACAGCCGGGACACACACACAGCCGGGACACACACACAGCAGGGACACACACACAGCCGGGACACACACACAGCAGGGACACTCACACAGCCGGGACACACACACAGCAGTGACACACACACAGCCGGGACACACACACAGCAGTGACACACACACAGCCGGGACACACACACAGCAGGGACACTCACACAGCCGGGACACACACACAGCAGTGACACACACACAGCAGGGACACACACACAGCAGTGACACTCACACAGCCGGGACACTCACACAGCAGGGACACTCACACAGCCGGGACACACACACAGCAGGGACACTCACACAGCCGGGACACACACACAGCAGTGACACACACACAGCCGGGACACACACACAGCAGTGACACTCACACAGCCGGGACACACACACAGCAGTGACACACACACAGCCGGGACACACACACAGCATTGACTCACACACAGCCGGGACACACACACAGCAGTGACACTCACACAGCCGGGACACTCACACAGCAGGGACACACACACAGCCGGGACACACACACAGCCGGGACACTCACACAGCAGGGACACACACACACAGCCGGGACACACACACAGCCGGGACACACACACAGCAGGGACACACACACAGCAGGGACACTCACACAGCCGGGACACACACACAGCAGTGACACACACACAGCCGGGACACTCACACAGCCGGGACACACACACAGCCGGGACACACACACAGCAGGGACACTCACACAGCCGGGACACACACACAGCCGGGACACTCACACACAGCAGGGACACACACACAGCCGGGACACTCACACAGCAGGGACACACACACAGCCGGGACACACACACAGCCGGGACACTCACACAGCAGGGACACACACACACAGCCGGGACACACACACAGCAGGGACACTCACACAGCCGGGACACACACAGCAGTGACACACACACAGCAGGGACACTCACACACAGCCGGGACACTCACACAGCAGGGACACACACACAGCCGGGACACACACACAGCAGGGACACTCACACAGCAGGGACACACACACAGCAGGGACACACACACACAGCCGGGACACTCACACAGCAGTGACACACACACAGCCGGGACACACACACAGCATTGACTCACACACAGCCGGGACACTCACACAGCAGGGACACACACACAGCCGGGACACACACACAGCAGGGACACTCACACAGCAGGGACACACACACAGCCGGGACACACACACAGCAGGGACACTCACACAGCAGGGACACACACACAGCAGGGACACTCACACAGCCGGGACACACACACAGCAGTGACACACACACAGCCGGGACACACACACAGCATTGACTCACACACAGCCGGGACACACACACAGCAGTGACACTCACACAGCCGGGACACTCACACAGCAGGGACACACACACAGCCGGGACACACACACAGCCGGGACACTCACACAGCAGGGACACACACACACAGCCGGGACACACACACAGCAGGGACACTCACACAGCAGGGACACACACACAGCAGGGACACACACACACAGCCGGGACACACACACAGCAGGGACACTCACACAGCCGGGACACTCACACAGCAGTGACACTCACACAGCCGGGACACACACACAGCCGGGACACTCACACAGCAGGGACACACACACAGCCGGGACACACACACAGCAGTGACACTCACACAGCCGGGACACTCACACAGCAGGGACACACACACAGCCGGGACACTCACACAGCAGGGACACACACACAGCCGGGACACTCACACAGCAGGGACACACACACAGCAGTGACACACATACAGCAGGGACACACACACAGCCGGGACACACACACAGCAGGGACACTCACACAGCAGGGACACACACACAGCAGTGACACACATACAGCAGGGACACACACACAGCAGGGACACACACACAGCAGGGACACACACACACACAGCCGGGACACACACACAGCAGGGACACTCACACAGCCGGGACACACACAGCAGTGACACACACACAGCAGGGACACTCACACACAGCCGGGACGCTCACACAGCCGGGACACACACACAGCAGTGACACACATACAGCAGGGACACACACACAGCCGGGACACACACACAGCAGGGACACACACACAGCAGGGACACTCACACAGCAGTGACACTCACACAGCCGGGACACTCACACAGCAGGGACACACACACACAGCAGGGACACACACACAGCAGGGACACACACACAGCCGGGACACTCACACAGCAGGGACACTCACACAGCAGGGACACACACACAGCCGGGACACTCACACAGCAGGGACACTCACACAGCCGGGACACTCACACAGCAGTGACACACACACAGCCGGGACACACACACAGCATTGACTCACACACAGCCGGGACACTCACACAGCCGGGACACTCACACAGCCGGGACTCACACACAGCCGGGACACACACACAGCCGGGACACACACACACAGCCGGGACACACACACAGCAGGGACACTCACACAGCAGGGACACACACACAGCAGTGACACTCACACAGCAGTGACACTCACACAGCAGGGACACACACACAGCCGGGACACTCACACAGCCGGGACACTCACACAGCAGGGACACACACACACAGCCGGGACACACACACAGCCGGGACACTCACACAGCCGGGACACACACACAGCAGTGACACTCACACAGCCGGGACACTCACACAGCAGGGACACACACACAGCCGGGACACTCACACAGCAGGGACACACACACAGCCGGGACACTCACACAGCAGGGACACACACACAGCAGTGACACACATACAGCAGGGACACACACACAGCCGGGACACACACACAGCAGGGACACACACACAGCAGGGACACACACACAGCAGTGACACACACACAGCAGGGACACACACACACACAGCCGGGACACACACACAGCAGGGACACTCACACAGCCGGGACACTCACACAGCAGTGACACACACACAGCAGGGACACTCACACACAGCCGGGACACACACACAGCCGGGACACTCACACAGCAGTGACACACATACAGCAGGGACACACACACAGCCGGGACACACACACAGCAGGGACACACACACAGCAGGGACACTCACACAGCCGGGACACACACAGCAGTGACACACACACAGCCGGGACACTCACACAGCAGTGACACACATACAGCAGGGACACACACACAGCCGGGACACACACACAGCCGGGACACACACACAGCAGGGACACTCACACAGCCGGGACACACACAGCAGTGACACACACACAGCAGGGACACTCACACACAGCCGGGACGCTCACACAGCCGGGACACACACACAGCAGTGACACACATACAGCAGGGACACACACACAGCCGGGACACACACACAGCAGGGACACACACACAGCAGGGACACTCACACAGCAGTGACACTCACACAGCCGGGACACTCACACAGCAGGGACACACACACACAGCAGGGACACACACACAGCAGGGACACACACACAGCCGGGACACTCACACAGCAGGGACACTCACACAGCCGGGACACACACACAGCAGTGACACACACACAGCCGGGACACACACACAGCCGGGACACTCACACAGCCGGGACACTCACACAGCCGGGACACTCACACAGCAGGGACACACACACAGCCGGGACACTCACACAGCCGGGACACTCACACAGCAGTGACACACACACAGCCGGGACACACACACAGCATTGACTCACACACAGCCGGGACACTCACACAGCCGGGACACTCACACAGCCGGGACTCACACACAGCAGGGACACTCACACAGCCGGGACACTCACACAGCAGGGACACACACACAGCAGGGACACTCACACAGCCGGGACACTCACACAGCCGGGACACTCACACAGCCGGGACACACACACAGCCGGGACACACACACAGCAGGGACACTCACACAGCAGGGACACACACACAGCCGTGACACTCACACAGCCGGGACACACACACAGCCGGGACACTCACACAGCAGGGACACACACACAGCCGGGACACACACACAGCAGTGACACTCACACAGCAGGGACACACACACAGCCGGGACACTCACACAGCCGGGACACTCACACAGCAGTGACACACACAGCAGTGACACACACACACAGCCGGGACACACACACAGCCGGGACACTCACACAGCCGGGACACTCACACAGCAGTGACACACACACAGCCGGGACACACACACAGCAGTGACACTCACACAGCCGGGACACTCACACAGCAGTGACACTCACACAGCCGGGACACTCACACAGCAGGGACACTCACACAGCAGTGACACTCACACAGCCGGGACACTCACACAGCAGGGACACTCACACAGCAGGGACACACACACAGCAGTGACACACACACAGCAGGGACACACACACAGCCGGGACACTCACACAGCAGGGACACTCACACAGCCGGGACACACACACAGCAGTGACACACACACAGCCGGGACACTCACACAGCAGGGACACACACACAGCCGGGACACTCACACAGCAGGGACACTCACACAGCAGGGACACACACACAGCCGGGACACTCACACAGCCGGGACACTCACACAGCAGGGACACACACACAGCCGGGACACTCACACAGCAGGGACACACACACAGCAGGGACACACACACAGCCGGGACTCACACACAGCAGGGACACACACACAGCCGGGACACTCACACAGCCGGGACACTCACACAGCCGGGACACACACACACAGCCGGGACACACACACAGCCGGGACACTCACACAGCAGGGACACACACACAGCCGGGACACTCACACAGCAGGGACACACACACAGCCGGGACACACACACAGCAGGGACACTCACACAGCAGGGACACACACACAGCAGTGACACTCACACAGCAGGGACACACACACAGCCGGGACACTCACACAGCCGGGACACTCACACAGCAGTGACACACACAGCAGTGACACACACACACAGCCGGGACACACACACAGCCGGGACACTCACACAGCCGGGACACTCACACAGCAGTGACACACACACAGCCGGGACACACACACAGCATTGACTCACACACAGCCGGGACACTCACACAGCCGGGACACTCACACAGCCGGGACACTCACACAGCAGGGACACTCACACAGCCGGGACACACACACACAGCCGGGACACACACACAGCCGGGACTCACACACAGCCGGGACACACACACAGCCGGGACACACACACAGCCGGGACACTCACACAGCCGGGACTCACACACAGCCGGGACACACACACAGCCGGGACACTCACACAGCAGGGACACTCACACAGCCGGGACACTCACACAGCAGTGACACACACAGCAGTGACACACACACACAGCCGGGACACTCACACAGCCGGGACACACACACAGCCGGGACACACACACAGCCGGGACACTCACACAGCCGGGACACTCACACAGCCGGGACACACACACAGCCGGGACACTCACACAGCCGGGACACACACACAGCCGGGACACTCACACAGCCGGGACACACACACAGCAGGGACACTCACACAGCCGGGACACACACACAGCCGGGACACTCACACAGCAGTGACACACACACACAGCCGGGACACACACACACAAACTGAAATATATACAGTTGAGGTCAAAAGTTTACATCCCCTTGATTCTTAATACTGTGTTGTTACCTGAATGATCCACAGCTGTGTTTTTTTGTTTACTGATAGTTGTTCCTGAGTCCCTCGTTTGTCCTGAACAGTTAAACTGCCTGCTGTCCATTAAGAGCCGGGGGGTGAAAACTTTTGAACAGAATGGAGATGTGTACATTTTTTTATTTTGCCTAAATATCGTATTTTTGCATTTAGTACTGCCCTTCAGAGGCTACAGAAGATAGTTACATGTTTCCCAGAAGACAAAATAAGTTAAATTTACCCTGATCTTCAAATTCTAAAAGTTTTCACCCCCCGGCTCTTAATGCATGGTTTTTCCTTCTGGAGCATCAGTGAGCGTTCGAACCTTCTGTAATAGTTGCATACAAGTCCCTCAGTCGTCCTCAGTGTGAAAAGATGGATCTCAAAATCATACAGTCATTGATGGAAAGGGTTCAAATACACAAAAAATGCTGGAAAACCAAAGAATTTGTGGGAGCTGAAGGATTTTTCTGAAGAACAGCAGGCAGTTTAACTGTTCAGGACAAACAAGGGACTCAGGAACAACTATCAGTAAACAAAAAAACACAGCTGTGGATCATTCATGTACTTTGTGTCTGTGACAGAAATGAAAAAATAAACCATGAATGGTTGTTTCATTACTCTTTCAAAATCCAGCTAGGAAAAACAAAATAAAGATTATTATAAAGTTATTTTTATTGTCAGAAATTCACATAAAAATGTTTCCTTTGCTTCTTTGTAAAGCCAAAATTAAACTGGAAATGAATTAAATGTGCGTGTGTGTGTGTGCGTGTGTGTGTGTGTGTGTGTGTGTGTGTGAGAGAGAGCGTGTTCTCAGCACATGGGGGTTTTTGTATGTGTGCTCTGCTAATTGGTAATCTGAATCTTTCTGATACTCGTATTCGGGGATATTTTTCTACATGCCAATCAGTTACTGCGCTGCAGAGCGTATGTTACTTAAACCACTATAACACCAGCTGTGTGTGTGTGTGTGTGTGTGTGTGTGTGTGTGTGTGTGTGTGTATCATTTATGAATGCGTGTTCATGACCAGAGGATAGAAAGCAACACAGATAAATAATATTAACAAATAATATAAACAGTTATAATCAGCAAAGTCTAAAAGTGAAGCTTCTCCAGGCAAGTGATATGAAATGTGAAGCTGAAACGCAGCACACGGGCTGAGAACAGGTTTAATACCGAACACGAGCATTTATTTTAACCAGAAAACTTTGTAAATGCGTGTTATTATTATTATTATTTTTTTTTTTTCACAGAACCAGCTCCTAACCAAAGGAATGGTCATACTGCGCGACAAAATCTACTTCTACGAAGGTGAATGGCAGAAATCTGGGCTGTGTGTTTAAAGTGTAGAGTTTTTCCACAATTGCTTTGTGACAGATCAAACACATTTACCTCATATAATGGCACCCGTGTGTACGAGCTGTGTGTGTGTGTGTGTGTGTGTGTGTTTGATGTCTGTTGTGGTTTCTAACAGTTTCCTTTAACCTTTAAGGGTTTATAACACAGACACAAACAGGCTGTATGTCCTCTGTTATTGTGTACAGAGGATATTACTATCACTTTCTCATCTTCGCTAGATTTCGCACAATTTTTGCACAAATGATAAAGTTCTTTCTTTCGTTCTTTCGTTATTTATTTATCTGTAATTGACATTAATGTTTTGATGCCTGTGCAGGTCAAAAGTTACTAGATGCTCTGGCTGAAACCTGGGACTTTTTCTTTTGTAATGTCCTCTCCATGCTGCAAGCCATTTTCTACCCAGTCCAGGTACTGAAATACTGTCTACTGAACGCATAGCAAAGCTATTACTCGGATAAATAAGTCACACGTGTGTGTGTGTGTGTGTGTGTGTGTGTAGGGGAAAGAGCCCTCGGTGAGGCAGCTGGCTCTCCTGCACTTTCGGAACATTATAACTCTGAGCATAAAGCTGGAGGACGCTTTGTCTCGTCCCAACGCTTGTGTGCCCCCTTCCATCATACAAATGTTGCTCATACTGCAGGTACACATATTAACTTCATATCCTACTATAGCAGCGTGTGTGTGTGTGTGTGTGTGTGTGTGTGTGTGTGTGTGAGTCAAAGACGGGAAGCTGTTATTTACAAGCTCATGTGGTATTATTAGCAGAACATCTGAGCTGCATGACAAAGGCAGTGAGTGAGAAAACGGGCAGATATCACCATATGACATGCAATAAAGTAACACTGAAGTTATATGTGTAGCAAAAGACAGACTACTTTTAAAACATTGTTTTTCTTAGTTTTAAGGTTCACTCAAACAATAATGGCAATTTTTTCCTATATAAAACAAATAGTGCAAATTAAATACAATAAATTAATAAAAAACATACAGCAAACACTTTACACTGGAGGGGAAAAACATCTTAAGAAAAACAGTTTTCATTAAAACTACGTTTTACTCTTTTTTTTGGCATTACTGAAAAAGCTAGAATTGCAAATATTACAACATCTCGCGACTTCATATTCATACTCACATATTTTTTTTAATTTAAGCTCCAGCAGCTCACAGTCAGTCCGAAACCAACACTGTTATCCATTCATTTCTCCTGTTCTCTTCTGCCACTGCACTGATAGCCTACGTGTTCTCTCTCTGAGTCAGTGGCAAAATATTAATAACTCCATGCTAACGCTAGGTGGCTGTGTGTGTGTCGTTGCTCTGCATGTATCTGCCTAACAGCCTTCACTCTGTCCTTCCTGATTTTTACGATATTCTGTTATTATATTGACAGAATGCCATTAAAGTGCCTAATAATGCCTTTAAATGCTGTTTAAAGTGGACGAGGTTTAAAAAATACAGTCCAATTCTTATTACGAAACAATAGATGAATGAATGTTTAATAAGGAGCCCATGTGCCGTGTGTTACAGGGCGTGCACGAGTCTCGAGGAGTGACTGACGACTACTTGAAGTTGGAATCTCTGATCCAGAAAGTTGTGTCTCCGTACCTGGGCACGCACGGCCTCTACGCTGACGATGGCTGTGTGGCGCAGTGCTCCTGTGTGCTGGGTGAGGATGGAGAAATCCACACAGCGTTTAGCATTCACCCTGATGGTGGGTGTGTTTACCTCACCATTAAAGCATGACACTATCTCAATCATCTGCCACGCAGTCTGAAAAGGGATGGGGTTATATGGGTTTAATATAAGTTTAATATAAAACTTAATAACAATGTATCAGAACAAGGGAAAACCTGTGAAGGCAAAAAAAACCTCGACATTTGCTCTCAGTGTACTACCTGGAAGAGCATCCGAGGAACCGCATCATTCCAAACAGGTTCTAATCAAACCATTCGGTGGGTCTGTCCAGTGGACGGTGAGTGTATGTAGGATAGATAAGACATTCACGGGAAATTCCCAGTAACGGAATGCGTTAACCAGTTGCTTTACTTGGGTATCTTTCTTGTCGCTCTGTCTCAGAGAAGCGGTTGCTGCGGCACTGGCCCAAACTGGGTGACGCCTCTGCTAGGAACCCTGTAGTGCGCTCCAAGAGCTACAACGTGCCCATGCTGACGCCTGTGGTGGAGTACGAGACGGAGGCCACATCAGTGGGCAGCGCAGGAATCCGACGACATTCCGTGTGCCAGATGACCTCGTGCCAAGAGGAGCCGGCATTCTCCAGCACCAAGTCCAGCCCCGAGATGAACACTGCACCCCAGCTTTCAGCCTCTCACCCGTCCTTAGAACAGGACTCAGCTCTGTCAGGATGCAGAGCGCAGGGGAAGGGCACATCTCCACTCCCATCCCCTTCCATGTATCCCTTGATTTTCCCTCAATGTTCTTCAGAAATCTTTCAGAAAATGTCCCAAGAATCAGGTTCTGAGCTTACCCAGGAAGTGGCCTCACTACCCAGAGGCTCGTCAAGCCCCGAGACCAGAAGCTCGTCGAGCCCTGACACCATCACGGATCAGCTCCTGGAGTCTCTGGACTCAGAGTCAGAGGGAATCTTCATCGACTTCAGCTGCCACTCGCACTCCTCTAACTTCAGCCACGAGAGTGAGAGTGTGGTCTAGGAAGGCAGCAGAGCCACAGCGCCCAGCTCCGCCCGTTTATTCAAGAATAGGGATTCATTTCACATTCCTTTTAATTTCATACTGAATATCTGAAAAGTCAAACTTTAACAAGTTTTTTTAAAGTGCATGGGGAATTCACTTCACAGCAGTTATTCCTCAAATTCTCAATTAATTACAAACTTACTTTAGAATTCTTTACGTTGGGTGGAACATTTTCCAAACTTTTTATAACAAAGTTTTAGAATAACAAACTATATATTATATAGCAAATTCTATAACAGATTAATATATTTTAATTACTATTTAATTGTATTTATTTATTTAATTGTTTAATTGTGGGCTGTGATTAATGCTGTGATCAGAAGATCGAGGTTCAAGGTGCCACTGTTCCCTAATCAAAGCCCTAACGAGTGAAGCGCTATGTGAAGAAGAGAATTCTACTGTAATGTGACTGATAACGCCTTTCCTCTTTTTTGCTTCTATTTTTAAAAATGGCTGGATAATGATTTGAGGCATTAAATATCAATATCACATGTCCATGTGTGATTGATTGATTGATTTATTGATTGATTGATTGATTGATTGGTAGGTACTGTAGATGTACCTTACAGCACAAACTTTAAACGCACCTAATTATATACACTACATGTTTACACATACACACATACACACATTACACACATACACACATTACACAATCACATTCACATGCAGTCTGCGTGGCTGGTGAGATTATAGTTAAGGGAAGAAACATTCAGGCAAACATTGGAGTGGTGAAGAAGAAGAATTTTATATTGCTGTGGTCTGTTCTGAGGAACAGAGGGAAGGAGGGAGGAGGCGCTGGAGAACCTCAGAACAGTAGGTGGAGAAGATGTCCATGCAGTTGATGGAAAGAGCCGCTGGTTAAAGGTGGTCCTGAATATCGCACCATGGAGAGAATGGGCTGAAATGTTTCTGAGCCTCTTTCAGAAGAACAGCCTGCTCTGGCCGTTCGACACAGCGATTCAGTGCCTGTATATTCAGACGCACAAGTAAGAACTGTCTGTGTTCTCTGAGAAATAAGATGCTTGCAGAACCTGGTTCTAGAGGTTCCTTTTGCTGGAGTAACACCTGACTAATGCACCAGAAAAATGCTAAATGAGGCGCAGTGGTAGTGGACAATACTGTCTAACTGTACCTCGTTACTAGACTTAAGTAAAGTATAAATACGCCAAAATACTTTGAAGAAAAAAAAAACCTTACATTTTACTCCTTACATTTTTATACAGACCTTAGAAGAACTCATGACAAATCACAAACATCTCTTAATAACAGTGGTTAATGGTTAATGACGCAAACGTGTAAAGACTGAATGTATTTTCAGGCAAAATGCTGTAGTTGCTTTAAAACAAAAATTATCTTCGCAGTTTCAGGAAAATCTTAAACATTTACCAAGGGGAAAGGATAAGTAGATGATTAATAAAAGTTACATGAAAACATGAAATTAACTGAATTTCATTAACTTTTAATACTTGAGCACATTTAAAAGCAGTATCTTTCTGACTGTGAGTTAAGAACAGGTTTTGGCTGAGCAGCTCTGCGTTTAACTGAGTGTGAGTTCCACAGTGTCTTTACCTTCAGGTCCTCATTCCTCAGCACTCTGTCCTCCCCTGCTGGCTGGCTGCTGTTCACGTGTGTAAACGCTCAGAGCCTACAGCAGCAGCAGCACATTAACTGGCCTGTGACAGTTCAGTACTTCAGTAGTTCAGTCTGAACGTGCGAAATATTAGCTGGTAATAATAAATATTATAGTATAGTATAACATATGAGCTGTAGTTATTTACACACCTGCTGCTGCACACAGTCACCCAGCTGGAGATCTGCGGTATAGTGAAGCGCCACATGACGAGATCTTTAATAATTATCTCATTAATAAATGTCAGTCAGGTTTGCTATGAGAAATAAGGACACACTCGTGACGTGTGCGTTCAACCAGAGTTTTAATGTGAGAAAAGCAGTCCAAACAACACATCCTCTATCTGTACCTAAATATTTTCAGAGTAACTTATACACACTTTATATAAATATTTCCATATAAAAACATAAAAACTGACCAGCTGGCGAAAACATTGTGAAGACAAAAACTCTGGAAAGTACATGCAATGGTTTGTGTATTTTTCCCGCGTCTGATCCATCGTCCTTCATAGTGTTCACTGCAAAGACCACGGGTCTCCACCATTCGTAATGCCAACCCAGAGAACGTAACAGGAACAGCATAATACAGGCAAAGGGTACAAAGGAAGCGGCATCCACTGGCCTTCTGAACCAAGTGTCTGATAAAATCTTGTTTAAAGAAGAGCTTTATCTCCAGCAGACGGAATAAAAGCACTTTGGTCGTCTTACATGACTTCCCAATGCAGAAGTATAAAACCAGAAAGAAAGCGTCGTCGAGGCGTCACCTCTCTGACATGAGTAACAATTTCTTTGCTTTAAAGTGCAAAATTTGAGGCAATTCTGACTTAGACTAGGCACACACACACACACACACACACACACACACACACACACACACCCCTAAACACTCCTCCACACACTCTGTTTTAAACATGGAGCAGGGAACTGGACTCAGATGTAAATGATTGTTCTGCTGAACTGTGAGTGACCGTAAGAGTTAGACTGTGAACACGTCACACGTTCTATACATAGATTTTCTTAATCCTCTAAGGACCAAGGCCTCAGTCCCAGCTACCCGCTGTCTCGCAAACATATTGCTGAAATGGGAGACAGATCATCACATTATTTAAAAAAAATAAGCCGAAACAAAGCTGGGGAAACTCATCAAGTACAAAGATCTGATCTGAAAAAAGCCAAATCTTTCTTCACACATCATTAAAAACAAGATGCAGCGTAACACACTAACTGAGAAGTAAAACTAGCCCCAGCTCCCACGCACAGGCTCCACTCAGCTTCAGTGTGTGTGTGTCTGTCAGTTCAGCTCTGCGTTCAGTGCTTCAGAATATCCTGCTCACACACTACACGTCTGACCTAACGCAGCCGTCTCCTGCTGAGCTGCTGAGCTGCTGAGCGAGTGACCTACAACGCCGCACCCATGGCTTCTGCTGCCCCCAGGCACCTCATCACATGCTCATGAGACCCCTTAATAAATAATCTTGTGCTACACATGCTTACAAATACATATACAGAATACACACACATGCGCGCACGCACACACACACACACACACACATTATATTTATATATTTATATATATATATATATATATATATATATATATATATATATATATATATATATATATATATATAGTATATTCCTAAGGAAGCATTGATACTGTAACATTGACATTCCAATAGCAGCTAAATGTCTGATGACTCAAAAAACACTGTAAATTAAAAATACCAATCGCTTGCCCGACTGAAGTGCCAGAGCTCTGATATATCAGAGGGAAAAAGGGCTAAACGTTCATCATTGTCCCCTGTGAAGAGGAAGCAGCTCCTTCCAGGTGCCCGTCTGTGCACGGCGTCTGTGTGTGGGGCGCAGACAGCTCAGGGTCATGACTTGATCTTCCAAAGCTGCACACACAAGATTCACAAGAGAATTATGAGAAGGAATTTGCAATAAGAAATGCAAAAGTCACAAAAAGTAGCTCTCAACAAATATGTAAAATAATTTTGGTCTTTCACAATTCCAGCCCATTGGCTAACTCTAACCTATCACACGACTGCTAACAGCCAGGGAGGGCGGGGCAAACACGCGCTTCCCCCGAGACACGTGAAGCAGTTCAACCGTATACGGCAGCGTAACACACTCTGACGCTGTGTGTCCACCCCTGTCCGTGTGCATGAGCTCACAGCGTCACTCTGAGAGAACGCTGTCCCTCCACCCAGACAGCACAGCGTTACAAGTTTACTCTCTCAGCTCACTCTTCGAACTCCCGATCTCCCGACGACATGGTGAACGGTTTTCTGTTGCACCACTCCACAGCAGGAAAGCTGCTCATTGCTTTCATAAGTGCTATATCTATTTCATCATGTACTAATAACATCGATTACTGCAAGACTCCTATCATTTGTGATCATTCGCTTTTCTGCCATTTTCTTTGTAGACGTTATTTACGGGGCTGCGAGCAGCGACATGGTGACACTCACTTTGACGTTGAAGCCAAGCAGGTCACTGATGACCCCTGACACTGCAGACAGGATCACCACCTGCGTGATGCTGTACAGGAGAGGGTTCATGGTGAGGCCATACAGCCTGAAAGGAGTGTCCAACTCCTGATGGAGAGAAAGAGAGGGAGAGAGCGAGAGAGAGAGAGAGAGAGAGAGAGAGAGAGGGGTAGTGAATACATTAATTCAGTTCAGTTGTATTTGTGTAGTGCTTTTAAACAATAGACATTAGACAGTAAACTGGATTTGCAGAAGAGCAGGTTTAGATTTCGATGCGTAATGAGTGAGTCAGGGGCGACAGCGGCGAGGAAAAACTCCCTGAGACGATACATGAGGAAGAAACTCTGAAAGGAACTAGGTCTTATTCTGGGTGACGCCGGATGATGAGTCATTGTCCCACCTTGAAGCGTGGGACAGTAAGTGCGAGACAAAGTGAGAGACAGAAAGAGAAAGAGCAGTAGAGATGAATCAGCACCTTCAGCAGTTTAGTGGCCAGCTTAAGAACATTGTTGACGAGTGTCAGCTCTTCTTTCTTGTTTGGTTTCTTTTCCATTTTCAAGTACAGATTAATCTGATCAAGGAAACAGCAGAATCACACATTACAAGCTGATTATAACAATGTACACATCAACAGCAACGTCCGACTGGTGGTAGGAAAAATGTGCAAAATGTGTGTGTGGTGTGTGTGTGTGTGTGTGTTGTTCATCATGCATAAACAAGCTCTATCATTAAACAGACAGGAAAAGGTGCATCATCATTTACCAGTCTGCGTCATATGTGTGAAAACCGAGTTCTAATAAAACCGTGTGTGTGTGTGTGTGTGTGTGTGTGTGTGTGTGTGTGTGTGTGTGTGCTGTGACGCACCTGCTCGGTCAGTAGGATAGAGGTGTTGCTGTACTTCTTGCTGGTCTCAGAGCCCAGTGTGACAAAGCGCAGCAGGAAGAGCGAGAGAGAAAAGGACCAGATCACCAGCTCCCAGTTATAGTGGAACTCCAGAAAGGTCTCGTGCACGTGCAGCAACTGCAGATCAAAGTGCGGGTTAAATACAAAAAAACAGGCTGTGGAACCGATTAGACTTATTAGAAGATGAGCATAGCATGAAAACAAGAAGGCCATCAGCCTCCAGCATGTGATGTTTTACTCCACTGTCAGTAGATTAAACCCCTACGGGTCAGCAGGAAGGCCTTGCTGTCTCCTTTACAGCACATTAGCCTTCTCGCTGCCGGGGATGCTAGCTAGCTACGGAGAACATGAGGAGAAACAAATACCTGAGCACAGCAGATGAAGACCACTGAGAGAGTGAGGAGGAAGGCAGATGAGACAATGACATCCACTGAACGCTGGGGACCACGCCTCTGCATCACACACGCACACACACACACGGAGAAGGGATTACACACAAATATTTATATATAAGGAATATACTGTATATACTTATATATTTCTCCTCTGATACCTTCAAGTAGGAGCGCAGAGAGAGCCACATCTTAATGTTCTGCACCTTCTTCAGGCGAAAATGAGGCACCTCAGACTTCCTGGCTCTGCGTGCTGAGGTGAGGTGACCAAAGAGCTTTGCAAAGAGCAGTCTCTGTACGAACAGAGAAGATACACATTACATTTAAAACAAGCTCTCACACCTAGCGCTCCGAAATGATGTGCCGGAGAGCGCTACAAGACTGTGCTGAATAAAGCATCTCGCACCTGCTTGTACGTCCTCTCAGCCACGCTGAGCAGGAAGAAGAAGAGCCAGATGAGGCACACACGCACTACAAAGCTCACGGACACCATGGCAATCACCATCACATCAGACGAGGAGCCAAAGGCAATGGAGATCATCTCGCTGGCCGAGAGCGAGGACAGCTGCTCTATGTCTTTGGATTGGAAAAGTCTGTATGCGAAGGGCGTGAGTCCCAGAGTCACAGCCACCAGGTTTCCAAAAATCTGGTAGCCGATGCCAGGCGTGTACAAGTTCACCTTCACACCAGAGACAGAGGCATTCGCTAATCAGACGGCTTTGCGTTTTCATGTATCAAGCACAAGCAACTGTTCAGACGAGTGACCCTTGAGCAATCCTTCGAAATGCCACTCACCCTGTTCATTATCATGCCGCTGATTTCCAGCACCGACATGTCTGCCTTCTTACACTCATTTCCCTCCCACACAATGGCGCTCACACGCTCCAGCCCCGGGTTCGAGCTGTGCAGCCATGGCGCATGGCCCTACACAAACACACACACAAACACACACACAAACACACACACAAACACACACACAAACACACACACAAACACAGAGAGGAAGACAACATTCACAATCAGTCTGCTGGGCTTTGTGTACTTTATTCACCTGATCGCTACGAGACCAGGTGAAATTCACCTAGCATCACGGCAGTTTCATTACACACACACACACACACACACACACACACACACACACACACATTCAGACTCAAGGGAGCACTTATCCATGAAAAGACCTTCGAAGACTACTGTACCGTATATACACAGGAGGAAAGAGTTTATTTTACATTCAGTTAAGCTAATACATAATATTACATATTAATTAATATATAATATTAATATTTATTCACATATTAATTGTCACTCAGCCCTAGTAATTGACTTGCACTGTACTGTAAAGTGAGGCTTTGTACTGGAAGCTGAGATTATATCACATTACATTACATTATTATATTATATTATATTATATTATATTATATTATATTATATTATATTACTACAGGTTAATGCAGTTTAAAGATTTCACATTCACATAATATCTCTCCTTTATATTTTTCAAAATGCTGAAATACGACACTCTTTAATGGTGTTAAATGACTCGACGCCTGAGGTCTTTACTCACATTTTTATTTAACAGAGAAACTGGAGAAACTTTTAATAAGAAGACCAGGTAGAGAAACCTCGAGGCGAATAGAGAAGAATGGAGCTCGAATGCATGCGATAAATTTAACGCAAGGTCAAGAGTAGTTCTAAATACACACACGTCCTCAGGCACTAGAATAACTCAGAACTCGAATCGCCTGCGAATCACATTCATGCATGTGTGTGTGTGTGTGTGTGTGTGTGTGTGTTCATAGTGAAGCACAGAACACTGTGAGAATCCCAACCCATGCAGCTTACCGTGGCTGGAGGTTAGCTAATGTGGCAACACTGACTACAGGACTACATGATTGTTCAGTTCTCTTAGTTCTCCTTTTATATGCTACAAACATGTTCACACACACCGTGAGAGCAAAAAGACACTGCTGTTCTACTGTGGCTTAAAAAGCAAGTCCAAGGTCAAACCATACTAACCTAAAAACTGCCAAATAGAAGCAGTAAGGTATCATGGAGCCTGCTGGTTATACTAGAAACATGTAAATCATGACACTAAAGGCCTCAGGGCAGCACCTGCAGGAAGGGGTCGTCCCGGTACTCTTTTTTGGAGGCGGGGCAGACAGCAGACCCCTCCCCCTCGGTCTCGCTGGTGCAGGAGGAGCGGCACTCTGCACAGTGCAGGAAGTCCTCCCACAACAAATCCTCTGTCTCCGACTCGTGCCGAGTGCTCTCCGAGTCCTGAGTGCGCAGGCTGGAACAGCGGGAGCTGCAGCTCGTGCCTGACTTCGGCATCTCCTGGGGGGAGAAACACGTTTACTTCATCAATTCCTGGCTCCTGAGAACGAGTTCTTTTTTTTTTAATCCACATCTAAAATATTTCTGTTACCATGAAAAAATGTCAGCAAAACATTTGAGGCAGTTTTTAATTTAATGTAATCTTTATTACAAAAGTGTGGTGTTGTAATACAGACCGAGCGCCACTTGGTCAAAAGAAATCAGTGAAGAAAATGTATCCCGAGTTGTATGTTTTTCATCAGATTAGCAAAACTTTCCTAAGAAACACACCTCCTTCCAAGAACCTACACTAAAAACAGAGCAAACCAAGACCAAAGGTTCCTGCTCGCTCCAGACTACGCTGACGGGGGACCTCTGGACTACTGGACCTCTGGACTACTGGACCACTGGACTACTGGACCACTGGACCACTGGACTACTGGACCTCTGGACTACTGGACCACTGGACTACTGGACTACTGGACCTCTGGACTACTGGACTACTGGACCACTGGACCACTGGACCACTGGACCTCTGGACTACTGGACCACTGGACTACTGGACCTCTGGACTACTGGACCACTAGACCACTGGACCACTGGACTAGTGGACTAGTGGACGCCGTTTAGCAACCAAAACTACCTCAGTAGCTTGCAACACTGCAACTTTCACTGCCTTTGCACAACTTTCAATATATACTGTGTGCGTGTGTGTGCGTGTGTGTGTGTGCGTGTGTGTGTGCGTGTGTGTGCGTGTGTGTGCGTACCTCCGCTGCTGTATAGTGTTTCTTGTAGTGGTGGCTTTTTCTGTTGCGCAGTGTGCAGTCACTGTTCATGCGCTCCACGCCCCTGCGGAGTGTGCTGTAGTTCTCAGGGTCTTCTTCACTCGACGCCTCATCAGACACGTTCTCCACGTTGTGCAAGTGGCACTCTTGCATGCACTGAAAAACCACAATGCAAAGCTACGCTGTGTGGACAGATGTGTGTGTGCAACAAACAGGCTGCAGCATTAAAATATCAGCTTGAGCAAGAGGCACATGTCATGCCCTGCGTGTCTTTCTGGTTTTAGAGTGCATGGGGTCACGTGCTCAGCTTCTTTACAGCAGATATAGCCATAGATCACAACTGCAGGCATTAAATGTAGAAAAAGGGACTGGCAGAGCACCGATAAAATCTTTGCTACATTACTGAGATGACTACAGGAGACTGGATCATTAGCACGTGGACTGACCCCAGTGAAAGCAGTAGAATGTACCTTGGTGCTGGGGGACAGTAGTTTGTTGCGGGACTGCGGGCCGCTCCAGCCCAGCTCCTCGGAGCGCAGCAGGTCGCAGTGAGGCTCGTGGAGCTGCAGCCTCTCCTCGCTGCTCTTGCTCGTGACGCGGCCATCCAGTGACACATACCCATTATCCGTCTCTGTGGACTTATCAATGGATAGCTTGAATTTCTTAGATCTGCGAAACAAAAGTCGGAATGGGAAAGGTTCGGATATAGAGGTGCAACAATCACTCTCAGTCAGAAAGACTAGGATCCCCTTTAAAGAAACCCGCCCCGCCTCACAGGAAGCTACAGGCACTGCGCTACAGGTACTGCTGGTCAGACTAGGGGTGGAACGCAATGGAATTACCCGTCTCTGTTTACAGCTCAAAATATTCAGATCTGCTTTCGGATTAAACCCGGAAGAGGGCGTGGTCTATTCCGGAAGAGGTGTTTTATGTTTAGCCTTTTGTATGGTCTGGAAAACACTGAAAAACCAGGTTTAAAATAAATCCTAACCACAAATACTAATTTGCAGAACATACCCTTATTCGAGTCCTCAACCTGATGCCCTGTGGAACTTTCTGGAAAGATTACTATCTTTTATCCAACGGGACTTTTTAAGTTTGTTACATTCCAGAAAGTTCCGATTATAATGTGATTTTCCGAGAAGATTTTCTTATAACAACGTTTGAGAATGTTTAAAGATCACGAGCACTGATCGTACACGTTTTACAATATTTTTAATAAATGATTATTTTTGGAGAGTCTGCAGGGATATGCTGCCCTGTGCACAGCGAGCGCTCTGTGTGAGTTACACACAGCAACAGCTCAATCCATTAAAGCATATTTCTTTTGTTTGAAATGAAAAATGGAAGAATTAGGGTTTTATTTTGGAGCTCAGTAAGGCAGTGTTGAGGTCGGGGATCGTGTTAATGTACGTCTATGTCCCGTGAGCAGGGTTGCCAGATTCAGTGTATTAGGGCTGGTTATTGCAGATATATTCTGTAAATCACTGTTAACTTCTTTCCCCTGAAGAGACTAAGAAAAAGAAGGAAATGTGTCTACCTTTTTCTGGAGGGAATTCTGCTGAAACTTGGCAACCCTCCCCATCATTTAACGCTCAACATTAAAATAAATATATCACGTAACTTTTTTTTTGTTTGATCACAGTCCTGACGCGCACACAGTCTGAAGCTTCCTTAAAAAAAAAAAAAAAAAAAAAGACGAATACTCTGCCTATTGTTCGTATCTGCGTCCGTATTCATTCAGGATGCATTATTTATTCAATCTGAATAATGTATTGGTATTCGGGTTACACCCCTAGTGTAGACACAACACTGTACTACTCTATGATATTTATACACAAAGTCTTTGCACTAACAGGTACAAACAGGATGTTCTGTGCATTTCTGTAGGTGTTACGAGGTTAACACTAAACACATGGATCTGGAACAACTGGGCCATTCCGTGTTAAATCAGCTAAGGTCAGGACGTCTCACAGTTCTTGGACATAATTTTTCATATTGTGTGTTCAGTGTATGCGATGCTGGTGTAAGCTGTGATAAGTTAATAGAGTTAGCCTTATTAACAGAATATTTCTGATTTCTGATTCTGAATTCCTGGTAGTTAAAAACCTATAATTACAAATTTTTCATGATTCAGTTATAACAAAAGAAGCTTAACCATTGCCATTGCCAGATCCTCGTGTGTACTGCGGAGGTGACTCCAAGATCTGAGACGAGAGGTACTGAGCCAGAGTGTTTTTAAAAGGAGTGCCCCAGCTGTAGCAAAGAGTTTTGGAAAACAGCTGCAAAATCCCCTTTTCCCACACACTGAAACGTTTAGAGTGAAAGTTTGAGCAAATGAGAGCGCTTCAGTTCACAGCAACGTTCTTACATCGAGGTCCAATTAGCAGTCGTATGAAACCAAAGCAAAATAATTCAAAATCAACAAGGTTTTAAGGAGGACAGGAGATGTTGCAGCCATGCAGACATAACATGTAATCTTAAAGGGTAAAATACACACCCCGATTTAAAGATATTATGCCAGAAATCTCTGAAGAAAGCAGCGAGACTGTGAGTGGTGGCAGAGCCCGGGGAGAGCGGTGCCCCCTCCTGTGTGTTATCAGTAGTGCTAGAGCCATCGCCTTCCCTATGCACCTCCAAGTGTGCTGCCTTCCTTAACTTCCTTTAGTGAGAAACATTAAAAGCGGAAAGCGCTTAGAAAGAGCAGTCCAAACAGAATCACGTCAGAAACAAATTAAAGAACCTTTGAATAGATTTCCCAAAGGAAAAATAATGAAAGAGTGTTGATTAGAGCAGCATGGAGTATTAGTTGCGGCCCTAAGTCCTGGCTTTCACTCAGGAATAAATTAGAATGAAAAATCATTACAAGTCTCAGAAAAGTAAAAAATAATAAAGAAAGAACAAATTTGATCATTTGCTTTTTTTTTTTTTTTTTTTTTTTTTTTTTTTTTTTAAATTACACCATACATCCAGATGCTGATTATAATCAGTAACGTCATCTCTGCTGACTTGCATTAATTAGGCATTATATTAATGTGGCATAATATTGTTCAGTTCACATGTAAATTAGCGACAGATGTTTCTATAGCAACAGAACATCAGTTTCTCCCGACTGTCACAGAACAGCATTTACAGGAAGAAACTGGTTCATCGCAAACGTCCCTTTAACAGTGTCATGTCTGTTCCTGTACGCTTCTCACACAGCATAGGCCAATTTTCTCACAGTGGTCAGAAAATTGTGCAGCAGGTACCACACAGGCCAGGCTGGATACGCTACATGCTACAGAAATATCATTCATCTTTCACTCCACACAGGAAACGAGTGGCTAACCCATGTCACATGACACAAAGGGAAAAAGCTCTAGCGCCAGCATGGGAACAGGGGTTTAGCCAACACATTTCGTTCAGAGACACTACAAGAATAAGACACATACAGAGAAAACACAGACAACCAATGCCAAGTGGTCCATCCTGCCCACCTTCTCCTCTTGGCGGTGGCGTTGGGCGCAGGTTTCGGGGTGCGTGTGGAAACGATCTGGCAGTGCACCGTGCCCAGGAGCAGCATGAGCCAGAACGCCCCAAACACCTCAGTGGCTGGGATGTCATGGGCATGTGAGATGCTGAAAAACAACACTGCTGCGAGCACTGAAACACAAGGAAGGAGGGAATCGGCGTCAGGGTTTTCCCTCCACACGCTTCATAACTACACTTCATAACATAAACAGCTCTCACTTCCTGATACTCTGAGGACTGTTCAGTGTCGGGCTGAGAGCTCGTGTTTCTGTGGCTGTGGTGTAGCACTGACCTTGGAGCAGGTAAAGGGACAGCAGCAGCAGAAAGATGGCTCGGGACGTCACCTGGATCCACCATCTGAAGAAAAAGGGGAAGAGGACGACCCGGACTATGCCCTTCCGCGCTAGAGATGTCCATGGGCTTTCCGGCTTGGCTTTGGCAAACGCAGAGCCTTGAAAGTGTAAAAAAAATGAAATCTCATACATGTTCATTTGTACACCTTTTGAAAACCATTATTATTATTATTATTATTATTATTATTATTTTACACTGTATGCAGTAAATCACTCAATTTTCTTAAACATTTGTGGCTTTATAATCATTTCCTATTAAGCCTGGCAGTTGTTTAGATACATACCACAATGTCAGTGAGATATGAATTCATGAGATAAAGGACATGAAGATAAAGGGAGACACAGAGAGTTAAGGAAAGAGAAAGAAAGCGAGTGAGTCAGGTTTATATGCCAAAGCAGTGAGAGAAAATGAAGTGGGCGTACTGTGTGTAAACAGAGGTGAAGCTGTACGAGATTGAGCAGATTACATTCATGCAACAATGTCTAACAGGCCTCTAGTATTTTTATAGTCTTTTCCTCAGACTAATGATAGTGACATAATGATAATAATAGCTACAAGCAGCAATTAAGGGGGCCAAGCATCTTCTGATCACAGCACTTAGCAAGGGAGGAAGACCATTCAAAATTTATGAGCCGTTTTACTCCTGTGTGATTTATAGCACCCTCCAGAGGGGATTTACACTAAACTTTCTGGAGTCCACTTGTATGTCCACGTTTGCCCTGTAGGTGGTGCTAGAGGGTTTGAGTGAAGAGCTGAGACTGTCCTCTACTCCTGTGCCAAATTTCATGAAAAGAAAGAGTTCTATGGTTTGCCATGTGGAAGTACAATAACAAAAATAATAATAATAATAATAATAATAATAATAATAATAAGTTTTGTTTGAGTTGGTCTCTCGATTCTCTCTTGCAAATTTGATGGTTATGGGACAAACTTTGTAGGAGCATTTGTAGGACTTTTTTTTTTTGTTAAAATTCAAAATGGCTGACTTCCTGTTTGAGAAATCACAAATTCGTTACATCAGTAAAACTTTGCACCTTCAGGGGAATCAAAACAAACAAGAATCTTGATTTGACGTCAAGTGATTCAAAAGTTATGAGCAGTTTTAATTTTAAACTTATGAGCAGAAGGTTGTGAGTTCAAACGCCGGCACTGCCAAGCTGCCACTGCTGGGCCCTTGAGCACGGCCCTTAACCCTCAACTGCTCAGCTGAGATAAATGTAATCACTCTGGATAAGGGTTTCTGCCAAATACCATAATTGTAAATGTAAATGTTTTACCAATTTGCAAATTATAGCCGGTGAATTTTAACGAAACTTTTTTTGACACCGTACGCTGAGGTCCTCCAGGGACCTACCAAGCTCGGTCAAAGTAAACAACAGAGTGAGTACAAAGTGTGCAATATCACCTAAATATCAAATGATTGAAAATTACATTTCAGTTTCATTACTGAATCTCAGTTTCATTACTGAGATTCAAATCTTTGATTTTTTTCATTACTTCGTATGTGCATCTTTATTTTTGAAGACAGACTCAATCGTCCTCGGCATGGAGGATACCAGTGTTGCACAAATGTCTGGAGAGACGTTCTACCGTTCTTCAGAGACAATGTTTTTCAGCTGCTCTTTGCTGGAGCCGTTGTGCTGCTCTACCTTTCTCTTTATACCCCAAAGATGTTCTTTCGGATTCAAGTCAGACAGCATACTTGGCCAGGTCAAAGCTTTCACTTTTTGCCTCTTTCAAAACTCTTGCGTGACTTTGAGTATCATTTCTCTTCTGCCAAGCTTCTGGAGAGGAGGAGTCATCTTGTCAGCCAGTACTTTGGCATATCCACAGGCATTCATGGTGCCGTCTATAAATGTCATCTCCCCAACACCTTTTGCACTCATGCAGCCCCATATCATCACACTCCCACCTCCTATGTCAGGACTACGCGCTCACTCTGGTAGTCCTGACCAGGTTCGAACAAACTGATAGATCAGCAACATTCTGTACCTTCAAGGGAATCAATACAAACAAGAATCTTGAACTGATGTGGAGCAGGTCAAAAGTTATGAGCAGTTTTATGAATTTGCGAATTATCGCGTCACCTAGAGGTGAATTTAGATTAAACTTTTTGGAGAACGCTAGGATGAGGTCATTCAGTGACGTCCCAAGTTTGGTCAAAATACGTCACAACGTTGCTGAGATATGCCTTCACACATTGTTTAGTGGATTCACCGTCACATTCGTTTGCGTGTTATAGACTGAGTGTCCCATATATCAAATTTCAAAGAAACAACTTTTTTTGGGAAAGTCTCACGATGCTGTGATTCATATTTGGTGATGGAACAAAGTTTGTAGGAGAAGAGAAAAAAAACTGTAGTTGAGAAAATTAAAAATGGCAGAAAATCCAATATGGTGAAAATTAGCATCATGGTGTCCGTTTTTTTGACCCAAAGAATCAGAGGAATGTGGAATCTCATTGCTACAACATTCCATTGCTGAGTTGTTAGAAGAAGAAGAAGAAGAAGAAGAAACAGAACATACAATCACTGAAGGATTCTTATGCATCTCCAGTGCTTGGCCCCCTAATAACATTTTTCAATCGGGTAGAAATTAAAGGTCATATCTACAGAGTAGGCCAACTTAAGAGAGTTGTTAGGTGGGATTTAAATAAAACAATGGAGTCCAGGCAACAGATATAGAGGTGAAGAGAGCTCCAGAGTCTGAGAGCAGTGCAGGCTGAAAGCCCTAGCACCCACGGTACTGAGACAGGAAGGTGGAACAGTCAGAAGGCCAGGTAGATTGCAGGTGAAAACGTGGAGGAGGTTGGAGAGGTAAGAGGGGGGTGAGGTTGTGAAGGGCTTTAAAAGGGAGCAGTACTATTTTGAAATCAATCCGGTACTGGACGAGGAGCCAGTGGAGCTGAAAGAGTGTGGGGATGATGGGTTCACTGGGTTTGGTGCGGGTGACAATAGGGACAACAGCATGTTGGATCCTGTGGAGAAGACGTTTTTAGGGATCCCAGAGAGAATTACAGCATTACAGTAATCAGTCCAGGAGCATGGATCAGAATTTGTTGTGCTTAGAAAGAGTTGGGTTGAGAACCAGACTGACAAGGCTCAGAGAGGTTATTGTGGTCGAGCTGCAACCAGAGCTGTGCAGATCTTTGGAGATGAATGGCAGACTGGAACTGGGCCTGAAATTACTGAAGTTGCTGGGGTCTGAAGCAGGCTTTTCGAGAAGGTGTAACTGCAGCAGTTTTAATGAAGAGGGTACCAGGATCCCAGAGGTGAGGGAAGAGTTAATTACTGCAGATATCAGGAGAAATGGTGCAGGATGTGAGTAGACTTGAGGGAAATGGATCGAGCTGGCAGATGGAAGACTTAGATTTCTGAATTAGCTGAGAATCGTGTTTAACGGATTTGGGTTTGAAGAGTGCAGTAATAGCTGCTGATAAGATGGTGTCAGTTTTAGAACTGAAATGTGAAGATGGCACATTACCTCTCACTAGATCCACGTCGATCAGGTCTGGCTTCACATGGCCCGTCTTCTTCGGTTTGTTCCTCAGGCCCTGCACAACAGCAGCTTGGCATTAGACATGCAAACACATCCCACTGTCAGACAGCCATCTTGCTGTAAATGTCAGTGCTTTGTCAAAGTGAACCTGGTCCACATTACTCCTATAGGTAATAATCTGCAGGGGAACTGCAGGGGAAATGCGTACTCATGAAGCCCCTGCACACACACACGTGGGTAATTCTCACAAAATCAGCAGTGTGTAAAACACAGTTTATTAAATAATGAAATTAAAACATTAAAGAGCATTACTTTGACTTTTTGGCACAGGTTTTTAGTTTGTCCCAATATGTTTAGATTTTGGATTTATTTTATCATTTAGATTAAAATTCTTATTTCCGCAACGTCTGACAACTTTTAAAATCCAAGTTATGCACTCATTTCTATCATCTAAAATTAATTTTTATATGAAAAAAAAAAGTGGTGACGAAGGTGAACGTGTATTCGTACTATCCCAGGTAAAAGCGACATTTTGTCCCACAAAATACTATACATCACAGTACAGATTATCATTACCAAAGGGGGAAATTTTCCAGATTTAGAAAAATGCATAAAATCTATAATGCATAAAAGCATGCAGACGTGTGAAGAGCTTCAGTTAATATTCATATCAAACATCAGAACGGGGAACAGCTTGTGATCCCTGACTTTGATCACGGTTATTGGTGCTAAACAGGCTGGTTCGAGTTTTTCAGAAACTGCTGCTCTCCTGGGATTTTCACACTCAACAGTCTCGAGAGTTTAAATGGTGTGAAAAACACAACATCCTGTGAGCTCTGTGGGTGGAAACGCCTTGTTGATGAGAGAGATCAGAGGAGAATGGCCAGACTGGTTTGAGCTGGCAGAAAGTCTACAATAACACAAATAACCGCTCTTTACAACCGTGCTGAGCAGAAAAGCATCTCAGAATGCAAACACCATGAGGCGGATGGGCTACAAGAGCAGAAGCCCACCTCAGGGTCCAGTCCTGTCTGACATGAACAGGAAGCTGAGCCTACGGTGGCTGGAAATTTCAACATTTTGAACATTTTAAATCTGATCTCAATGAAATCACTATTTCCTGAGAATTACCCACACAAGCACACACACAATCAGTAAAATCTGGTGATTAATTTTCTATAACCACACAACCCTATCATAGTGTCAGCTGCAAGGCAAATCACGGGTTTAATATTAATGCATTCACTCTAATATGTTATTGTTTCTATAGTAACAGCTCATTCACAGGGACTCAGATGGTGGATGCTCCACATACACAGACTAAAACACGTAAAATTGTTGATATGGTCAATATTTGCATATATATATATATATATATATACACACACTTTACTATAAATAATTGCCTATATTAACTGAATAACTGAGTTTCTTAGACTGGCAGAAGAAGCCTTTCATTCTGATCAAGAAACTAGGAAAAATTATTTTGCCATTTCCAAATGAATGGATGTGATTCCAGTTCGGACAGGAGCAGCTAGTCTTACAGCAGAGTCTTGATCAGATGCTCGGTCAGTGATCAGACACTCAGTCAGTGATCAGATACTCAGTCAGTGATCAGATGCTCGGTCAGTGATCAGATGCTCGGTCAGTGATCAGATGCTCGGTCAGTGATCAGATACTCAGTCAGTGATCAGATGCTCGGTCAGTGATCAGATGCTCGGTCAGTGATCAGATGCTCGGTCAGTGATCAGATACTCAGTCAGTGATCAGATGCTCGGTCAGTGATCAGATGCTCGGTCAGTGATCAGATACTCAGTCAGTGATCAGATACTCAGTCAGTGATCAGATGCTCGGTCAGTGATCAGATGCTCGGTCAGTGATCAGATACTCGGTCAGTGATCAGATCACCAATTAGCTTACAGCTACAAAAGGAATGTTTAAGGTGTTTAAGGAAAGACAGAGGCTTTAAGTCTGGCTTTAAGGAAAAGAGGCAGTCTTCATGAGAATGACTGTGACCGAGCCTCGAGGCAGATCTGTGTAATAAAGCACAGGAAACAGAGAGGCACACACGCGCACACACACGCACACACACGCGCGCACACACACACACACACACACACGCACACACACACACACACACACACACACACACACACACACAGCGGTGCAGGGCAACAGAGCATTACAGGTGGTCTGGCAGAGGGAAGTGACACTGTCAGACCTTCCACACATGAAATACTCCGACCCCAAACAGGAAAGAAACGGTCAGAAGAGCCTCATATAAAACCCTCATACTGTAAAATTAATTTTCTCCAGGTTTTAAAATGCTGTTGTGTCAAAGATCCACCAATCAAAACTCGGGAGTAGATTGAAATGGATTAAATGCCTGGCAGACAGACAGGTCCAGGCCATGACATCACACTGTACGGTCGAGCTTACCACTGAGCTCTCACTAGACCGTTCATCACAAAGAGGAGTCAGTCAGTGGGCATCTACGGAGCGCAGATGAAACATAAGAATACTGTTTTTTCTGTTGGACAGTGAGAACCCCGGGGATCAGATGATGCAATCGGCTGTTTTAGACACTGGAGCTATGGAGATGAGTGTAAATAATATTCTGAGGCTGCTCAATAGTGTATTTGCTTGCAAGCTTTGGACCTCTCGAATTAAAGACCAGAGAATTAAACAGAGAAAATAAAAATCACTAGACAATAAAGAATACCCTTTCAAAGCCCCACCCACTTCCCCAAAACAAGCACACCTTCACCAGGGACAGAAAAGCCACTACGTGTATAGGCTGGGTCAAAACACACACCCTGGTGCAGGTAAACACACTCCCAACAGCTCAGGGCACAAAACAGCACGGAGAACATGGAAGAGCTGGGATAAAATTAGAGACTAGTCTGCTGCTAATCAGGGCGAGATGTGTAGACTCACAGCGTACTGAAATTAAACCAGTGCAGCTATTTCAGGGAAACTGGTTCATTCACTACCGAGCCAAACGTCCAGTCTGAACACAGCACACAAGGGCCTGCATCATTATCACAAAAAGATAACAGACCTCAAGCAGATTAGGAAAACCCTATACCTGCCCCTATGTTTGGTCATTAGTGGACAGTTTGCTCTCCAGCCTCCTGGCCAGCAGCGTCTCCGGCAGTGTGGACTGGTTTAATCAGCTGAAAATGCAAACCTCAGACACACACTCACACATCGCAGGTTTGCGCTCTATAGAAAACGTATTATAGCTAGATCATATATCAGATTAGAATTTTGTGTATCATTACACACATCATTAAACAGACGATTACTATTATTTTAGGTGCGGTATATAAGAATATTTTGGGCAAGCATGTTTTCCAACTCATTTTAAAAAGTATAAACTCGTCTTTCTTTCTCGTCTTTTATACTGTGTACAGTACTGCAGCCCCATCAGAGAGCTTCACTACACTACTCCATGTAAATAACTGATCTGAGAAGGCTTAATAAGCTCCAGTCTGCTTATCTCACTCACACACACACACAAAGGGATACACGCAACCCAAAACCACACAAAAAGGCATTCAGGTGTGTTAAAAATGCAAGACTAGTGTGGATGACCAGGAGGCAGGCAGTCACACGGCACAGCCCAGGAGCACAGTGACGGGGAGACGAGCCTGCTGCGGTACTCACCAGTCTAATGAACTGCTCAGAGTCAGAGTGGTGGAGAAGATGGGGAAAGGTTTGAACTGAAAACAGAAAGGGTACTGATGGCACACAGTCAGTGTACAGCTGAACGCTGACACACACACACACACTAACACGCACACACACACACAGGCCGTGGTCCACAGGAAGCAGACCTCCATACGTGCACATAAGAGAAAAAAATGCAGATAAGTGGAAATGCTGAAGAGAAGAAAGAGGGATGAGTGAAATGTTTTACCTTGATTTCTCTTTGTTCCACAGATTTCTCCCAAATCTGCTGGTCATACGCTCCAATCTGAAAGACAAAGAAAAAAAAAACAGGTGGATGATGAGTGTGAATATCTACCGTCTATCTATCCGAATCACTTCCCCTCTGTTTCCTTTCACTTCTCCAGTGAAGGAATTAACGTCAGCTGGAATTATAACTCAGTGTATCTTCAGGTCTTCTCTTAGACAAATCCGAACGTCCACTCTCTTAAGAGTTCGCCGATTTTTTTAATGTTTGGAGAACTTTTTTTTTACACTATATATACACACACTACATACACAAGCTGATCTTTGCCACCTAATCAGTGCCGTATTCAGGCAACAGAAACAGAGCTGATGGTGACAGGAAGCTGAGAAGTTAGTTCTCAGAGCGTTAGTTTGACGTGACGGGTAAAAGCACCTGAGGGAAGTTAATCAGGGAAGAGTGGATTAGCTTGGGCTCGGGTTTCGTGCTGCTCTAGGTGTTTGCTCTGATCCCTCTTTGCGCTCATAAAGGAAGCGAGGCGGTGTGAGTGCAGCGACTGGGGCAGCTGAGGGAGGAGAGAGAGACGGGTGCTGATCAGAGCTCTGGGGTGTCGTTTGCACACTCGCACACGGCAATGGAAAAGTCTGCATCATTTATGAGCTGCCTTCCAAGCTTCATCAAACATGCAGCACCAATGCAAAAGAAGGCAACGTCTGGGTCAGGCCACGCTAGCCAAGCAAATGAGCCTTATGGAAATTCTTTATTTAAAGTGGATTTAAACCTTCAGACTGTCTAAAATATTATTATTTTATTTTCAATAATGTCCTAATGCTCAATATTTTTCAATAAACATTATATTTAGTTTAATGTTCCTTGTGAGTAAAAATCATCATCATCCTCGACCTATAAAACTCTCTTGATTAAAGACTGATTAATCATACGAGTGCAACCTTGAGCTGAGCAGAGACACTTGTGGATTTAGTGCATTAGGCAAACGACACAGAGAGCTAATATTTAGTTAGATAGTAATGCAGCACGACCAGTTTAATTGGGTCCATCCTCGTGCAAAGTCATGGTTAAACACACTGCTGAGAGCGACAGAGCTGAAATATCGGCCCTTAACCCTTTCAGACGTCTCACGTCACACACGGTACGAAAAATACACAACAAATTTCACTACACAAAGTCCAGACAGAATCATCAGTCGCTACAGACTGCTAAATAAACCCCTGGCCCTAAAGGTGTTAGAGGAAGTACAGCCGTGTCAGACACTGCTGCGTATACTCTCAGTCCCGCGAGCAAGCCTGCATTCACCTCACACACCCTGCAGTGAGCTCTAAAGACAGGAATCCACACACAGCGTAGTGACACTTCTCGCAAATACGCTGCATAAACCAACAGTTTTCACAGTCTCAGGCTCGAGACTCATAACAACACCCCATAATAAAACCAGACACGGAGCTTTAATTCTAACTGATAGAGTGGAACTGGATAACGGTCGCGTGAAAACGAATGATCACACATTATAGCATTATACATAAGCGCACTAGGGAGAATTCATACATTTTTATCATGAAATTGTAATAAATATATAATTAAAAACATGGTGAAAATGCAGAAAAGCCTGTAATGAAGAACTGTACATAAATAAATCAGCACAGAAAGAGCTCACCGAAGTGATATAACCATCACAGGTAGTGGTCGCACCACATGATATTGGCACGTTCACGCAAAACTAACAGGCGCAGAATTGACTGAAGCAAAACAGGACTTCATCCCACCAAAGTCCAATATAAAATGTATAATAACATATAGATATCATTTTAATTTGATTGATTAATTGGGTGACTATACAGCAGTACTTAAAAAGGCGCAGGTTTCCCGAATTTGTCAAAATCTCACAAACCTTCGACTGTTTTTTTTAAGGACTCTTGGTATGTTGCTGTACGCTGTTTGCACAAATACATCCTTAGACTGGAAAACGTAAAGAGGGTACATGTACATGAGATGTATTTCATATGTATTCTGGCTTATTATGCATGTAAAAGGCAAAAAACGAATTTGTCAGACGGAAGAAGTCAGTGACACGTCATCAACCCCAATCCTGCTCAGCGAGAGAACAGTGTACTGCTGTGCAAAGTCAGCTAAATCACCCTCCTCCCCTCCTTCCCCTCCTCCCCCTCTCCGCTTCTCTCTGTAAGCGAGTGTGTCGAGGTCTCTCTGCTTCAGGCTGCTTCAGGTGTGTGTCCTATTTAACAGCAGCTGAAGCTCTTTCCTGACTGGTTCTCTACACATCAGCCTCAGGTGATCATCAGGTACCGCTCCAGGCCTGCAGTAAGGCCACCGGTCACCTGAACAGAGCAGCCTCGAGGACAACGTTCCTAATTAGCTCCACACTGAAACACAGGGTTTGTGGTTTATGACGGACGCGTAGCCACGGCCCTGTTTTACACTGGCTCAGATGTCAGAAAGAATCCGCTTGACCTCAGCCCTCCGTTACAATCAGCTCCCAAACACAATGTCTTGTGTGTGTGTGGACAGGAAATACTAGCATGCACATGACGTGCTACTTCCTCATGGTAACCATGTCCTGTTTAATAGAGCCTGTTATTCAAAAAGCATGTGAAGATGTTTGCTAGCAGGTATACAATACAACAAACAGGAAATGATCAGTGTGATAGAGTCACAGAAAGATGATCTAATCCGGGCTCGAGATCTCAAACGCTCAATGGTCCTGTTTATTTTCAGCGTGAGACAGCTAGCTATATTGCTCTTACTAAGTTCACATGAATTCCTCGAAATGCCCTGTGAAATCCGACTCTGGCACCTGCATGTACACTGCTGTAACGTTAGCATTCGTTAATCATGTCAATAAATATAGTTCTTCAATTTCAAAACATGAAAACATAACCTGTATAAAAGACACTTTTAGCACTCACATAATCTGTTTAACAGCTCTGGGCTCATCCCAGGTTTATTCTTACTTTTATTTTTACTGCTCTGCATAGCAATTTGATGGCCACAGCTTTAAAAAAAAAAAATCATTACATTAAAATATTTTTTACTTTTTGTATTTACTCTACAATAAAATGGTATGGTAAAACTCTATGGTAAAACTCTACGATAAAACGCTGCAGTGAAACTCTACGATAAAACTCTACGATAAAACGCTGCAGTGAAACTCTACGATAAAACTCTACGATAAAACGCTGCAGTGAAACTCTACGATAAAACGCCGCAGTGAAACTCTACAGTAAAACTCTACGGTAAAACTCTACGATAAAACGCTGCAGTGAAACTCTACGATAAAACTCTACGATAAAACGCTGCAGTGAAACTCTACGATAAAACGCCGCAGTGAAACTCTACGATAAAACGCCGCAGTGAAACTCTACGATAAAACGCCGCAGTGAAACTCTACGATAAAACTCTACGATAAAACGCTGCAGTGAAACTCTACGATAAAACGCTGCAGTGAAACTCTACGATAAAACGCCGCAGTGAAACTCTACGATAAAACTCTATGATAAAACTCTACGATAAAACGCTGCAGTGAAACTCTACGATAAAACGCTGCAGTGAAACTCTACGATAAAACGCTGCAGTGAACCTCTACGATAAAACGCTGCAGTGAAACTCTATGATAAAACTCTACGATAAAACGCTGCAGTGAAACTCTACGATAAAACTCTACAATAAAACGCTGCAGTGAAACTCTACGATAAAACGCCGCAGTGAAACTCTACGATAAAACTCTATGATAAAACTCTACGATAAAACGCCGCAGTGAAACTCTACGATAAAATTCTGCAGTGAAACTCTACGATAAAACTCTACGATAAAACGCTGCAGTGAAACTCTACGATAAAACTCTACGGTAAAACTCTACGATAAAACGCTGCAGTGAAACTCTACGATAAAACGCCGCAGTGAAACTCTACAGTAAAACTCTACGGTAAAACTCTACGATAAAACGCTGCAGTGAAACTCTACGATAAAACTCTACGATAAAACGCTGCAGTGAAACTCTACGATAAAACGCCGCAGTGAAACTCTACGATAAAACGCCGCAGTGAAACTCTACGATAAAACGCCGCAGTGAAACTCTACGATAAAACTCTACGATAAAACGCTGCAGTGAAACTCTACGATAAAACGCTGCAGTGAAACTCTACGATAAAACGCCGCAGTGAAACTCTACGATAAAACTCTATGATAAAACTCTACGATAAAACGCTGCAGTGAAACTCTACGATAAAACGCTGCAGTGAAACTCTACGATAAAACGCTGCAGTGAACCTCTACGATAAAACGCTGCAGTGAAACTCTACGATAAAACTCTACAATAAAACGCTGCAGTGAAACTCTACGATAAAACGCCGCAGTGAAACTCTACGATAAAACTCTATGATAAAACTCTACGATAAAACGCCGCAGTGAAACTCTACGATAAAATGCTGCAGTGAAACTCTACGATAAAACTCTATGATAAAACTCTACGATAAAACGCTGCAGTGAAACTCTACGATAAAACTCTATGATAAAACTCTACGATAAAACGCTGCAGTGAAACTCTACGATAAAACGCTGCAGTGAACCTCTACGATAAAACGCTGCAGTGAAACTCTACGATAAAACGCTGCAGTGAAACTCTATGATAAAACTCTACGATAAAACACTGCAGTGAAACTCTATGATAAAACTCTACTTGCAAGTATGCGGAGCGCGACTTGTAACACCGACCAGTTGGCGTCGGTCATGTGACTTGTGACAGCGTTATTTTGCGCCCTCTCTAACAAAACTTGCAAACGCATGAGTAAGATGATGCACAGAAGTAACAGCTGTACAGCACTGATACACACCTCACAGGAGATGCCATGCTAGGTGTTACATGCTAGGTGTTACATGCTAGGTGTTACATGCTAGGTGTCACACTGTTCGTTACTTACACTAATCAGCATTCGCACCATTTCCATTCGTTTAAAACCTGCTCTAAACATCCGCAGAGCTGCGTCTTAAATCTCCAGTGTTCGATCCACTGAGTGGGAGATATAACCGAGGCCACGCCTTATGATTAGTCTAAATGTTTTACATTTGTTACCAAGGAAACGTCATTTGTACTTCTAACAGGAAGGAAGTTACTGAAGAAAAACTATTTCAGACATTTGACCTTGATCCTGTTCGTACACAGGGACGTGTATAGCAGACGCTCCACATAAACTAAGACTGATGTTGTTTAACAAAGTACAAATGAGGTGATGTTTATTTATAGGACACATTTATTTAACATTAATGGAAGGAGTCTCCAGTGTCAGAGCTTTTTAACTTTTTAACTGTCGAAGTTTTGAGGACAGAAGAGTTTACGCTTCCCAGTTTCTCAGTACAATGACAAGCTGCATTCTCTGAGAGAGAGAGAGAGAGAGAGAGAGAGAGAGAGAGAGAGAGGGAAAGAGAGAGAGCATGAGTGAGAAAAGGAGAGGCTAGTGAGGAAATGAATGTTTATCGCAGCTTTAACGTAAGTGAGAACAGGAACTAACTCACTCTCAGATGTTCCACTACATGAAATCTAACTATAAACAGTTCAAATGTGCGACGTGTCGTTCCTGAAGAAATTAAACAGCGTAATCTTTGTGTAAGTGTGTAGGTGGAATAACACACTCCAGGCTGTGCTGTTACAGGAAAATAATCCACTTCAGAGCGTCTACAGTAAGTCCACTCGTGCTGCATCACACCCTGGTGGGGATTATTTCCGTACAACAGCGTGGTCTGGAGTGTTATTATTATTATTATTATTATTATTATTATTATTCCTTACAGAAAGAGCCTAATCATTACCCAGAAAGAGAACCTGAAAAACTAAGTCTTTCCTGACTGATGAAAGTAAAACAGTTCCCGCTAGTGGACTCATTCAACTATATGATTGATCTTCTCCTGTTCCAGGAGGATCATGTGACTGAAACCTTTATCCTCCTGTTCAGCAGCTCCATTAAGACAGATTGATTTATATAATGAGTGTGAAGGGGGTCTCTATCAGGTACATCACGACCACTTGAGTGGCTCCGAGAGCGCAGTCCAGCGGAGGATCGGTTACACGCTGCCTCAACAGATCCCTGACCTCCTGAGAGCTGTGTGTTCACATCCTCAACAAATTTCACCACTGACCTCTTCAACAAATCCCTGACCTCCTGTCCTGAGTTCTGCATTCTAATCCTCAACAGATCCCTGACCTCCTGAGAGCTGTGTGGTCTAATCAACAGATTACACCACTGATGAGCTGAAGAACCAGCCCAAGTTCTCAACAATCAAACATCAGCTGATAAACCCCACTGCCGTAACCTACATCATGTTAAAGAAGTGTGTGTGTGTGTGTGGTATTGCAGTGTAAACACTACTGACTGGCAACTAAGGAGATGAAAAAGCAGGAGGACTCACCTTCTTCTGGTACCACACCACAGCATCGCGCACTTTGGAAGCCATTTACATTTCACGGCTCACCACTTGGGTCATTTTAGGCTGAAACAGAGAGACCACAGAGGTTAGAGGAGGATGAAGCGGAGGAAGAGGAGAAGAGCAGGGTTTCAGTGTGTAGTCTAGTCTGACTCTGCGCTCTGTGTGTGTGTATAAAGCCACCTATTACCTGTGGAGTAGGTGTGTCTAATACGCTGCGTCACACACCAGCCCATTACTACAGGAGAGTGTACCCCGCCCTCATCCCTCTCTCACTGTGAGCTCATAGCAGAACCTGAAAGACTCGACTAAGCCCTACTGGGGTCAGGTCACGCTAATTAATGCTCAAAAAAACAAAAAAAAAGAAGTGTGAGAAAGTAAGAAAGAGGGGAAGAGAGAAGAGATACAGCTCTGTGCGTATGTGTGTGTGTGTGTGTGTGTGTGTGTGTGTGTGTGTGTGCGTGTGTGTCCTTTCCGGTGCTAAATCAACAAGCAGCTCTTGAAGCTTTACGTGTGAAATGTCAGCAACTGAAAACGAAACCCTGCTCTCTCCAGCAGCCGTCCACGCTAACTCGTATTATCTTTCCTTTGTGCTCAGGGCCTGAAGTCATTACTGCGGTACGCAGTGTAATGATGGATGATTACAGCTACTGTCTGAACCTGTTAATCATTCTGACATCACCTGTAAATCTGCAGGATAACGTTGTTACACACAGTGTGTTTTAAATATTTAGTTTTGGAAACTTGAACGGTGTTTACGATGGATCTTCTGCATGGAAACAAGTTTATCAGCAAACATCACCAAACAATGCATATCAGCACATGAAGTGATTACAGTGGAATTTCAGGAGCTAGCTCATCAGCAAACACACACACTATCGTACCAAAAAGCCAAAAGGTGTGTGTGTGTGCGTGTGTGTGTGTCGGTTGCAGCTGAACAGCTCTGTGTGTGCACTACTGCTGCACGGCTCCCAGCAACAACAGACTCCACAACGCTGTGTAAGGTGACACTGATGCTAATTTCCCAGGCAGGCAGCAGTGTGTGTCTCACACACACACACACACACACACACACACACACATACGAGGCAAGTGTATGACACTTTATTTACTTTTGTGTTACAGTATATTTTTTTTAAGTAAAGGATTCTTCTTCTGCTCAGGTCACTTGGGTAGCGTATCAGATGATGAGTACCTCTCAGTTTTCATATCTAATGCTGCATTAAACTTGTAACTCATAACCTCCAACTGGGAAAAAGACAAAGAAAACTCGGAACAACTCGGAATTCCTTCTCAGGAAGTCGGGAAGGTCTCCTCAAGCCTGAGTAGAGTCGAACGCAGCGTTATAACGATCCTCATCTCTACTATTATCCTTACAAGGATAGTAAGATTGCGCGCGTGTGGGTGTGTTTACTTTTGCTAGTATGCATTTCCTGTTCTTAATTGTGTCAAGCAGATGCAAAGATTTTCACACCCACACACACACACACACATACACATACACACATCCGAACATCAGAGTGAAAGAATGAGACTATATGATAATGAACTGGAATAAGCATCAATAAGATCAAGTCTAAACCTGTACTGATAAGGAAATAAAAGATTTAATCCCTGTGATTAGTACTCTCTGTGCCACTGTGCTGTACACAGGTTCTGACAAGCTCTCTCACACACACACACACACACACACACAGAGTTGATTCGGAGCTTGGCGTGGTGGAGATCCTGCAGCTGACAGGTTTGCCCACAGCCGCTCCTCAAACACACGCGAGTTACCAGACACAGGAGTGTGTGTTTCTCAGATTCACAACATACTGAACACAACCCTCTACTGTGTGTGTTTGTGTGTGTTAAAGGTTTTATATAAATAGAAGAGCTTCACTAAGATGACAGAACAAGCACACCACCACACTGCAGTGACGTAATCTGTAAATTATGAGATTAGCTCAGAGGAGATGTGTTCGGTGGAAGTGGCAGGTTTACCGCTCACAAACAATTCTTCCAGTAAGACGCAAACATCACCACACCCAAAGCAGCACAGCTACGATGCGTGTAATTAAGGTTTCAAGAGTCATTCCTCCATCATCATTCTTCACATTCCCCCCTTCAACGTCGTCATATTCCACCGTTCGCTGACGTGGACACACAGCATTTACCTGAGTGCAGTCACAGCCGCTTCCTGACCCTTACAAAAACAACAGCCGGCTTTTATAAATAGGGTTAGACGCAAGAGCTACACAGATGACTAACGCAGTTAGCAGGTTACATAAGCTGCCTGACTGAATGTGTTTTATAACCGCGGCTGGCAATCAACAAACAAAAAACAATGTCTAAGGAAACGCAATGTCTGGGTCATCAGGCTCAAAATAGATCCCCACACACACACACACACACACACACACACACACACACACACTCTCTGCAGAGCGCAGTGCTCACACCACAGGAACACACACAGCTCCTAAACACACGTTCCTCCACATCGAATCCCTCTGCCTTCCTGTCTCTCCACGCTCAGGCTAAGACAAGGCAAGGAAGAGGCTGAGAAGAGGACATCAGTGCCATGTAAATTATTCAAATTATCCCACTCGGTCATGTATGACAAATACAAACATACAAATTTGTCCTACATGGTTCCTCCTACTCTGGAGTTTTAGTTCAGATGCTAAATCAGAAAGGACAACAGAATTAACCTCGAAATTTCCTTTTAAACTGTCAGTTACTCTGAACATTAGTTAAGTTGTGGATTATGCTGAATATTCCAGATTATTTTTAAAATATATTAAATAACAAAAAATCTTTCTTTGCAGCATCAGCTAACACTACTACAGAACAATCCAATCTAATCTAATCTAATCTAACTAGGTTTAATTAAATAAAAACTGCAGTACAACATTACTGACCTTCATCAGATAATCTGTTACAGTGTGAGAATATTATCACGTGTTTACATCTACTAAAGGAGATGAGTCATTTTCCATGTGTAGAATCCACTCCAAAGCTTTGGAGCGGACTCTTAGTTTTCGACGCGTGGAATCAGTGAATCAACTCGTCTAGGAATCGAGGTTGATGTGAACCGAGAGCAGGACGGAGACTTGACACACACGAGATAGCGAATATATGTAGCAGGCCTATGAGGTAAGAAAATGAAATCATGCAGCGTTTATCAATGCCGCTGGGGTGAAATATCTTACCACCACCACCTAGTGATGGAGGCATAAAAATATGCCGGCCAGAGGGCAGCAGCTCAGAGAGGTTGTGGCCAGGATGAGTGGGGTCTGAATGATTTGTCTGTTTCATCATTCTAGAGGAGTACAGTTCCTGGGGGAAGGTAGAGGAGCACCAGTAACCCTCTCAGCAGTCCGGACTGTCCGGTGTAGTCCTCTTATGTCTGATTTGGTAGCTGAACCAATCCAGACAGTTACTGAAGTGCACAGAACAGACCCAATGACAGCTGAGTAGTAGCTCCTGTGGCAGGTTGAACTTCCTCCGTTGGCGAAGAAAGTACAGCCTCTGCTGGGCCTTTTTCACGACGGAGTCTATGTGGGTCTCCCACTTCAGATCCTGTGAGATGCTAGAGCCCAGGAACCTGAAGGACTCCACGACAGCCAAGCTGCTGTCCAGGATGGTGAGGGGGGGGAGTGCTGAGGAGTTCCTCCTGAAGTTCACGAACATCTCTACTGTTTTGAGCGTGTTCAGCTCCAGGATGTTTTGACTGCATCAGACAGCCAGCTGCTCAACCTCCCTTCTGTATGCAGACTCATCACCATCCTGGATGAGGCCGAAGACTGTGGTGTCATCTGCAAACTTCAGGAGCATAACAGAGGTGTCTGAGGAGGTGCAGTCATTTGTGTAGAGGGAGAAAAGCAGTGGGGAGAGCACACATCCCTGAGGAGTGCCAGTGCTGACTGAGCAGCTCACTAGCTGCTGCCTGTCTGTCAGGAAGTAGGTGATCCACTGACAGATGGCGGTTGGCAGAGAGAGCTGTGTTAGTTTGGTCAGGAGGAGATCCGGGATGATGGTGTTGAACACCGAGCTGAAGTCCACAAACAGGATCCTTGCATAAGTCCCTGGTCTGTTGAGGTGTTGCAGGATGTAATGCAGTCCCATGTTGACTGCATCATCCACTGAGCTGTTTGCTCTGTAGGCAAACTGAAGGGGGTCTAGTAAGGATCCAGTGATGTTCTTCAGGTGGGCCAACACTAGTCTCTCAAATGACTTCATGACCACAGATGTTAAGTGTTAAGGCAACGGGTCTGTAGTCATTCAGATCAGAGATCTTGGATTTCTTTGGGACAGGGATGATGGTGGAGCGTTTGAAGCAGGAAGGAACTTTACACTGCTCCAGTGATCTGTTGAAGATCTGGGTGTAGATGGTGACAGCTGGTCAGCGCACGCTTTCGGGCAGGCGGGCGAGACACTCTTCACAGAACTTGAGTGCAAGTTGGGTTGCAGGAGGTGTTAATGGCTGTGTGGAGAGAAGGTCAGAGTGTGTGTGGGGTGTGGGACTGCCCTGTTCAATCTGCAGTAGAAACCATTCAGGTCATCAGCCAGCTACTGATTCCCAACAGATTAAGGGGATGATGTCTTGTAGTTGGTGATGTCTTTTAGACACTCTTTTCTCCTTATTCAGTGTGTTCTTGGCCTGATTATACAAGACCCTCCCCACCCTCCTACACACACACACACACACACACACACTATAGGGTATCCGGGTATAGCGGATAAAAGGAGCTCTTCAGTAGCTTTCAGCTTCCAGAGTGTATCGTTCCACATCTACTGCTTCGCCATGTGTAGTTCTGCTCCACTCTAATGCACAGCTCTTGTTTTGCTGTAATAGAAACGTATCGTATGGAGGCAGCACCATATCGACATCATATAGAATATATAGAATATAGAAATTTTGTGTATCTGTACATCCCTAATTATTATAATTATGATGTGCCAGTTTTAGTACCAAAGCAGAAACTGTCATTTTACCGGCTTTGGTGCAACTCACATGTACAATAGCTTTAGTAATGCTGACCTCTGGACATACAGGACCAAAGCTGACCTCATCTCATCTGCGTGGTGTTGAAAATATATTAATACTCAGTCATGCAAACACACACCTTCCTGCATGCCAGTCCACCTACCGACAGTTTTCTGGAAGATGACACACTGAACGGCCAACTATAATCGCTCAATCCGTACTGAGCGCAAGAATCAGGTGCACAGAGAGGTGTTGCTGGTGCACAGAGAGACGTTCAGTGCAGGAGAAATGATAAGAGCTGTTGTGACTTGCAGACTATAAGAAGCTCATCTTCCTGCTCAGAAAAGCAACACACTCTCTCCAGCTCATCACTGACACCTCTGACCCAGCACTGCGCGCCTCATCCGTCTCCACACACGTGTGTGAGGTGTGCAACACACAGCCTGAGGGGAACTAATGTAACGCAGGAGCTGGGCTACATGACCATATAACAGCGATACTGCGATAAATTATGTCACAGTACACTTTTCTTAGATATTGTGGATTGTGTGATATGTTCGTTACATTTATTTTTTTTTTAAAAATCCATTAAAATCAATCAGTAAAACAATTTATTGTAAAATTCAGTGGTCTATATTTTGTGTTTGTTTTTATACACAAAAAATGGTATCATTTTAAAATATAGGAATAAATCTGAAGAATAGTTTTATCATATCGCTGTGCGAGTGTGCGACTGCTGCCAAATCAGTTAAATGCACCCTTAAGAAATTAGATAAATACCACACACACACGCATGCGCACACACACACGCGCACACACACACGCGCGCACACACACGCGCGCACACACACACACACGCATGCGCACGCGCACACACACACGCACACACATATCCCAGACCACAGATGTACAAACCATCATGTGTCCGTTTCTTTTTCTACAACAGAACCATTAACGGGCTCCAGGGATTTTCCTATTTCTACCACAGAAACAGCTATTACTTGCCTTCTCTCTCTTTCCTTCCCTCTCCCTCTCTCTCTCTCTCTCTCTCTCTCTCTCATACGTACTGTTTTTCTAAGTACTGGACTATCTCCGTGCGAGCATTAGGAAGTGAAAATGAGAACAGCAGCATGTTAAAAATAAAACCCAGGCAGAACTAAAATAAGACCCAGAGCCTGTAAAGCTGAAACACTCAGCAAGTGCCAGCAGTCAGATCTATAATACACTGTGACCTTTAACACACAGGGTTATCAGCAGGGACGTGTATCATAACGTGAGGTGGTGCGTTTGGGACACACATGTTCCTGCAGTGAGCTTTATTCTGTACCTGATTAGAACCTGATTTTGGATGGCTTGTATGTAACGTAACTCAAAATATATTAAAACACACACCTATACACACACAGTCAGGTCCATAAGTATTTGGACAGTGATACAATTTTCATTATTTTGCTTCTGTACTCCACCATAATGAATTTAGAATGAAGCAATCAAGATGGGACTGAAGTGTAGACCAGCTTTAATTCAAGGGGTTTAACAAAAATATTACATTAACTGTTTAGGAATTACAGACATTTTTTACAGAGTCCCTCCATTTTCAGTAAGTAATTGGACAGCTGACTGATAAGCAGTTTCATGGAAAGGTTTGGCCTGTTTCCTCATTATTTCATGACAAATGAAGGTGATAAAAGATCTGGAGTTAATTAAAAATGTTGAATTTGCATTTGGTAGCTGTTCATGGGAACTCTCAATATGACTCAAAGAGGTGTCGATGCGAGTGAAGGAGGCCATCATTAGGCTGAAAAAACAAAAGAGACCTATCAGAGAGACAGCAGAAACTTTAGGAGGGCCAAATCATCAATTTGGTACATTCTTAAAAAGAAGGAATGCACTGGCGAGCTCAGCAACACCAAAAGCCCTGGAAGACCACAGAAAAACAACTAAAGCGGATGATCACAGAATTCTTTCCTTAATGAAGAAAAACTCCTTCACAACATCAACAGAAGTCAAGAACACGTTGGAGAAGGTAGGCGTATCATTGTCAAAGTCTACAGTCTTCATGAATGTAAATACAGACGGTTTACCTGAAGATGCAAACCGCTGGTAACACTCAAGAACAGAAAGGCCAGATTAGACTTTGCTAAAAAACCTCTAAAAAAAGCCTGACCAGTTCTGATTTAAGATTAACTTGTACCAGAATGATGGGAAAAAGAAAGTATGGAGAAGGAAAGGAAGGGCTCATGATCCAAAGCACACAACATCATCCGTCCATCATGTGGAGGCAGTGTTATGGCATGGGCATGTATGGCTGCCAGTGGAACTGGGTCACTGGTGTTTATTGATGATGTGACTGCTGATAGAAGCAGCAGGATGAATTCTGAAGTGTGTTAGAGCTCCTTTCTGCTCAGATTC